>NW_024704742.1:112077422-112391607 GCF_018977255.1 Callorhinchus milii | reverse complement strand
AGTTACCCTTTTGGAGTAGATGATGTTAGTACAGAATTCTCTACAGTACAGTGTACTGTTTTTTAGTTTTCTGCCTTTAGTGTGTTGCAGTGTTTGGCATAATTTGTTTCTCTTGTTTCTGCATTATACAATATATTCATTTGACCCCAATTGATTATTCTCAGATGTTGCTAAAACCATCTTCATAGAAGCCAATGGGTGATTTCTAAATCTACTACACCCATTTTACAACTTTGTGGTATAGGATTGGTTCTAAGGATATTATCTTTTGAGGTGGGTCACTCTGCTTCAGAGGCAACAATGCTGCCAAATTGAGGATGCTATTGGTAGATGAGTTTCAGAATAAATGGGCCAGCAATAGATTTTACAAATGGTGTAAGCATTTCTGTTTTTCTTAGTGACCATTATTATAGTATGTCACTGCAGTGTCCTTTATATAATTCATGCCTTCATTTCCCTAGTGATCTCTCATCAGATATAAACAGATTTGAGATAAGTCTCAGTAACAGAACAAAGAAAAGCAAAGATCCCGATATCTGTAAGTACATCTGATTGTTGGAAGAGATTTTGCATTTCACTTAATTTGCTGTTTTTGCTTGATAAAAAATTTTGTTTTCTTTTATGCTGTAATGATACTCTCAAATGTAAAACTACAATTCCAATGTCTAGCAGCCTTAAATTTGAGGTACTGTTATAACTGAAATGCTTATTAGGAGGATCACATCAAAGTATAGCATTCTTCATTTCTGTTTCTGTTTTTTTGAACATCCACCTTGCAACATTAGGATGCATAACTAGATATAAATAACTGAAGTTACATCATGAAATTTAAAACAGCACTGTTCAATTAGTATCGAAAACGCAAAGTTAAACTGTTATTTGGTTGTGATAGTCCATCAGAACTTTTTTAACGATTGATATATTGGTGGATCAGTCTGACTCGGTTGATAACACTCTCCTCTAAGTCAGAATTTTGTGGGTTTAATTCCACTTTGGGACTTGGAACTTATAGTCTATACTGACACTCCAATGCAGTGCCGAGGTGTGCTGCATTGATGGAGGTGCCATCCTACGGATGAGAAGTTAAACCAAGGTTACATCAGTTTGTTTGGGTGAATGTTACAGATCCCATGGTGCTGTTCAAAAAGAGATGGGAAATGCCCCTTCTGATGATAGGGGCTATATCATGCAAGGAATTGTTTACTTTATTGTTTTGTTTAGTGAAAATTAAAAACCTGAACAGGGTGAATTCACCTTCCTTTTTTCAGTGTTCATGCGTTGTCAGTTGAGTCGGTTACAGAAGGGACAGCTGATTGATGAATGGTTCCCTCTCAGTTCACATATTCCTCTGAAAGGAATTGAGCCTGGTTCTGTGCGTGTCAGGGCACGATACTCATTGGAAAAAATCATGTCGGAAGACGAGTACAGTGAGTTCAAAGAGGTATTGCTTTGTTCACAGCACTATTTTTCCAGTCAAAGCCACGTCATGTTAAATGTTCTAACCTGTAGGTAAAAATCTCAACATTTGATGGAAAAAGTTGACTAAACTGCATACAACTGCTGGTGTCACAGCTGCTTTCTGCACATAGCAGACATGTGCAGTAGTTTACATCTGTGATCTGACAACCTATAAGTTTTTCGCGGTACACTTAGAATTGATTACTGAGACATGGGAAATCGCACTACAATGAGGTTCAAGAAAATGAGCTGGGTCCAAAACAGATACGTGGAAAACAGATTAGGTCGAAAACAGATTTTATTTTACTCTGGGTAAATATTATTCAGTGAATTAATAAAGCTGGTGCAAGCAAATCGCAAATGGTTCTAAGAGAACCAGGGACACATGTTAGATATTGAGAAAAGTAGGATTAAGAACGGTAGGATACCAAGGAACCAAGAGTCCGGTGGAGTCCTGTAGCTCAGTGGTTAGAGCACTCGCTTTGCAAGTGAGAGACCTGAGCTCATTTCCAGGCAGGGCGAAACCTTGGGCAAGTTTCCTTACTCCACACGCCTAATAATAATAATCCCTCCAAAAACCAAAAACAATAATAAATTGGTCATTTTCAATCTACGACTGTTTGTGGGACATTGTTGTGCGCAATTGGCTGCCGCGTTCGCCCACAAATATACAGTTAATTCACTTTACAGCGTGTTCTGTGAAGCACTTTGGGACGTCCTCCCGACGTGAGAAGCGCTATATCAAATCCAAGGATTATTATTATTATTATTATCTTGTGGAATAAACTACCAAAATAAAACCATCAAAATGTAAATCTGGATCCAGAAAAAGCAATATGGTAAGAAATAGGTGGGTGGAGTTGAAATAAAATGGGTTTGTTTAGGCTTAATATACTTTTCCTGCTTCTAAATTATTTTATCTTTTACATGCTGTTGAAATAAATTACTCATCTTTAGGGAATTGCTGAACTTTCACCACTCCATTTTGTATACTTCAGCTCTGGGACAGTGAACTGACTTGTGATCTTTCTCTTTCAAATGTTTTTGAACAAAGAAGTATGCACTAGGAGAAGCCCCAATATAATGGACAAAAATAAGTTTTGAAAAATAACATCAAGGGAGCTAAATTGGACATGAACAAATTGAATTGTTTTCAATCAGAAGGCTGGGATGGCAAAGATCCTTATTGATTGTTGAAGCCCAAAGGCTTGAGAGTTCCTAAGAAAACACAATACTATTCCTGAAGTTTGCATTAGTTTAAACAGCCAAGTAGGAGACTAAGGTTGTTGAGGTTAAACGTAAGGAGAATTTAATGTGACGTGTTACAGGAAGGAAGAATTGCTGAACTGGGATGTTGGGCACACTGATCTTGGAGTCTGGTTGATTTCACTGAATATAATCAGCAAATTATTGGACCAGAACATAATCTACAGAATATATTCCTGTTGAAATAGGGATATTGTCTATAAAGTAAACTGTTTTGTAATAGAATTTTTAACTGCTTGATTAATACATTTCTTTCAGCTTATCCTTCAAAAAGAGTTTCATGCGATACTTGCATTATCCCAAGTATGTGGCCAGGATCGCACATTACTGGCCAGAATTTTACTGAGAATTTTTCGTCATGAGAATCTTGAGTCACTGTTACTACGAACACTAAATGACAAGGAAATTAACATGGAAGGTGGGTTTGTTGTACCAAACACTCACTCGTTAATAAGATTAGGAACTCATTTGAGCTAATTGGAAACTTGAAAGCTTTTTAAGAGACTTTGAATGCATAGAATGTGGAGTCCTATAGCTCAGTGGTTAGAGCACTCGCCTCTCAAGCAAGAGACCTGGGTTCGATTCCCGGCAGAGCGAAACCTTAGGCAAGTTTCCTTACTCCACACACCTAATAATAATCCCTCAAGAAAAAAAATAATAAATTGGTCACTTCAATCCACGACTGTTTGTGGGACACTGCTGTGCGCAATTGGCTGCTGCATTTTGCCCACAAATATGCAGTCAATTCACTTTACAGTATTCTATGAAACGCTGATATCCAGAAGACGTGGAAAGTGCTATATCAAATGCAAGGATTATTATTATAGGCCACATTTTTTGCAAGCCAAGAAATTGTGTTAAGAAAATAAAATTTTAAAGTATTACATCATTCAAAACATAATTTTATTATTTTTGAGCTCTGTTACATAGTATGTACTGCACAGGGAAGCCTGTGAAAGAGCGTTGTGGCATGCTTTTTCAATAAGTTGCCAAATTTGGGGCTGTAAAAGACAAATAATTAAGTTCCTAAACATGCAAGTATTTTGCATCAAAATATACATCTGTAGGAATATATCCTTTATGGTGCAGTGGTTCCAGTCCTCTAGCTCCTGAGTTAATCAACATTAGTGAACCTGTGTTGCAAGTGAATGCATTATTAGATAATGATAGAATAATTATGGAAAACTTGAGCTTCAAACCCTTCACTGTCTAGCAACTTAAAACGTTTTCCCGACATGAAAGGCACTATATACATGCAATTTATTGTTGTTTTTGCCTACTATTACTGAAGAATATGCAAGGATTATAGAGAGGCTATATATACCTTGTGATTTTTGGTAAACTGAAAGTAAATGCTTCTTTTGCTGCATTCATCTGTTTTAAATAATGGTGGATTTCATGAGGATGGCTTGCTCTATACACTGAATCAGGTGGTGGGTAGCTTACTCCCTCACAATCCCATCCTTTGGAAATGCTCTAAGAAGTTATCTATGTAGCAGTTACTTTATGAGTTACTTTACAGTTACTTTATTGCAAGTTGTTTATGACCTCTTCAGATGAATCCACCACCCTCTTCCGAGCCACAACCTTGACGAGCACACTTATGGAGCAGTACATGAAATCTACTGCAACACCATTTATTCATCATGCTCTGACAGACACCATCTTAAAGATAATGGAGAGCAAGCAGTCGTGTGAGGTAAAGTATAAGCTCCACTATGATAAAGATTTAGAGTTGTCTAGGGTCAAGTGAATTTAAACATTTAGTGAAAATCATTTGGAATTGATTATACAGATTTCTCTCTGCATTTCAGAATGCTTTAGGCTTCTCCCATCATTTAATAAATGATAAATTGAAGAAACATTACAGCTGAATTTATCTTGGATTTAATCTAAATTATTACAGATCCCAAATGAAAGAACTGTCTCCATTTGATTTTGATAATGCATTACACACTGTTTGTGCAAAACCTAATTTTAACTAGTAAAGGTAATGGATTAGAGATGGTGTTCCACCGTGAATGTAACTGAAGGTTGAAGAAAGATGCATGTAAAGGAGGAAGATAAACCGGTGTGAAACATTCGGTATAATGCAAAACATTCCTATCAATTCATAACCATGCATTAATTCCTCTGAACTGTTCCTGAAGTGAGTTTAATCAAATTAAAGCAAACTATATTTTCTGATGGTTAGAATATTTTGGTATGATTTTCTATAATTTCGTACTTTGCATTATGAAAAGGTTGCGTTTGGAGATCCTTTTAATATACATCTAAATGTATGCTAAGCTAAGGGAGATTAGAGGAATGCAATTGAACCTCTGATTGATTTACAGTTAAATCCTTCCAAACTTGAGAAAAATGAAGATGTGAACGCTAATCTGTTACACCTACTGGCTCTCCTGTCAGAATTGGTGGAGAAGATTTTTATGGCTGCAGAAGAACTTCCTCAGTAAGTTATGAAAGTAATATACATCTTGTGTTGAGCATAAATTAACCTTCTAAATGTGCAGGGTAAGAGTGAGGTTGACAGAAGCATTTCAACTCTGTAAAATGTTCCTGTCAACTAAAATACAGTTTAACCCTGTTATAATTCCAAACAATTAGAAACCATGTTCTAAAGGTTCTGCAAAAAGCGTTGACATTCAGTCACATTACCAGGTCATCAGATCACTGTTGACCCATTTCCTGAATATTGCAAACAATGCATTACTGAGGCCATTTCCTGTATGTTATGTGTAAGAAGCGCTGCTTACACCATTTTCTTTCTGAAGTGATGTCGAGGATATTTTCTGCATATGCAGTGTACAGACAGTGACATCAGCAAAGTTTCCTGCCCTTAGCAATGTGTAGGAAGCAAAGGCAATGCAACCTAATGACCCAGAATAGTGGAAAGGTGGCTCGTAATCATCCACAGGAGACTAAATAAATAAAGCATGCTTAACTGGGGAGCATTCTTTTGGTCGTTACCCATATGTGGTTAAAGTGAATAACTTTCTATTAAGTCTTCATCTGTGCTGATTGACACACTTGATATTTATCTTCACTGAAACAACATCCAGTGTAGAAGATCAGCTCTAGCTGATCTACTCAGCAAGGAAAGAAGGAAGTGCATTGCTCCATCGACTGATATCTTTGGCTAATAATCTACAGAGTATATGCATTAGGACATTTTGTATAATTTCAGTGTGAAGTGTGTAATTTCAAGGAGATACACCGTCTCAAACTCTTTTAGATTATTAAGAAGACTTGATACCTTTTTGGACTATTAATGTTCCTGTGAATTATTCTAATGTTAATTGTATTTTTAACAGGGCTTTGCGGTATATTTATGGGTGCTTACAAAAATCTGTTCAGCAGAAGTGGCCGAAAAATCCTACTATGAGGACTAGAGTGGTGAGGTAAAATATTTTGTGAATCCATTTTCATTCTATATAGTAGATCCCCATTATAACCCGTTCAGATCCATAAAATCCCGTGAGGCATGATGGATCTTTTTACTGTGCTTATCTTTTCACTGCACTCAGCTGGCCACCCTAGGCTCAGGGTATTTCACTTGCTAAAAGAAAAATGGTCAACTCCACTGACTGGGGGAAGAGATGATTGAAAACAAGATCAAAAAGATGAGTCTTAAATAGTGACCATTTCCATAACTATTTCATGCATTACAATAAATATAAATATCACTTCAATTAATACATTATGCCTAGGAGCGGCATCCTTTACATATGTGCAGGAAGGGCAGAATTAATTGGAATTCTTCCTGCTTACTATGTTGGAGATGCTCAAGTTTGAAGAAAGAGTGCCTACCTTAAGAGGGTTTTCTTCACTTTTGTCAAAAATTGAGTGTGCAATATTATTATATTATTGAACTTTGGAAAATTACATTTCAGTTAGTGCTACATATATTGAGGGGATTGAGGAATTTTTATGAATAGCGTACATGATAGATGCATGTGTTTTTTTTCCCCCCCCCCCTCCTCCAGTGGATTTGTTTTCTTGCGGTTGATCTGTCCAGCCATTCTCAATCCACGGTTGTTCAATATTATTTCAGGTGAGTCATGCTTTGTACAAGCTTGCACATCGTCACACTTCAAAAGGTCAGTAATCTGACTATCTGTGAATTTCTATTCGTTATAAAACCGGTGAATTTTCTTAAAATCAAATTTGTGTATTTGACTGGATGGATGAAGTTGCAGAATGCAGTAAGCTACCCCACGTGAAGGGTGCTGGAGAAGTTGCTAGTGTGACCAAATTCAATGGTAGTGAGCCTTTGTATACTATTGCATAATTAAAGCTAGTGTTCAGAGCTTGACCAAGTTTCTCATCCTGGCAATGATGTATTTAGACCACAGAATTATTACAGTTCATGGAAAAGAAAAAAGGAAAAGTTGCAGATTTTAATCCTAAAATGTGCTAATAATAGTCTAGCTTGCCACAATTATCCAAGAATAAAGGAAGTACTGATGGGTTGCTTGACACTTTATGATGTTGCTCTGGGTGTCATTAACCCATTGTACAACAAAAGACTAATGACTAGTATTGATACTCCTAAATAACATTTGAAAAGCAGAAGTAGGTAAGTTGTCTGTATTGTGATGTAGTTCTTCAGGATGGGATAAGTTTGGGGTAGCATTTTAGTTTATAAGTTGATGAATTACTGTGAAAAGCTTTTAGAAAGATATTGTAAATTACAACTTTGCTTTTTTTCTGAACTTAGTTGTACTGCTTTAGAGATGGGGCTAATGATAGGGAGCAACTTAGGGAAATTTACATTAGCAAAGAATTGGTGCTAGGGATATTGTTGGCATTAATCACAATATGATTGAATTCTGGATGACACAAAACTAGGAGGAAGTGTCAACACAGAGGACGACATTAAAAAAATGCAGTGAGACATAGCTAGGTTAGGTGATTGGGCAGGTAAGGTGGCAGATGAAGTATAATGTAGGGAAGTGCGAAGTCATCCACCTAGGTAGCAAAAACAGTAGAACGGGTTATTTTTTAGAAGGGGAGAGATTGGAATGTGTTAGCGTCCAGAGGGACTTGGGTGTCCTTGTACACCAATCACAGAAAGTTAGTCTGCAGGGCAGCAGCAATTAAGAAGGCGAACGGTATGTTAGCATTCATTATGAAAGGATTAGAGTATAAGAGTAGGGAAGTCTTGCTGCAACTGTATAGGGCCCTGGTGAGACCACACCTGGAATACTGTGCAGTTTTGGTCTCCTTATTTAAGGAAGGATGTACTTGCCTTGGAGGGGGTGCAGCATAGATTTACTAGGTTAGTACCAGGGATAAAGGGGATGAGTTATGAGGATAGGCTGACCAATTTGGGCCTATATTCTCTAGAATGTAGAAGAATTAGAGGGGATCTTATAGAAACCTATAAGATCATCAAAGGGTGTGATAGAGTAGATAGTGGGAGATTGTTTCCCCTGGTTGGAGAAACTAAAACCAGGGGTCACAACCTTAAAATCAGAGGCCAGCCCATTCGCACTGAGTTGAGGAAGAATTCTTCACTCAAACCGTGATGAATGTATGGAACTCACTACCCCAAAGGGCTGTTGACGCTCAGTCCTTGAACATATTCAAGACTGAGATAGATAGATTTCTTATTGCAAAAGGGATTAAGGGACATGGGGATAAGGCAGGGTTATTAGCTGGAGTTAGATTAGAAGATCAGCCATGATTGAATGGCGGGGCAGGGTCGAAGGGCCGAATGGCCTACTCCTGTTCCTACATTTATGTTATTAAAAAGTGACAAGTTCCCTGGACCTGATGGTCTGCATCTTAGGGTTTTAAAAGTGGTAGCTCATGCGATAGTGGAAGCCTTGTGTCTGATCTTCCAAAATTCTTTGGATTCTGGTACAGTTCCCATTGATTGGAAGATTGCAAATGTCACAACACTATTTAAGAAAAGTGGGAGAGAAAAGATGGGGAACTATAGACCAGTTAGTCTGACATCGGTGGTAGGGAAAATTCTAGAATCCTTAATTAAGGATGTCGTAGTGGGTTACTTAGAGGATCACAATACGATTAGACAGAGTCAACATGGCTTTACAACAGGGAAGTCATGCTTAACAAATCTTTTAGAGTTTTTTTTTGAGGACATATCAAGTAGATTAGATGGGGAGAATCAGTGGATTTAGCGTAGATTTCCAAAAGGCATTCAATAACGTGCTGCATAAAAGGTTGGTCCACAAGATTAGGGCCCATGGAATTAAGGGGTATATATTAGCAGGGATTGAAGAATGGCTAACGGGAAGAAAACAAAGAGTAGGGATAAACAGGTCCTTCTCAGATTGGCGGGATGTGACAAGAATCAGTACTTGGGCCTAAACTATTTACAATCTACATCAACGATCTAGATGAGGACATCGAACTTAATATATCCAAATACGCGGATGACACTAAACTAGGAGGGAGAGTAAACACCGAGGATGACATTAAAAAAATTGCAACAAGATATAGATAGGTTAAGTGAATGGGCAAATAGGTGGCAGATGAATTATAATGTAGGGAAGTGTGAGGTCATCCACCGAAGTGGCAAAAATAGTAGAGCAGATTATTTTTTAGAAGGGGAGAGACTAGATAGTGTTAGCGTTCAAAGGGACTTGGGTGTCCATGTACACCAGTCACAAAAAGTTAGTTTACAGGTACAGCAAGTAATTAGGAAGGCTACCGGTATGTTGGCATTTGTTACAAAAGGGTTAGAATATAAGAGTAGGGAAGTCTTGCAACTGTATAGGGCCCTGGTGAGACCGCACCTAGAATATTGTGTGCAGTTTTGGTCTCCTTATTTAAGAAAGGATGTATTCGCCTTGGAGGGGGTACAACATAGATTTACTAGGTTGGTACCATGGATGAGGGGATGAGTTATGAGGATAGGTTGAGCAATTTTGGCCTATATTCTCTAGAATATAGAAGAATGAGAAGTGATCTTACAGAAACCTATACGACAGAATAGATAGTGGGAGACTTTTTCCCCTGGTTGGAAAAACTATAACCAAGGGTCACAGTCTTAAAATTCAGGGTAAGCCCTTTCGCACTGAGTTGAGGAAAAACTTCTTCACTCCGAGGTTAGTGAATTTATAGAATTCTCTACCCCAAAGGGCTGTAGATGTTCAGTCCTTGAACATGTTCAAGACTGAGATTGATAGATCTCTTGTGGATAAATGGATTAAGGGGGATGGTGGGTAGGTGGAGTTAGAATAGATCAGCCATGATCTTATTGAATGGCGGGGCAGGCTGGAGGGGCCGAATGGCCTACTCATGCTCCTAATTCTTATGTTCTGGTTTAGGGAACTGCACCCTGTTGCAGGGCAAGGAATACTGGTGACTGCCCTCTGTTGCATATTATCTGCAGTAGCAATGGTGGTCTGGAAATCATTTACTTGCTGCATGTACTTTAAGTACATGAAGTGTCTTCTAGCAAGAAATGAAGTTGGGGAGGAGAAGGGAAAGAACTTTTTGTTCAAAGAAAACATACACAGAACAAAATGCCGTTAGCAAAATTTTTATTTTGTTTTTGTTTTGCCTATAAGAAATTGACAGTAAGGCTGTATTGCATTACTTACCATTGCTAAGTTGATTTTCTTTTTGAGTATTAAATCCTATTCAGAAGACTACACAGGGCAGGGAAAGACCATTTGGAATACCCTTTTTTAAAGAAAAGTAGGTAGCTTTTGTATCAGCGTATTGAAACTGTCAATCTGCCATCGTTACTGTGTTTTAAGTAATGTGCTGTATTCTACTTCCTTGTGGCTTATTTTGTTTAAATCTGTCAAACATGGAACATAAACAATTTCCACGGAATATGGTGGAACCCTGTTATAAACAAACCAGTGTCATAAGAATATGCTTTACAAGGAAGGTATGCTGTGGACCTGCATGGTAAACAATGTCTTGACTTGTGGGTTGCCAAGTTCCTGCTCATTTATCTGCCTTCTGACCATATATAGGAATTACGTGCAGGAAGCTTCCTGCACATACAAAGTCTGCAGAAAGTGACGTTAGATGGTGACCCGATGGCCCCAAAGTTTTTTTTTCATGCAAGAAGCCAACCACCTTTCTGCGTTGCATTGATCAATGGCAGCACCCTGTTATAAGGCAGGTTGGAATTTTATGGAACCCAACTGCAGCCTTATAACAGGGTTGTACTGTGCCACTCAAACAGTATTATATTTGAAGTGTGATGATTGACAATTTTTTTTTATTTCCTACCTCTACAGATCCCCCCTCTTCCACAGCTGCAAGGACTCTTACACTTGTTGCTAAGTCACTTCAAAACTTAGCAAACTTGGTGGAATTTGGAGCCAAGGTAACAGCAAATATTTATGCTGTTGTCAATGTACAATTAAGTTTGTCTGAACCTATTTTGGTTCAGTTTTTATATCTTTGATAGCACCTTGTCAGAAATAGACATAGCTGATGAGTAAATAAGATTGTGATGTATACAGTGCAAGATTATTATTGAATGGTTGCTGAAATTAAATGAAATGTTGGATACATTTCAATAAGGTAGGAAAAGAGCTTCCCTTCTTCAAAAAAATGTTTTATGATGCTCTTCCACAGGTCTCTTGCTCCACTCTGGCTCTTGTGAAATTACATTTGAACTCCGTGACATTGAGTTTTGACTTCATGATTAATGCATTCTTGTGTTGATAATTCTGTGGACTGTGTGTTCAAGTTTGTAGTGAATATTTTTTTCTTGACTTGTAGCTCTTTAAATTGTCAGAAGCAGAAGGTTAGCAGGACAGTTAAATATGTGGAGTTTGAATAGAACAATCAATAATTCTGATACAGAAAATACAAATACAGATCATACATTGTAATTTTTCTGTCACAGGAACCCTACATGGAAGGCGTAAATCCATTCATCAAGAACAACAAGCATCGAATGATTATGTTTTTAGATGAATTAGGGGTAAGTTTGTTCAGTATTGAACAGTTTCTCAAGAAATCTCTTTAATATAGTAGGACATTTCTGCACCAAAACAAGATGTGTATTGAAGTCTTGTTAGATATTATGCCAATCTCTTCTGATATATTAAATGCAAGGGTCTCGCACTGTTAATGATTGTCTACCTCATATTTAGCATTAGGTATTTGTATTTAATAGCAAGAATGCATAAATATGTAAACACTGAAATAATTTAAAATTATGGCACAATATGTAGTTGAATTACTGTTTTAGAAGTTTATTTGTATATTATTTGCAACTGTGGCAAAATGGAGACAATCATTTCCATTTTCAACAAACTGGCATGGGTAGACATAAAGATTCCAGCAGTCTGTTGCAATATTGCAGCCATATGAACTTGAGTTCATAATGTGCTGAATAAAAGCATTTTTACTTTTTCTGTTCCTCCTCTCCATTTCCCCTTAGGGTGTGTAATGTGCCTTACCCCACTACTTCATCATAACTTCATCTCTTGCTCGATGCTATTCCACAAAGGTGTTTTAAGTTTTTTTTTCATTTTACTGTTTGTTTCACACCTTTCAGTTCACACACAAATAATGTGACTGTGGTGCTGTCTTTAGTAGACGAGCACTCATTGCATTTTATGTGGTCCTGAAAATGAATTGTGAGTGTCCAAATGCCACTAGTATTAAGACTCTTGGGAATCACTTTTTCAGTTATTTTTGGTTACCTGAGTTATAAGAATGATCTACTTAGTTCCATCTTGGATTCCAGTTCTACTTTCAAATTTCTACTTGCACACAATCAGCTGTTTTTAATATAAGGGTAAAATTTCCTTTTCAGAATATTCCTGACCTCCCTTGCACAACAGAGCACTTTAGGCCTGACTTGTCTCGTGACCTGGCAGCCTTGCATGAAGTATGTTCAGCACATTCTGATGAACTTCGCACCCAAAGCAACGAACGGGGAGTCCAGCAGGTGACTAGAATCCGAGACGCTATCCTGTGTGAAGGATGCTGTATAAATGCAAGTTGTTATTGTAGAATATAAATCTACGGCTTCAGGGCAGTGCTAGTTGGTGCATTCATCAAGTCATTTAAGTACTATTCCAATACTTCTTGTCAGAATGCTGCATTACGATGAAAAATTCTAGACTTCACAGTGAAGCATGTTCCCCATGCCCCCCATCTAAATTAAGCTGGACAAGTTATTGTTAGCAATGGTGACTAGAGAGTGAATGAATTAGATTCTTAGAGCATCCTGGACTAAAGACTGGAATTGCTCCATGTACCCAGTTAATTGCTCTTTTCCACCATCCAACTATTTGAGATTGGAAAAAAGTTTTACTTGAATGTTGATAGTTGATATTTGAACAAATGACAGACTATCTCCAGTAAATGGACTATTGTATAGCATCAGTTAAAACTTTCTTCTGAATGTATTATTTATTGTACCTGAAGCCAGTGTTTTAACTTTTTTTCAGCATGTCCTGAAGAAACTTCTGGCCATTACAGAACTGTTGCAGCAGAAACAAAACCAGTATTCAATGTCTAACAGCAACAGGTAGCAAGCAGCCTTAAAGGTTTACAGAATTCTGCACGCACTACCATTGTCTTTGGACAACTCACAGCAATCCCACTTTTCCCTGCTACTCTTGAATTGACACCCATGTACAACATTCCTTCTGCTGTGCGAACTATGCAAAAAATTCTGGTTGATGTTTTCACCAGTAACTTTGTAAGCTATTTGTGCAGGTCACCACTTGCACTTTCTGCTCTGAACCAATCACTCGCCACTGAGCCTTGGTGAACAAGCCACCTTTCACAAATTTAGGTGGATATCCGTGGGCCTTGGAGATGTTTTAATATTTCAAGTTGCCAAAGTTCCCAGGGTGGTTTTCCAAGATGTAGTATGAAATGCCAGTCAACTGATGAAATGAAGAATGCATTGAATTTGTTAAAACTGGACTATGGTCTCGACAGCATTTTATACTATAATTTGTGACTGACTACTCCAATGGTTAAGATTGCTTACATCTTTAATCTCAAGGTTATACAGTTTATTGGACGAATGCTTTAAATGCAGGTTCATCATTAAGTTGAGGAATTCCTAACTAAAAACTGGTTATTTTGTACTCCTAGAAAAATTCTTCTGCAACAGACATTCATTGAGTGACAAAAGAATGGATGAGTAGAAATATCACAGCATTTGTTTTGTTGTGCCACTGATTTTTTTGATTCAGTTTAATTATACTGTATGATTGGCTGGCTGTCTTCCATAAAAGGACAATAGTGTGACAAGTTCTTAGTCACAAAATCAAAAGCTTTGTAAGTAATGTTTACAACTGTAAACACATGGAATAGTTCAATAAATTTATTGATTATTGTATTGGAAATGCATGCACTTATTAAACCATTTTATAAAGTAACCAGTTATTTAAATTTTTTATTTTAAAGTGAAATGTGCATCAGTTATGGATTTCAGATCCAAATATTGTAAAACTTTGCAAAGAAATGGAAACAATCACATTGCCTAAGAAATAGAAAGAACTCTTAAGTGTTACAAGGATATATTTTCTAAAATATTGTGATTTATTCTTGTCTGGGATATGTTGGAGGGAGAAAATCAAATGTTGCTCAATGGTTTCACATTGAATAGTACCCTAGCTTTTTGTTGGGAGCTACTCAAGCTGCAAACAATTAGGTAAAAGCAGATCTGTAAATTGATGTCTCGTTGTATGATTAAAGGCTGCTGCAAGGGTGGATTTTGATGAGGCTCATTGGGAAAAGTAGCTCAGTGTTGCACGTAATGCCCATTTGTAAGGTTCATTGCTTCATGATGGTAAATCATTCTTCAAGTGATCAAGATGAAGTCTTAAGCTTGGCAGTTGACTGAATGGGTATTAAGGATTCCCAGGAAGGTATTCTCTAGGTCTGGCAAGCGCATTCATTATGCTGGGATCTTGTGTCAAATGTTTGATATAGGATGTTGGACCTAGACTTGTGCTGTACTGCTTCATAAAGTTGATTTGGATCAGGGCACCCCTGAGTCAACAGAGTATCTGACAACCCAAACTTCAACAAGACAATTAAAATGTCTAGAGGTCAAATGAAAGTGACAGGATGTCAGTGGCTTTAGCCACAGTCATAAAAAGCTATTTGGGAGCGGAAATAGAGCATGTGTGTAAATGGAAACTGCTTTAGAAGGTTTGTCATTTGTATAATCTTCCAAAAAGACCAGTTTGTTTGCTAAATATTGTACAGGCTGTGTTAAACATTCACTAAAGGCCACTAATAGCACCCTAACTGACTCTTTAAATGCAAGTATAGGAACAGTACGATGGAAAAACTCTTGCTCTTAAGGCCCAGGTTTAAGTGAAATAAACATGTAATGCTTCACAGTACAAAATCTGAATTTGTTTTATATTAGTCAAGTTCTGAATAGGGGGACAAAAATTATTATGGCAGCACAAGTTATATTGACCAATACTTATTTGTATCCCTTGCATTTAAAAAAGGTGATGGGATACCATGAAATAGAATTACTCAAGTCAAATTATTTAGATCTTATTTCAAACACTGGGGAAATAATAACAACGTGCTTACATGCACGATGAAAGGTAATGAAATGCAAGCATTCAACATCTTTTTCTTTGTGTGAAAATTTACAAAGCAAATCTTTATTTCAAATGTTTTCCATAATCCACAATCTTGGTTAATCTGTCACTGTGAACTGAACAATCATACATTTTGGCATGATCTTTTCTGAAGACGTTGGGAACAATGACTTACATTTTCTCAAACAAGTTTCAGAGAAATGTAATTTAGTTGACTACAGCAGTGGAAATTTAACTTGACATATTTAGAAGTGTATCTCATCTTAAAGCCACATCCTCCTTGGGTTGGTCATATGCCTCAAATGAGCTGCAGATCATTGGTGAGATCAGTCAATTCCATCAGCAATTTACATGGTGTCTGCTAGATCTTCATCACTCCATTCTTCCTGCAGATAAGACAAAATAATTGTATAACCTGTTCAGGTGACCATGATCAAAGATATTGAATGGTGTGAATCACATAATTAAGTTTCAAAAATTTAGCCTGATCCATGTGCACACAGATTTCAGTCTGTCTTTTTAAAGAGACCAATAATCCAATAGGGATATTCAAAATGTCCTTAACCTATAGAGAATTGTTGGCACTTTTTCATCAATCTCTACTACAATTTAAATGGAAGGGAGCAGATGAGATTTCTAATCAAGCTATATCGTCAGTCACCAATTTGCTTATAATTTTAAAAGCTTATCTACAGGAAAACTAAAATCATATCAGTAAGGACAATAACATTTAATGACTTGAAGGAAGTGCAAGTTGCAGGCAAAATTGTGCTCGGTCTGATAATTCTTGCATGTGATATTGTACTTTTAATACCATTAGGATGTCTTCAAAGCATTTCACAGGCTTTGTTATAAAATGTAGTTTGTAGGTGAATATGGCTACCTCTTTGCACACAGCAATGGCCCACAAAAGACAATGAACTGAATTGTTACCTGGGGATTGTCAGCCAAGACAATAGGAAAAACCTTTTGAGTAGTGCCATTGGATTTTTAACAACCACCTAAACTGCGTCAGTTTTCCAACAACCTCTTTTACAGAATCTCAGTCAAGACTGAGTTCAAAGATGCAAAATGGGGCTTAAATACACAAACATCTCACTCAGAGGCAAGTGTTACAAACTGCACCAGGTTAACAACTTATTAAATTTTGTACAAAATCTGGGAAATAAGTAAGGAAATAACACAAGCCAACCTGCTCTTGTGTTTCTTCTTTAGTACCACAGTTTTTCATAACATAGCTTTTTAAAACAAATACTGGGAAACTAGCTGAATTTCACTAACCTCTTCCATTTTGGTTTTCTTTGAAATGATTCCATCTTCCTCGTATCCTTTCTTTCTCTTACTGTGAACACACAGTTAAATACTTTAATCTACATATGCAGACTGTCTAAAGATACAAATATGTCCAATTGTTAAGTGGGGACTAGTGCAGCTATCACCTTTATTTTAGCACTAATCAAACATGAAAAAACTTAAGCAAGTTTAGATTAAATTAATATTTAACTCGGCCCCAAAACTCTGGAACACCCTTCCCCCAATCCCGCCACCTTTCTCCCCTCTTTCAAGTCCCGCCTGAAAGCTTTCCTGTTCGACCGTGCTTGTGGCCCCTTCCCCCCCGCTCGTAGTCAGGCTCCGCCACTGTTAAGCCTTCTGAGACGCTACCCTATGTGGAGGGTGTTATATAAGTGCAAGTTGTTAAGTTGCTAACTTAAAAGAATCAAGCAGAGCAATGCAAAAAAAAAATTATTTGGTTCAAAACAAAATTAAATTGACCAAGTTAAGGAACATTATAACCAAACCCTGAAATATTTTAGCAAACTGGTGACTGCTGTATTTTAACAAGGTTTCACTATAATTTGTGATATTCAAACCAAATGTATTGTGTAAAATTGAAATTAGTTGGCACAGGGTTGTTTGGTGGTCTTTGATCACAATTTGCAAACCAAAAGTTGCAATTAATACAGTTAGTTCAGCTTGAATATAGCAAATCCTGATGTCCTTTTAATATCACTAACAAAGAGTCAGCATTACTTACAGATTTGTACTGAAGCCAAGATCTAAGCTATGAAAACGTTCCAGCTTCTGTTTCAGAAGATTAACTTCATCAGGTTTGGGAGGATCATACTTCTTTACTAGGGTCTTTATACCTACTCAACACAAGATGTAAAAATAATTTGAGTTGCCAAACAATCAAGTATAATACATAATATGCAAAAAAAAAATCTTTACATGTTTATTTTCCTCAGAATATACTTCAGCATGCAATAAATCAACAGGTCATTTCCAAATACGCTTAATTTGGTTAGAGGTGGGAAAACCTAAATGGACAATATCAAGCTTCAAAGAGGAACTGAATGGTCTTTGAATATTAACCCTAATTTTAAGAACCCCCCAAAAAATGATGGCCACCAAATTGCCACCCTTACCACAGGTAAAATGGTTTCCTGATTTAACATTACATTGCAACATAATTCAGGATATCTACATTATAGTAGAGTCATACTAGTTGGAAATGATCTCTATGGATAATGGGACATTACGCCAAGTACAATTTGGTTAGTGTTAAATAAAAAATTGTGCCATCAGCATTTAAATAGTGTCAATAGTACCACAATGTACTAAATATTCTCTACTTGTTCATGTGAGGTTATTATTTTTGCCAATTTCACTGTATCAACGTCTTTTGAGAATAAACAGACATGTTGATAACCAGTATTCTACTGGTAGTTACTGGTAGTCAATTTATACAGTCATTAATATACTGTTGGATTGAAGAACACAAGTGATCATTTAATATATATATTAATTTTTGGATTATTTAAAATACAAATGCAAGGTAAACACAATATTAAATATTCATAGAATTATTCTGTACAGTTACATTAATAACAATCAACTTCAAATGAACATTTACTTGCACAACAAATCCTATTTCTCAGGTTCAGTTACTGAACATTGACACAGTAGCAGAAAACTATTAAGGGTCAGAACAGTATTGCTCACTACTAAAGGTTAGTGACTACTGACAAGTGAAAAATATGTGCAGATTAGTAATTTTTTTAATAAACAGGAGAACTACCCTTAAATGTGTTCTTGCCTATGAAGTAGAGGGCGAACCTTTGGGCAAGTTTCCTTACTCCACATGCCTCAGTTTACCGAGCAGTAATTAGGAACCCGGTTATTGGTCAATTGGCGGATTCACTTTTCCGGGAGTAAAAATTCCTTAAATATATATACATAAATAATTGGTCACTCATTCCACGACTGTTTGTGAGACACTGTTATGTGCAATTGGCTGCTGCATTTCGCCCACAAAATATACAGTCAATTCACTTTAAAGTATATTCTGTAAAGCGCTTTGATACGTCTCGAAGAAGTGATAAGGGGCTATATCAAATGCATGGATTATTATTATGGAGTGAAAATGAAGGAAAGAACAAGAAAATTAAGCAGAAGAGAAAAAACATGGGAGCATTGGTAAATTCAGTGAATGAGGTAAATGCAATTTGCAATCCCAGGATTAATGTCCTGTGTAAGTGAGTCAAGTTGTTGATTAATGCTTCCTTTCTTCTGGCTGTGGCCTCCTTGACCTTTCTATCAAACTGAAAAGGTACATAACCTTGGTGTCTTATTTGATCTCGAGCTTTCCTTTGTTCCTCACATCCAGTCCTCAAATCTACAAATACATTTACTCCCTAACATCTCATCTCCTGCTCACCCACTCCCCTCAGCTAACTTAGGCTTTCAGTGCGCTTCCGCCCTTTCCACACCATCATCACTGGTCGAGCCGAAAGTTCCAACATTCCTAACTCCCTCCTATCTCTATCGCACCCACTCTTTCTGTCTTAAGTCCAGCCTCAATTCTTACTTCTTATGTCATCTCCTAGACATTACCTTACATATATAAATGCAAGTTGTTGTAATGCATATGTAACATTACCTCCAAATAAAGTTTGGATTTTCTAGAATATATAAATTTTTGTAATTCTTGTAACATACAACTTTTAAGCCTTTTACACACCAATCTTAACAGAAGCAAAAACTGCCACGTTATTACAGAATTACATTTCAGCAATTTCACTTGTTTTTACAAATAAATCAGCATCAAACTGATTTGGCCTTTGAGACTAGATGAGCAAATAAGCATGAACGGGGGGGTGGTGGGATAGTCAGACTGATTTCCTGAATAAAGCAGCTCCTGCCAACGTCACATTCTGCAAACTGAGCATGCAGGAAAAATGGCAACAACTCTTGTGGGTCTACTAGACATTTGCATTATAATAGATTGTCTTGCATTTAAAAACTGAAGGACCAGAGAGCTGACACCCATTTGATGACAAGAACATCAATGTCAGGTTTGATTGGCTGTGTTGAGTTTACCCTTAGAAGTGAGTTCTTTCACTGCAACTCATTCTCTTTCTAAGTTTCCATCCGATCTTCACCATACGCTGTGTATAGAAGGAATAATAATTCTTGCATTTGATATAGCACCTTATCACATCTGCTAGATATCTCAAAGTACTTTACAGAATATGCTGTAAAGTGAATTGACTATGTTTGTGGATGAAATGTGGCAGCCAATTGCACACAGCAGTATCCCACAAACAATCATGGATTGAGAGCCCAATTTGGTTTTTTTGAGGAATTATTACCCCCGGAAAAGCAATCCACCAATCGACTAAGACTTACTGCTAGGTAAACAGGTGTATGGAGGAAGGAAACTTGCCCAGCATTTCGCTCTGCTGGGAATGGCACCTAATCACATCGTTGAGATGTCTCAAAGCACTTCACAGAATATACTGTAGAGTGAATATTTTGTGGGTGAAATACTATATTGTTAGCACTTTGTAAAAGTGACCTTCATGCTAAGGGAATAATCTTGTGTCCATGTGCACAAGAGTACAATGCATATCCATAGCAACATCGTACACAACTCACTTTTCTTGTTTGTCCAAGATATAAGCTCGTCAGCGGCCTTTTCTCTTACTGTTTGCACATACATCAGAAAAAATAGAAGGGGCTGAATATTTGACACCCCTGAAATAAATTGCTGCTCTATATATCAATTGATAAGATTACTTACATCTGATTGCTTCAACTAGCCGTGAAAGGCAGTCTCGATCATCTCTTAACAGGAGGCTTTCCATCAAATAACTAAAACACCAAGAACATAATCAAACCTAAATTCACTGGATGAACACCTTACAGTTATGACCTTGAATATTAATGTACACAATTCCATTGACGCATGAAAATAATTCATGCAATGGCTTCACATACCACCCAATTAATTTTCCAATACACATTAATGAAGAATGAAAAGTTAGCTTATTGCTGCCTCAAAGAATTCCAGTAGATTCATGAGATATAATCCATTGTTTCCAGTACTATGTTGGCTTAGATGTTTGGCCTTTATGCCTTTTGGATGAACATTCAGTCCCATCCTAATATACAAACAAGCAAAATCTTTATTGGGCACTTAATATAGAGCGTTTCTTACTCTAAGTCATTACCTAGTTTTATTTACCATTCTCAGACTTGCATTAATGTTGGGAAAATGGAATCTTCTACAGAGAATGTATTGGGATTCCATTAGTGAGTGAAAGGCTATTAAAAATGTACCGTGTAAAAATATGTTGGCTGTATTATTTTATAGCATGAATGTTAAAGACATACCCGTCCATATTAATACCAGCTCTGGAGGCACTAGAATGGATAGCAGTTATTGCAATTAGTGATGGTGGAAATAGAAGGCCAGCATCAGTCATAGTTCCTCGGTTGAGAAATTCGTCTGCCATTTTTCTCAAAACTTCTGGGTTTTCCAACGCTGAATATCGAGCCTTGGATGAAAAAGAATGAGTGCAAATTCTATTAATTTTTCACTAAAACAATAATTTTCTAAATTGAATTGTAATCCCGGTTTTATCGCAAGTTAATTAACTACAAAATTATAATTGAATGTAGTTCTATCAGCAACCACCAGATGGAACAATTCGTTAATTTTAGTTAGTTACAAAATTTACTTAGCTACAAGATATATCTTAATCAAGTTAGTAGTTTCAAATAGTTAATTGGTTTATTGTTATTAGAAAATGGTTCTTAACAGAGAAAAGCAAAAACAGGACATGAGTAAACACAGCAGGTTTGTGAAACTCTGAGACATTCTCCCATTATGAAAGATGCTACATAAATGTAAACCATTGTCGTTCTAACGGACTTAATCAAAAGAATAGATATGGCCATGTCTACAGGAAAAGCATTTTGGAGTTCAGAGATCTTGTGTTCTTCTATTTAATTTTTATTGAAGTGTTAACTAAAACTGGTATGTTCACCCACAAAAAACAGTCACTTCTCTTTGCAGTTCATATTGTGAACATCCTCCCAACATGACAGGTGATATACTAAATGAAAGGATTATTTACTTCTTACTTTCCATACCGATCAAAAACAAAAGTTGAAATATAAAACAACTGCTCATTGATTTTGGTATAAATTGCTTCAGATCATTCAACAAGTGAATGCCGGCTTTAAAATGGGTTAAATGTGGGTTATTTCTCTCTTGTGGTCAAACTGAAAACAAATGAATAATGCAATTAAAGCTTGTAACTGGGGAGAATAACAGTCCAGCCTATAACTTACAGGTTCTAAGGTAAGCATTATGCCACTCATAAGGATATCCCCAGCAGTAAAAATGGTTAAATCAGACTATGCACAATAAGCCTTCCAAAACAGACACTATTCTGAATTGACCCAGAAAGCAAACCAAACCACCATTTGTATCATACCTTTAGATCAATAAGAAATCCCTCAAAAGGTCGGAATGGGTTGTGGACAATCAGATGAAAGTTCAGCTGCTGAATGAGCAAGAGTTCATACTCCAGGATCTGTTCCAGTGCCTTTTCCTGACCCGCAGGACTATCCCAAAGATTACTAACAAACTGTGAACTGGAGACGTTAAATTCATCCACTTTACATGCCAAGTATACACAGGTCAACCTAGATCAGAAAAATAAAAAATGCTTTAATAAAAACAACAAAACAAAGGGCTACAATACTACAAAAAATAAAAAGGAACTCTTAAAGAAGCAACAACAAAACTTCAAGGTTACTCACTGTCTTCTGGGGGAAAAATGCAATTGAGGGGCATTTTCACCAACCACAGGTTGGTGAAAATTCAATTTTAATTGAATATGTACTTTTTAAAAAAACACACCGGATTACATGTTACAGCATAGAAACGGGTCATTCAGCCTAACTCGTCCATGCCTGTATTTAAACCCTATGACCTTAAAGTGTGGAATCCTGTAGCTCAGTAGTTAGACCACTCACCTCGCAAGCGAGATACCCGAGTGGTAAATAATAACTACATTGAGCAAGTTTCCTTACTCCACACGCCTCTGTTTACCTAGCAGTAAGTAAGAATCTGGTTGTTAGTCGATTGACAGATCGCTTTTCTGGGGGTAATAATTCCTTCAAAAAATAATAATAAATTGGTCACTCAGTCGGTGACTGTGAGACACTGCTGTGCGCAACTGGCTGCCGCATTTCGCCCACAATTCACTTTATAGTATATTCTGTGAAGCGCTTTGAGATGTTTCGAAGACATGATAAGGCGCTATATCAAATGCAAGTATTATTATTATAACCCGGCAAGAGCCTTCTCTCCGACTCCTCTATTCCACCTCTATCTGTTGAATCATCAACATATAGCAACATTGGGCAATCCTCTGTGACATCGACTGCTTAAGTATACGGGTTGGAAGCCGCTGCCACATCACCAAGCTAAAGAGGACAAGCGATGAATCACATCCTTGTCAAGTGCTCCTATACAATGAAGTAATCTGGTTATTGCTTATTGGAAGCCAGCCCAGACACGATGCGCTGGATGGCCTCCTTCTGTGCTCTAAGTTTCTATGATTCTATAATAATACTTACATTTGATTCCCATATTAAATATGAGAATAGACGAGCCTTGTTAACAGTCTTCCCAACAAAAATGAAAGATGAAGACTCACATAATAGTCCTCGGGTGGTATTCCATCAAGGAGTTGTTCAAGTAAAATCTCTTGAAAAACATACTTGCCGTACCCTAAACAAACATGAAAAAGAACATTGTAGGCATACACTCACAATGACGTATCTTAACACAAGAAATTTGTATTTTAAACAGGTGAACAAATTTATGACTTTTGGCTACGTATTATTAGAACTGTAAATGTTATCCCTTCAAATCAGCAAGAAGAGCATTGGAAAAATCGAGGTGAGAAGTGACAAACGCATGAATGAGGATTTCAACTCCAATGGGTGTGGGATATGGTTAGAGGCGGGCCATGTGGCAGAGATGGAGGAGAGTGGTCCTGGCCAAGGACCGTATGTGGGGTAGGAAGGATAACTGAGGCTTGAACCTGATGTCTCGGTTGCACAAAGGTTCAGCGAGTCTGAAAGATAGTCCAGGGAATTTAAGGAGATCAGAGTCACAGGTGAGAAGACGCTAATGGAGTCAAGCAGGATGGCTTCCATCTTGTCAACATTCGGTTGCAGAAAGTTGGCGCTTATCGAGGCTGTGATAAGCCCAGCAAGCAACAGAACATCAATGGACCTGGGGTCACGGCCAAGGGCTCAGGATTTCACTGAGCACTCGCCATGTTCATAATGTTGTGTTGGACTTGAGTTTCCAATATTTGGCTTAGCTAATGCCCTGCGAGAAGGGCACTACTTAAAAATAAATGTGAGTTGTTGTTTACAAGGGAAAAATATTTTCTTCTATTCAAGCTATACACCAGTTTCTGGCTAAACTAGTTTCTAATAATAGTTTAATTCATATGGAAATATTACCTTCATCTGTATGCTTGTGTATCCTAATGTTCTGAAGATTATTACTTGGGTTATTATCTTTACAATAGTTTGCAACATTTTGCATTTGCAATTTTTGACAGCCTTCATTCCTTTCGACTGGTTGCAGTTTTATTTTCTTGTAACATTTTAAAATTTAAAACCAAAATTGGAAGAATATATAGTTTGGAGACTTTGTAGAATCAGGTTTACAGTAATAGAGCAACTTTTGAGAAATAAAAGCAATGTTAAAGGTGCAGCTCATTATCAGTCCATGAGCTGAAAACCAAGGAAAGGGGAGACAAGAATTTCTCAGAAACTGAAAAGTTAATATACAAGTGATTTTCCAATGGTAATACAATTCAATTTCAAAAATTAATTTAATTAAAAAAATTTAAATGTAGTAAGCACATCATTGAAGGACACTTCAAACATGTTAATATTTTGTTAATATTCATCTATCAATTAGAAGTATGCCATACCGAGTACTATAATATAATAATCCAAAAGTATACTCACTGCACTCTGATTGCAAAGGCAAAATGCTTTCAATGCACTTGCATAACAAAGAGTAAGCAAATTTTGAATGTTACTCAAGCTTTGAAACATTAATTTCATGCTGTGCCTCAAAGCTTCATCGCAGCAGCTATGAAGTACTATAATATGTTAGCACATTGCCCTGTGTTAATACATTTTCTATACACTTCTGCAGACAGTACTATCAGAGACAGCAAGAGATAATAGTTACTCCAGTGGCACAAACCAGAATTTTGTTGGCCAGCCATACATGTCAGATTTCTGGTCTATCCTTCAGGGATTTTTACAGATTCAGAGAAGGTCCAGTACCCAAATGAAGGTTGAATATGTGACTTTCAATAAATTTCATAGGGTCGATTATTTGTGTTGGTACTATGTAATCTGCCGAATAGTCATAGCAAAACATTTCTAGTTGTGGTTTAGTAATATAATAATAATCCTTACATTTGCTGTAGTGCTTTTCACATCTTCTAGACGTCTCAAAGCGCTTTACAGAATAGACTGTAAAGTGAATTGACTGTATATTTGTGGGAAAAATGTGGCAGCCAATTGCACACAGCAGTGTCCCACAAACAGGCATGGATTGAAGTGACCAATTAATGTATTTTTTTCTTGAGGAATTATTATCAGGCGTGTGGAGTAAGGAAACTTGCCCAAGGTTTCCCCCTTACCTGCCCGGAATCGAACCCAGGTTTTTACATAAATATAGCATATGAAAATGAATCAACACGAGTATATTATTTTACAGTGCATAGCACACTAGTGCGATATAAAAATGGTTTGAACAGACTTATAGTCAAGTTGTAACACGGCTACTAACAAGTAAAGATAAAAGACAAGTTAAATGCAGATTTCCAATCTTCTTACCACCACAGATTTGGGCATAACTGGCTTAAATGCATTGCAAAAGTCCAACAGTCGTTTTTCATAGTATTTACGAAGTACTTCTTCTTCGTGAGGTTCCAGCAAATGTGTGGAGTCATTTGGAGGGAACTACAATGAAACCAAAACAACTATTACTAAGACAAAAGTATTAGAGAGCCTGTAGTCGCTCCTCAGCAAAGATGCTGAAAAGCTTTAATGACTAACTTTGATCACGAACACTTGTAAATGAAAATATAAAGTAACAATGTTTTCTATGTATGCCTCCTGCCCAACTGCCGTATATTGAATTTCAGGCAAATGTGTAGTTATTTTTCAAAAGCCAATATTTCAAATTTATACTCATTTTCTTTTCACTTAGGACCAGATTAAGCTCCTTCAAGTTGTAACAGTCAATAATAACAATGAGCTAAACGGCAGGTAATAAATACATTATTGTAGTGTTTTAGTCTTGCCACAAGATAGCAGTGTGGTAAACTTCCAGTTACTGGCACCCGAATGCATCTTCTGGGTGATGGCTTGGGCCAATAGAAAAGTGTAGCTGTACTTTTTCCGCGAAATCCACTACAAACCCGCTATGAATGTAGTTTCTGGCCAGTGTGTATGTGCGGTGTAAGTGGCCAACGGGCTTCTCTGAGGCCCTGCTGTTGTGATTGTCTGCGTATTTGTGCGTGTGAGTGTCTGTGTGTCCCTCCCTATGTGTGTTTGAGTGTACGTGTGTGTGTCTCTCTGTGTTTGAGTGTCTGTGTGTGTGACTGTATCTCTCTGTGTGTGTCTCTCTGTGTGTTGGTGAGTGTGTGTGTGTCCCTCTCTGTTTGTGAGTGTCTGTGTGTCTCTCTCCATGTGTTTGTAAGTGTTTGTGTGTCTCTCTCCATGTGTTTGTAAGTGTTTGTGTGTCTCTGTGTTTCAGTGTCTGTGTGAGTATGTCTCTTTCTATATGTGTATTTGTGAGTTTCTGTGTGAGTGTCTCTCCATGCGTTTGTGAGTGTGTGTGTGTGTGTCTCTCTCTCCCCTGTATGTGTGTGCGCGTTTGTAAGTATCTATGCATCTCTCTCCTCTGTATGCATGTCTGTTTTGAGTGCATCTGTGAGTATGTATGTATGTTTGTGAGTGTGTCTGTATCTCTTCTATGTGTGTGTTCCTGAATGTGTGTGAATGTGTATGTGTGTCTCTCCACTGTCTGTGTGTGTGTGTATATCTTCGCTCTCTCTCTCTCTGTCTGTCTGTCCATGTGTTTTTCTATGTCTGTGAGTATGTGTCTCTCTCTCTCAGTGTCTGTGGGTGCCTCTCACTCTCTGTGTGTGGTGCTGGCCCTGAGAGGCAGGAAGTGGTGAGCTCCTGTAGCCTGGTTGGTGTCCCCCCATTCCACCACAAAAAAAACAAAATGACCACCCATTAAAGAGGTAATTAATATTTTTTGCAACAATCTAAAGTGTTATTTCCTTATGTTTAGATTATAATCAATAAGAGTGAAAAAATATAGTTTGGCAATAAAATGTACCTCAATAGGACCAATCAATTCTGCCATTTTCTGCAAAATGTGCCAAACAAATCCCTGCAATTGTCCACAGAATTTACAAATCTTGACGCAATTTTGGCAAATATTTCCACACTTTTCTATTGGCCCAGGTGATGGCATACAAAGAAAGAAATGAAATATATACAACTAAAGCAATAAGTCACTTCAGTAAAAATGTTTAACTAATCTTTCTAACCATTTCTACAGATAAATAAAATTAATCCTTGCACTTCATATTGGACCTTTCATGTCAGGAGGACATCTCAAAATGATTCACAGGATTTACTGCCTAGTGTAGATGAATAAATTTAAATTGACATTTTTTGTTAACCCCCCCACCCCACCTATCCTGGCATATCCACTTTCTCTTATCAAATGGCTTCTCCTCCAACCCCCAGAGACAAATGTGGTATTCCTCAGTTCTTCAGGGCATTACAATACAATTTCAATTTGTATAGCACCTTTCCCCAGCTCCGTGAGCTTCAGCTCCCCTCCTTGCTTGACCCACTGGCACCCCATCCCTGAGCAGATCTAATTTAAGATCCTCATTCTCATCTTCAAATCCTTCTACCCTATCTCTGCAACCTCTTTCAAACCTAGCAACCAGCTACTCTCTTCGCAGTGAACACTGACCTGCTTCATGCCCCCTACCCTATCCGCTCCACCATTGGCAGGCAGGGTTTTTGTCCCCACTCTCTGGAACTTCATTCCAGAGTCCCTCTGACTCGCTCCCTTTCTCCCGTGGCTGCCAGGATCGCCCACAAAACACAACCACTCCACTTTACAGTGTATGCTGTGAAGCACTTCGAGACATCCTCCCAATGTGAAAGATTTATAATAATTGTAAGGAAACCCGCATCCCATCACTTAACACAACAGAAGAAAATCTGACCATAGCTTTGCTCCAAAGCCAAATACTTATGACTTAAGTTTACACCAGAATTCGCGTTCGCCCACAAATATACAGTCAATTCACTTTATAGTGTGTTCTGTGAAGCGCTTTGGGACGTCCTCCCGACGTGAAAAGCGCTATATAAATGCAAGGATTATTATTATTATTATTATTAGAATTAACAAAACAATAAGATAAAAATTAACTTTTGTCAAGGAAAATGGAATTCTCCCACTACCCATTATGCATTATCCCATGTAGGTATGTTATTAATCAATTAATTATTATTTAATATGAAATTGAATCCACAGTTACAGTGGCATTCAAAATTGGATCTCCAGAAGGTATTGATCAATGGTCATAGACTTGAATTGATAAATGGTGTTGCCATTCTACACTGTTAAACAAAAACACTGAAGTGTTACCTATGTTTACCTACTGAGGATTACTATTTCAGCACACCAAAATTTAAAAGATTATAATTTTTTAAAACAACTTCAGAATGAATAAAATATTGAAGCTCAAACCTGATATTAAAACTTAAAACTTACCAGACAGATTATAGGTACAATAGAACATGCTTTTTAAGATAAAATTTATTTAAAACCTTGCCGAATTGAATATTTTCTAAACGTGCAAATCAATCAAGTAATTTACCTTTCCACTTCCGAAAAGCTTGGCCCGAAATGTCTGATTGGCTTCAGTTCTCATCGTTTCCAGTTCTTCCTCATTATGAAATGTCCAGCATTTCTTCTGTGTACTGTTGTGATACATCCTTGAACACTCATTACTCAAGTCTTGAATACAAAAGAATATTCTAGGTCATTAACTAATAAATAAAATGTATAAATAATTTTTTGTAAGATTAACAAAACATTAGAAAACTTTGCTTTTCATGTCTGAGAACCAAATAATAATCCTTGCACTTGGTAGAGTCTTTTCACATCAATGAGACGTCGCAAAGTGCTTCACAGCATATTGACTGTGTATTATGTCGGCGAAACACACTGCCAATTGCACACAGCAGTGTCCCACATGGAGTGAGTGACCAAAATTTTGTTTTAAAGATTGTTTTTTGTTTAAACCAAAGCAGCCATAGTGAGAGCAGTGTGTATAAGCGATCATCTCTTTCTCTCTCCCCACTTTCCAGGAATATCTGACTTGGTACTGAATGTAATGGATTACCTAGCACAGTATTTTCATGTTTAGCATTCACATTAAAAAAAATAAAAGTCACAGGGCTTTTACGGTGGTTCAGTTGTTAAAGAGACAATCTAATCTGAAACAGTCATATAGATCATGAAGGCCCCATGTTATAGTTTTCTCCTAAGTCTTGTGACGAGTTGGCTGATCCCAGCCAGGGTAATTGCAGGATTACTAAATTGGCTTGATTGCTTCAGGGATATGAAGCGGAAAAGTCAGCACGATTACCGTTTAGGATTTCTGTTGTTGCACTTGCTGCAAAATGCAGGTGTGAGGCTAATGTTGAGCTCCACTTTGAAATATGTCATGGGAGCCTTTGCCAACATACCATTTCACCCACCGTTCCAGCACTAAACCTTCATGAAATTGCTTGATTTTCCATCTGAGCATAGTTTTCTCCCCAATTTACTTTGAATGGCTCACTGCTATATAATTATTGGATGCTTTCATATCATCAAAAATGACACTATGCTTGCTATCCCCAGGCATAATACTGAGGTCTCCAATTGCCTTTTACTGTGAATATACATATTAAGTTTTTATTCTTGTGTTCATGTGGATTAGGGTAGTCATTGAAATATTTCACTGAAACAACTAAACAGGAAGGAAAAATGCTTACCTTGTAGTCTACAGTTTTTTAAAAAACAATATAAAATGTGTAAATCAAGATTTGAAAATCCTGCTTTCAGAGATCCATTTTTAATAATACAGCTACCTTCTTTTTCAAGGTGGTATAAAAAAATGAAAAATAATTCCTCAAATAATTTTCCAAAAATATAATGTAACTCTAACATTTCATGAAATATTAACTACTGATTAGCATCCTCTACCACTTACGGAATCCTCTCCAGATTTCAGCTTATTTTATTAATGCCTATAACTGACTTAATATGCATTTCGGAAGTTCTCACTGCACAGATCGGGTACTTAAGTCATGGATTTTGTTAGTTCTGCTCATTTAAATTTAAGTCCATTGAAAGACCATGAAATGTAACCAATAAATGAAAGACCATTATGCAACCAATAATTGTGTTTTATGAAGCATTGATAAAAGGCAATCTAAATATACAAAAACAGTCAGATGCCTATCTCTGCAAGTACATCAGCATTAAATGTATATAAATTAAAAGTTTCAATATCACAAAATATTGTATTGTATATATTTATACTTAAATTCTCCTTTTAAAGGAAGATCATCAAATTATTACCCTTTTTTACCCTTACAATATATCAAATGCATCAAAGTACCATCCCAAAAGCTTACCAATATAAATAACACAAATATTTAACAGAGAGTGTTTAGTGTTAATATTCCGTGGACATATAATTATTTCTAAAAATGTTCACATTTATTGCTTCAAATGGTTGGCAAGTCAGTGACTAGAGGGCATCAATTTAAGATAATTAGCAAAGGAGCAGTGAAAGAGGATTTTTTTAAAAATACACACACACAGCTGTTAGAATATGAAATGCCCTGCCAGATGTGGTTGAATTCATATTAACTTTTAAGAGGGAATACATATCTAAAAAGGAGTAATTTAAAGTGGTATAGGAAAAAGTGAAATGGAACTGAATGGATTGCTCTTCAAAGATCCAGCACAGTTATAATAATGGGCCAAATTTATCTGTATTGTAAATTTCCATAGTGCGACAAGTAAATAGTTAGAAAACAAATAGGATATTAAATCTGGAAATAAAGAATTTCACTGGCACGTGAAGAAAGCAATAATTTCAGACTAAAGCAGACTATCTAGCCTATCCATCTAAACTTCCCACAAGGTACCCATCTTCACATCTAATAATTCTAAATATATAAATAAAATAACTTGTAATTGGCAGGAACTTGTTGGTTCTTTTTCAAAATACAGAACTTCGTAATTTCTCATTCCATCACCGGTGCTGGTTGTTCCACATTATAAAAATAACCTGCATTTTTATTTACTATATCAACTTATCAGTCAGAGGTGACAACAAAATTACATTTGTAAAGCACTTTTCACGTCGGGAGGACGTCCCAAGGTGCTGGACAGACAGAGTTACAGACCCGAGCTGGGGGTAGGAGTGGGGGAGGGTGGAGGGCAGGGTGGGAAGCAGGGAGATCGAAAGCACGGTCGAAGAGGAGGGTGTTGAGATGGGTCTTGAAGGAGGCAAGGGAGGGGGCGAGGCGGAGGGATTGAGTTCCAGAGGGTGGGTGCACAGTGGCAGAAGGTCCGCCCGCCAACAGTGGGGCGAGCAAAGCGGGTGACGTGAAGCAGGCCGGAGCCCGCTGAGCGAAGGGAGCAAACAGGGTGGTAGGGGGTAGGAGGTTGCAGAGATAGTGGGGAGCAAGACCGTGGAAAGCTTTGAAGGTGAAGACCAGGATCTTGAGCTGTATCCTCTGTATGATGGGAAGCCAATGGAGTTGGGCAAGGATGGGGGTGATAGGGTCGCAGAGCCTAGTGCGGGAGAGGACATAGGCTTTAGAGTTCTGGATGATCTGCAGCCTGTGGAGGGAGGAGTAGGAGAGGCCGACAAGAAATGAGTTTGCATAGTTGAGCCTGGATGTAATGAAAGCATGTATGAGGGTTTCAGTGGCCTGCGGTGTGAGACAGTGGCGGAGCCGGGCAATGTTGCGGAGATGGGGGAAGGCAGAGCGGGTCATCTGGGGTAGAAAGGATAGTTGAGGGTCAAACAAAACCTCAAGGTTCCGGTCTGTCTTAGTAAGGTGGAGGCACTGACGGAAGCCAATCAGGAGAGCCTCGGTCTTGTTGACATTCAACTGAAGAAAGTTGGCTCATCCAGGACTTGATGTCCGGCAGATATTCAGTCAAGACAGCAGTGGTCCTGGAGTTGCGGGTGGAGGCAAAGAGGTAGAGTTGGGTGTCATCCGCATCCATGTGGAAGTTGACCCCATGTCTGCGGATGATGTCACCAAGTGGGAGCATATAGATATTGAAGAGGAGGGGACCAAGGACAGAGCCCTGAGGAATGCCACACGAGACGGTGCGGGGGCTAGAGGAGAAACCATTTGAGATGAAGTGCAGGAGGTATGAGAGGTACGATCTGAACCAGTCAAGGACAGCGCCGTGGAGATTGAGGTGAGTGGTCAACGGTGTCGGAAGAAGCAGAGAGGTTGAGTAGGACGAGGAGGCAGAGGGAGCCCTGGTCGCGGATGGACAGAATGTTATTTGTCACTTTGACCAGGGCTGTTTCTGTGCTGTGGGCGGCACGGAAACTGAATGGCGGGGTTCGAGAAGGGAGTGGTGGAAGAGGAAGGAGCGAAGCTGAGAAGCAACAACTCGTTCCAGGACCTTGGAGAGGTACAACACCAACAAGATTTTATTTGCAGAAACATTAAACTATAGACCTGTCTGGTTGTTCAGGCCTGTCTGACATTAAAGAACGAATAACACTATTCTAAAAGAGAAGGGAATTTCTCTCGGTGTCCTGCCCAACAATCTCCCAGATCAAAAAACTGGTCATTCTCTTTTAGATCTCCTGTCTGCCTCAATAATAGAACTCTCGCCTCTGGTCTGAATGTTGTGGGTTCAAGACCCACATTGGGACCTGAACTCACATAATCTAAGCTGACACTCCAGTGCATTGTCGGAGATGCCATCCTCAGATGAGATATTAAATTGAGACCCAGTCTGTTTATTCAGGTGGATATTAAAATAACACTATTCGAAAAGAGAACATAGTTTCTCCTATTAACTTAGCCAACAAACACCCAAATAAAATTGATCATTCGTTTCATGACTGTTTGTGAGACATTGCTGCGTGCAATTGGGCTGTCACATTCACCTATAAATACAGTCGCTTCACTGTAAATCCTGTGAAACTCTTTGGGACGTCCTCCTGACATGAAAGACGCAATACCAAATGCAAGTTTTTTTTTATTATTACTTATCTCCTATTAGCTATCTTATTATTCCCCTATAGCTAAATTATTATTTGAAAAGAGACAAAAAGCACCTACAATACTTCAATGGTACTTCATTAAAGCCACAAACTGTTTTAAAATAATCTCTTTCAAATTCTAGGTTACACCTCTAGCTATACATCCCAACAGTGTTGTATTGTGCCATGTAAATGCGATAACTTTGCAGGTTTATGCATATGTATAAATAAAGTGAAGTTTATCTCGTGCTGATTCTGGAAAGAAAAGTACTGTGGATAAACATTGCAGGTAGTAACAAATGAATCTAGACTGCATTCCCAGAAAAAAAAGTTTTTTCTTTATTCTACTTCTAAATTTAATATGCTCCTTTTAAACAAGAACAAGCTTAAAACAATTTGTGCAGGTCCAAAATACTGTACATCCAATTCTGAACAATGAATTTTTTAATGAAATATAGTTTTCAAGTCTGCAGTTATTATTAGCAGCTGTGATCATAGAATTACTGCAAACATATCTCTACACACATTATATAAACTCTCCAGAAATATATAATCCTTGCTTTTGAAATAGCACATTATCAAGTCATCAAAACCTCTCAAAGTACTTCACAGGATTTACTGAAAAGTGTAATGATTGTAAGTGTAGGCAAACACAACAGCCAATTTGCACACACCAATGTCCCACAAGCAGGCATTAAGTGAATGTCCAGTTTTATCTGGAGGATTGGTTGCCAGGACACAGAAAGAACCTCCCTTTATTACTAATAATATAGTAATAATAAATAATCCATATATTTGTTATAGAAGCTTCACATCGGGAGAATATCTCAAAGTACTTCACAGCATTTACGATAAAGGGCAGTGACTGTATTTTGGAGGAGAATGTGGTAGCCAATTTGCACAGCAATATCCCACAAACAGCAATGAAGTGAATAACCAATTTTATCTGGGGGATTGTTGCCCAGGAGACCAAATATGCCTTCTTTGATGTGATCCCACTATTGCCATGATATCTTTATTATCCACCTGAACATGGAAACAGTGCCTCAGGTTAACTGAAGGATGGCCCCTCCAACAATGGAGGGATAAATTAGGTAGGAGACCTAATATTAGCTGACTAGTGGGGATGTGGGACATTCAAGGTAAGGCAAAGATAGGGGGAAAAATTTGAATGCAAGAATAAGGATTTATTCAATTTGCTGAGGGTTGGGGAGCAGTGGAGCCATGCAATGATAGGGGTGATGGGCTCATGGAGCCAAGTGCGGGAGAGGACATAAACTGAGTTCTGGATGCTCTGCACCTTTTGTAGGAAAGAGCTGCAGAGTCTGGCAAGCAGAGCACTTGAATAATAATCCTTACATTTGACATAGCACGTTATGACATCAAGACATCTCAAAGCACTTCACAGGATACCATAAAGCAGATTAAATGTGTATTTTGTGGGCAAAATGCAGCAACAACAACAAAGTTACATTTGTATAGTGCCTTTCACATCAGGAGGACGTCCCAAGGTGCTGGACTGTCAGTGTTTCGGACCCGAGCTGGGGATCGGGATCAGAGAGGGCGAAGAAGGGTGATCGAAGGCACGGTCAAAGAGGGTTTGAAGGAGGCGAGGTGGAGGGACTGCGAGATGGAGTTCCAGAGGGTGAGGGCAGAGTAGCTGAAGGCCTGCCCACCAATGGTGGGGCAGACGAGGTGGGGGACGTGAAGCAGGCTGGAGCCCGCTGAGCAGAGGGAACGGGCAGGTTGGTAGAGGGTTAGGAGGTCGCAGAGTTAGGGGGAACAAGACCATGGAGGGCTTTGAAGGTGAAGACCAGGATCTTGAACTGTATCCTCTGTGTGATGGGAAGCCAGTGGAGTCGGACGAGGATGGGGGTGATAGGGTCGCGGAGCCTGGTGCCTGGGAGGACACGGGCTGCAGAGTTCTGGATGATCTGCAGCCTGTGGAGGGAGGAGTTGGGAAGGCCGACAAGCAGGGAGTTTGCAGAGTTGAGCCTCGATATTATGAACGCCTGTTTAAGGGTTTCAGCAGCCCGCGGTGTGAGACAGTGGCGGAGCCGGGCCATGGCGCGGAGGTGGGGAAGGCAGAGCGGGTCATGGAACAGATAGTTGAGGGTAGAAAGGATAGTTGAGGGTCAAACAAGACGCCAAACTGGCTCGGTGAGGCGGAGCAGCAGCCAGTTTTGCGCACAGCACAAATAGCTATGGCGTTGAGTGACCAATTTTATTGGGGGGGGGGAGGAGGGGAGAGGGGGTCATTTATTAGTCAGCACACACTGGGAGAAACTCCCTCCTCTTTTCAAACAGACACACCGACCGACCACCCCCCCCCCCCTCTCTCTCTCTCCAGCCCAGACACATCAGGGTGAGGAGCAGCCCGCAGGCCTGCAGTGGGCTCCGAATGAAGCTCGGGGAGCCAGACCCCCCCCCCCCACCCCCGCCCCCTCATCGCCCGTCATCTATGGCGGCCACATTTCACCCACGAAATAGGGTCAATCCCCTTTACGGCACATTCTGCTCGACACCAAAAAAAAATAAAAGTGCGGTTTAAACACGTTGAGGAAAGCACCGCAAGACCAGCCAGAGCCGGGGGGGGGGGGGGGAGGGGGGAGGGGCTGAAGTACAAGTAGAGTTAAACCAGTGTAGTAACCTCGGGACCGGTTTCACTCCACGTGTACTGGGCAGCTAAATAACCCACCAGACAATAAGTTGATGAAAGGAGCAGACACGGCAATGGCCGCCGCCAGCACCTACCACACGCTTCGCGCTCACTCGTCCCGGCCGTTAACGGTCGCTTGCATTTAAAACCCCCTCCCCACGTGACTTCCCCCCCGCAACGTCACAGGTCATGTGAGCCGATAGCTCGCACGGCTGACGACGCGCACGGGCACACCCCGCGCGGGGCGGGGAGGCGCGAGTGTCGCTCCTCGCGCAGTGCGGCCGGGGTTGGGCGGGTTCGCGCCCAATTGGGCGGTTTTTTGGTGCGTACCTTTTCTTGAACAGCTTCAAAAGCACTGACCCACAATCAGGCAACTGTGTTCCACGTGCATTAGCCCGTGACGTGCAATCTGGGCTACTCTGGGGCTAGTATTTGGTGGACTTTGGGCTACAAACGTGTTCTGATTGCGGGTCGTCCTGGTCAGTGGTTAGAGCGCTCGCCTCGCAAGCCACAGACCTGGGTTCGATTCCCGGCAGGACAAAACCACGGGCAAGTTTCCTTACTCCACACGTCTAACAATAATCCCTCAAGAAAAAAAAAACGATAATAATTTGATCACTCAATCCACGACTGTTTGTGGGACGCTGCTGTGCGCAATTGGCTGCCGCGGTTCGCTCACAAATACACAGTCAATTCACTTTACAGTACATTCTGTGAAGCGCTTTGAGACGTCTCGATGACGTGATAAGGCGCTATGTCAAATGCAAGGATTATTATTATTATTATCCTGTCTCGTGAGAAGATGTCAGTGCAACCTCAGAGTGGAAGTAATGGCGGTCGGTGCGAAATAGGAACCGGAGAAATTTACGGCACAGTCCATCGTGTCTGTGCCGGCTCCAGAGCAGTCCTTTCACTTCCATTTACCTGCTCTTGGCCCAAAACAACACCAACAATAACTTGCATTTAGACAGCGCCCTTCACACTGGGTAACGCCCGGAGATCTTCACAGTGACTGAGTCTGACAGTGAACCAGGGGAGAGGGAGGGGGGGAGGTGACCGTAAGCACGTTCAAAATTCACTCTTTACTGTATTTGTCTTTTTCCCTCTTGAAAGCCAATACGGATTTTGTCTCAACCATCGCTCCCAGCAGCGTATTCCTTATCCTAACAATCCTGTGCATGAAAACATTTCTCCTGATGTGTGAATGTTAGTCCATCCAGCTACTACTCATCTAAGTAAAGCAACAACCTCTTTGGTTGGCCAACAAAATAAATGTTTCCTGATTTAAATATTTCTTGTTTCAAAAAGGTTGTCCACCACTCAAGTAAAGATTAGTGAGCGCAGATAAGGCAAGAGAATATCTGGGCTCAATTAAGATGGTGACTCCAAAGGGGCCTTATAGAGATGTAAAACATTTTAAATGGGATTGAAAAAGTAACACAGATCAATACTTTATGCTCCAAGACAGTAGAAGGATATAGGTTTAGAGATGTAACGGGCAATTTCAAGACAGATTCCAGGAAGCTTTTCTTTACCCAGAGAACAATTTAACAGCTGGAATAAGTTGCCAGGAATGGTGGTTGAGGGCGAAATCATTAGATTCATTTAAAAAGCAGCTTGATACTGTGATGGGAGGCCGGTAGGGTGGGTGTTCTGGAGGAATGAGATCAGATGGACCAAACGGCCTTCTTCCTCTGGAGCAATCTTGTGTGATCTTTAGAAAGGAGATACCTAATGATAATGACTATATTATATAGTGCCATTCACACAACATTGAATGTCTTGAAGTTCTTCACAAAATATAATTCATCAGAAATGAAGTGAATCTTATAACAGCGAGTACAACAGCTAATCCCACGCCAGGACAACCAACAAAAATTGCATTTATATAGTGTCTTTCACATGGGATAGTGTCTCAGAGCATTTAAAGTCATCAGAAAAGCTCCATGTTTCTTTGAAATAGCAAAGGCAGGGCAGTCCCTTTACGTAGACTTACTTATAGCACTTATAGCACAGAATCAACAACAAGATTTCATTTATAGAGCGCCTTTCACATCGGGAGGACGTCCCAAGGCGCTGGACAGTTGGGTCAGGACCCGAGCAGGGGGGAAATGGTCAGGGTGAGAGGAGGGAAGGGAGGGAGCGAGGAGGGGGTAGAGAGTCGAGAGGGGAGCTGAAGGCACGGTCAAAGAGAAAGGTCTTGAGACCGGCCTTGAAGGAGGAAAGGGAGGAAGCAAGGCGAAGGCACTGGGGGATGGGGCTGAGAGGCTGAAGGCCCGGCCACCAATGGTAGGGCGGTTGGGGCGGGGGATGTGGAGCAGACCGGAGCCAGAGGAACGGAGGGTACGGGCAGGTAAGTAGGGGGATAGTAGGTTGGAGAGGTAGGAGGGAGCAAGGCCGTGAATGGCCTTGTAGGTGAGGATGAGGATCTTGAATTCGATCCTCTGGGGGATGGGGAGCCAGTGGAGGCGAGCGAGGGTGGGAGTGATGTGGTCGCGAAGCCTGGTGCGGGACAGTACACGAGCTGCAGAGTTCTGAATGACCTGCAGCTTGTGGAGGGAGGTGGCGGGAAGGCCGGCGAGGAGAGAGTTCCCATAGTCCAGCCTTGAGGTGATAAAGGCGTGGACCAGAGTTTCAGCAGCGTGAGGGGTGAGGTAGTGCCGTAGTCTGGCGATGTTCCGGAGGTGATGGAAGGCGGTGCCAGTTGTGGTGCGGATATGAGGGAGAAAGGACAGCTCAGGGTCGAACAGAACCCGAGGTTCCTGATTGGCTTTGAGAGGTGGAGAGTGCAGCCTTGGATGCTGATGGTGTCAGCGCCTGAGGTGCGGAGGCGCTGACGTGAGCCAATCAGGAGGGCCTCAGTTTTGCGCACGTTGAGCTGAAGAAAGTTGTCTCTCGTCCAGGACTCGATGTCGGACAGGCAGCTGTCAGGACATCGGTGGTCGTGGAGTTGAGGGTAGAGGAGGAAAGGTAGAGTTGGGTGTCATCCGCATACATGTGGAAGTTAACCCCATGTCTGCGGATGATGTCACCGAGGGGGAGCATATAGAGGGTGAAGAGGAGGGGACCGAGGACAGAGCCTTGAGGGACACCACAGTGCGGGGGCTGGAGGAAAAGCCGTTCGTGGAAACAAACTGAAGACAGTGGGAGAGGTAGGACCTAAACCACTCAAGGACAGGACCTTGAAGGTTGAGGTGGGAGGACAAGCGGTGGAGGAGGATAGCGTGGTCGACCGTATCGAATGCTGCCGATAGGTCGAGGAGGACGAGGAGGCAGAGGGAGCCCTGGTCGCAGATGGTCAAGATGTCATTGGTGACCTTGACCAGGGCAGTTTCTGTGCTATGGGCAGCACGGAAACCCGACTGAAGGGGTTCGAATAATGCATGGGTGGAGAGGAAAGAGCGCAGCTGGGAGGCGACAACTCGTTCAAGGACCTTGGACAGGAAGGGGAGGTTGGAGATGGGCCGGTAGCTTGATAGCTTGAGTAGGAGTCGGAGTGTGGGAAGGAAGGGGTGGGGGGTGGGTGTAAGTTGGAGGGGGAGTGACCACGGAGCGGATTCCCTTGATTTTGGATTCAAGGAAATCCAGCATCTCCTCGCAGTGAAGGTTGGAGGAGATGACCTGCGCGGGGTGGCGGGTGGGACGGAGGAGTCGGGATGTGGTAGAAAACAGAAGCCTGGGGTTGTTCTTCGCCTCCAGGATTGTCCTGGAGTAGAAGGATGACTTAGCCGAGGCTAGAGTGGAGTGGTAGATTTTGAGGAGGTCCAGCCAACCTGTCCAGCCCAACCTGTCCAGCCCAATTAGTTTTTAACCAAGTTGGGGAATGGGGTTTGGGTATAAAACAAAGTTTAATGCGATGAAGAAGACTCACCAGATGGTGCAGTGAAAAGTTAAGAGTGCCGCTCCTGACCAGGCTTGCAGGTATAGAAATTACACAGTTATCTTTGACTGCACTCTCAGCAATCTTTCCACTTCCACCCTCTTTAATCCCAAACCTCTGGCTCTGTGCCCACCTAGCAGTGTACAGCATTTTTAGACATACTCCCCACATGAAAGGTGCTTTATGTATGTAAATTGTGATGTGAAAAGGTGCTATATCAAAAGCAAAGATTATTATTATAATAATTCTTGCGTTTGATATAGGGAGGACGTCTAAAAGTGCTTCACATGATTCACTATTAGGTGTAGCGGCTGCAATTTTCTAGGCGATTGCAGCACCCATTTGCACACAGCATTGGCCTGCAAACAGCTATGAAGTGAATTACATTTATTTATTTGAAGGATAGTTGCCCATAATATTAAAACAAGTGGCCTGATCTACCCTTAAAAATAGACATCTTTTTGTTCAGTGTTTACCAGAGGCTCAAAATTTCGCCCAGCTTTAACCAGCAAAACCATTTTGCGTTAAGATCATATTGTATGTATTATAATTATATTTATATAATTATATTGTATATAACATAATATGAAAAGGAAAAATACTATAAATTATTTTGTTGCTTCCTGTTTTTTAGAATTTCAAAATGTTGTCATCTCTCGTGGCTTGGAAGAGCATCTGAATAAGATGAAAACAGTGCCATGCAGAAGTGCTTACATAATTTCTCTCTGTAATATAGTTGTCTTTGATGTTTTCTCAAAAAATAAGGATGTAACAGACTTAATGTTTTATAAGTAGTGATTTCCTAGGACCTTTGAGAAGATATTTACATGTTCATAAATCATTCAAAAATAAAGCATTATCAGGAACATAGTAAAAGATGCATCTTCATATTTTCTAAACTAAAACAGAAAATTGATTGCATGCCATATAAATGGTGCATATTGCAAAATGATTAAACTCTCCTGAAACCTAAAGAAAATAAACCCTGTGTGTAACAAATAGAACTGATGTACATTGCTGCATTTTATTTCTGCCACTTCATTTGTTTGGTTGGAATACAGTAGAATACCAAATAAAATAGATAAAATAATCAGATAGATAGGCAGCATGAATGTTGTGAATTCTGACAGCATGCACATATTATGTATGGGGAGTTAATGTAGTTAATAAAGCAGCTACTAACTAACTAAAAATGCAGATCTTGTTAGAGGTTCCCTCATCAACTTTTGTCTCAAACACATCCCTGAGGACCAGCTGTCAACAGCACTAGGTGCTGTATGGCCTCTTCCCGAGCACTCGCAGCGAAACCTAAGTCGAATGTACCTGGAGGATTATAAACTCAGTAAAGGATGCTCTTTAGCACTCCTGAAACCAGGTGTTCTTCTGGCAGAACGATGGGCCAGTGAGGGTCTGCCTCAGGCTTGCGCACGCTAGGATAAGGGACTATATACTGAGAGACAAGCTGAAGTTTGGCTCAACCACAGCAAAAGCCAGATGAGGCTTGACCCTGGCAGGAGCTGCTCTGGCACAACCCGCTCAAGGCACACCCATCGGGTAGGGTAGCCCACGATCACACCCAAAACTGACTGAAGTAAGGATACAGAAGGACACTCGAGATGTAACCAAAGAGCGTCCCGAAAACGTTTGCACGGTAAACATGTGCGTGTACGGTGCATGTCGGGGTGCCTTCTGAAAGCGGCAAGTACACCTTATCAGGGTATCTGCGGGTGCGCTCATGGATGTGGTGTACACAGAGGTGACTCCCGACTGTGTTAAAGAGAGTGTCCGAAAAAACGTGTGCAGAACCTGTGCAGTGAGGGAATGTACTATAAACAATGGAATGTTTTTTGTATTGGGAGAAAAGGGAAAAATTGTGAGAGATGATGTGTTTGTTTTGGATTTCTGTTGTACTAAATGTTATAATTGTAAATAAATATTTTTTTATAAAAAAACTTTTGTCTCAAACAGTCAAGTATCCTTGCAGTCAAATATGTTTTATTGTATTACTAAGTTACATCTACACCACACTCACGAAACTACAGAAACATCAAAAGCTGATTTGTTCCAGGTTTTGAACCATGATAGATAAGATTTATGATTTTTTAAGATGTATTTATACTTCATGTACTGTAATAGGATAAAAAAGCAATGCTTCATGCATGCACCTTCCACACATAGTAGAGTTCCAGCAGCTTACATTTCAACTCCAATGTAACATTTTGAAGAATGCACTTCATTTGAAAAATGAGGCCTCAGCAATGTATGGAATCTCTTAGAGATTTACTACAATATTGGATTTTAATGGATTTTGTATTTCTTTAAAATACACAATATTAATAAAACTGATGTATGAAGCATAACAAATTTTAAGAGGCAACTGTAGTCAAAATGTACGTTGTGGTGCTGTCTTGTTTAATTTGTGAATAGAATGAATAGTTCAGTTAAAAATCTCTGCACGGTCACCATAAACATTTGGATGATGTTCTGATACTGTAAATCAGGGATGGCCATCTCGCAGCCCGCATGACTATTTCACACATGCTTAATGAGGACCAATGACACACAAGTTGGCTATCGCTGCTTTAAATAATCTTTGCATTTGATACAGCGCATTGTCATATTTTCAAACAACTCAAAAATACTTTACGGGATTCCTGTAAAGTGAATGCTATTTGTAGGCAAACATGGTAGTCAATTTGCACATAACAATGTCCTACAAACAAGCAGGAGGTAAATGGCAAATTTCATCTGGAGGATTGTTGGCTAGGACACCAGGAGAAGCTCCTTTTGAAGAGTCCTGTAGGATCTTTAAAGTGTCCTGAACCGGAAGACTATTCTGGACAGATAAGAGAACATATTAGCTATTAATGGATATTATTATCCATTAATAGTACTCCTCAATCCTTCTCCCAACCCACCTCCATCGCCTACTGTCCTGGAAAAAAATCTCAACTCCCCTCCCTCTCCACTGCCTTGGGAGTCATCTGAACTCCTCCCCCACTGGGCTTCTACCCGCAATGACCATCCTCCTCAGTCACTCTCCTCCACAACTCCTTTTCCACCATTCTCAATGCTCTTGGTCCCTTCACTTCCCAAACGGTCTCCTACTTACGAAAGTCACCCTGGTACACCAGCCACCTCCATTGCCTTAAGGCACAGGTGCGTGTCGCTGCACACATCTGGCTCAAATCCAACTTAACGGTCCATCGGCAGATCTGGGTGGACGTTATCAAATCTTACCTCTCCATCATCCTTCTACTCTGAGACAATCTTGGAGGCCAAGGACAACCCCAGGCTCCTCTTCTCCATCAGCAGTCGGCTCCTCCGTGCACACTCTGACGCCCATTCTCTCCTCCAACACCAACTGTGGGGCGATGATGGACTTCCTCGAAACCAAAGTCGAAGGGATCTACTCAGCTACCTTTGGCCTTCTGTTTACTACCCCCTCCCCTTTCTCCCCCCTTCCCACTACCCCTGGCCCCTACCCATCCCTCCCTCCACACCTTCAAACCTGTCTCCCCCTCCTCTCTCACCACCACTATAACCCGCATGAAACCGACCACCTCCTACCTCGACCCCATCCTTATCCCTCTCCGAACCTCACCAGCTCCACCTCCTTGCCCCTCTGCTCATGGACATCATAAACCTCTCCCTGTCCACTGGCACCATTCTCACCCCTTTAAAAACAGCCATCATCACTCCTATCCTTAAAAAACCCTCACTGGACCCATCCCTGCTCTCAAACTACCGCCCCATCTCCAACCTCCCTTTCCAAGGTCCTGGAATGAGTAGTTGCTTCCCAGCTTTGCTCTTTCCTCTCCCAGTACGCCCTTCATGAACCTATCAAATAGGGTTTCCGTGATGCCCACAGCACAAAACCAGCTTTGGTCAAACGACATTCTATGTATGTATCTGCAACCAGGGCTCCCTCTGCCTCCTCGTCCTCCTTGACCGCTCTACTGCCTTCGATACCTTTGAACACTTTATACTCCTCCACCACTTCTCCTCTCACCTCAACCTTCATGGTTCTGTCCTTGAGTGGTTCAGATCCTACCTCTCACACCATCTCCACTTCATCTCCATAAAATGGTTTCTCCTCTAGCCCCCGCACTATCTTGTACAGCATTCCTCGGGGCTCTGTCCTTGGTCCCCTCCTCTTCAATATCTGTATGTTCCCTCTTGGTGACATTATCCATAGACATGGGGTCAACTTACACACGTAATCGGATGACACCCAATTGTACCTCTGTGCTTCCACCCTTGACTCCAGGACCACTGCTGTGCTGACAGAATGTTTGGAAGTCCTGGATGAGAGCTAACCTTCTTTAGTTGAACGTCAACAAGACCGAAAACCTCCTGATTGGCTCCCGTCAGCATCTCCTCACCTCAGACCCTGACAGCATCATCATCCACACTCCAGCTCACTAAGCCAGTCTGGAACCTTGGCATCTTGTTTGACTCTCAACTATCCTTTCTACTCCACATCTGTGCCATGACCCGCTCTGCCTTCCCCACCTCCGCAACATTGTGCAGCTCTGACACTCTCTCAAACTGCAGGCCACCGAAACCTTCATACATGCTTTCATAACATCCAGGCTCGAACATACAATCTCCCTGCTTATCGACCCGGACCACTCCTCCCTCCATAGGCTGCAGATCATTCAGAACTCTGTAGCCTGTGTCCTTTCCTGCACCAGGCTCCGTGACCCTATCACCCCCATTCTCACCTGACTCCACTGGCTTCCCATCACACAGAGGATACAGTTCAAGCCTGGTCCTCACCTTCAAAGCCCTCTTGGATTTGTTCCCTCCTATCTCTGCAAAGTCCTAACACCCTGCCATCCTGCTCGTTCCCTCCTCTCAGCGGGCTCCAGCCTGATTCACATCCCCCACCTCGCCCTCCCCACCAATGGCGGGCAGGCATTCTGCCACTTTGTCCCCACCCTCTGGAACTCCATCCTGTAGTCCTTCCACCTCGCAATGTGGAAGGCGATATACAAATGTAATTTTGTTGTTATTATATAAACTATTAACCTTCCATTCAATCCATTCTGCAAAATGTTGGGTACTATAATCAGGCTTTGCAGATACAAGAAAAATATTTATTAAAACGGTGATCCCAATCCCTCTGCCTTGCCCCCTCCCTCCCCACTTTCAAATCCTGCCTAAAGGCCTTCCTTTTTGATCATGCTTATGGACATCTCCCCCTCCCTCTCCCCTGGCTCGGGGTAATACTCCGCCACAGGGTACTATATAAATGCAAATTGTTGTTGTGAGATGACACTGACATGAGCCATACACTCGACAACTTATATCTTGCAAATGTAGAATTAGTGCTGTAGGAATTAAGTTTGTAACAGCGATGCCAGGAATCTCCTGGTATTTAATTACTGAACACAATTAGCAATTGTAAGATCAGTTGATAATGGACAAATCTTGTGAAATTAGTCTTTTGGAATACATTCTGATTGCACGTCATTAATAATAAGCCATTCAGCCGTAATGGAGACTAATAATTTTAGTAGCTCATCCATGTGTGTTGATAAATGAATGAAAATTTGATTTTAAAATGGGGTTTACTACCCCTTACCTCTTGCATGCTGTTAGACTAATGGTTCAGCACAAACTTGCCATTTATATTTTGCTGTGTATGAAACTGTCACAATTTATCAAACTTTTAGAATTATCAGTCACCAAGCTGCAATTTTAAGTTGTTGTTTGGATGCACAATTTTTATAAACAAGTTCTCAAATAATTATTGGAATCATCAATAAAAAATGAAGCTGGTTGATGAATGGAGGGGGTCATTGTTGTGGAGAAGGAACAAAGTCACAGATGAAGGAACAAATCTCTGGAATAACTCCAAAATCTTTTGTTTTATTTTTGTTTTATTTGGTCAGCTGGGTCTTTGACACAGGTGGAAACCCATCACCATGCTCATGAGTATCCAAACCGGATTGAGAGTTACACATATGTAAGTCACCTATACATGGAAATTCCTGTGTGTTTGGAATGGAATGCACCTGGTTAGGGAACCTGACGACTGAGATTGACAGAGATCGACGAGCACAGAGGGTTGACTCAATTTTGACATTCTGGTGCCAAGGACTTTACCTTGGAGCCAACTCACCTCCAAGGTAACCCTCCTACGCCCGCCCCCCCCTTCCACCCACCCGAAGGACATATTGAATGTAACCCCCAGATCGTCTCGTGTGGCATTCCTCAGGGCTATGTCCTTGGTCCCATCCACTTCAACATCTATATGTTCCTTCTTGGTGACATCATCCGCAGACATGGGGTCAACTTCCACATGTATGCGGTTGACACCCAACTCTACCTCTCTGCCTCCACCCTTGACTCCAGGACCACTGCTGTCCTGACAGAATGTCTGTCAGACATCAAGTCCTGGATGAGAGCTAACTTTCTTCAGTTGAATGTCAACAAGACCGAGGCTCTCCTGATTGGCTCCCGTCAGCGCCCCCTCACCTCAGGCGCTAATAGCGTCACCATCCTTGGTTGCTCACTCCACCTTGCTAAGCCAGTCCAGAATCTTGGCATCTTGTTTGACTCTCAACTATCCTTTCTACCCCACATCTGCTCCGTGACCCGCTCTGCCTTCCCCATCTCCGCAACATCGCCCGGCTCCACCATTGTCTCACACTACAGGCCGCCAAAACCCTCATACATGCCTTCATTACATCGAGGCTCGACTGCGCAAACTCCTCACCTGTCGGCCTCCCTATCTCCTCCCTCCACAGGATGCAGATCATCCAGAACTCTACAGCCCGTGTCCTCTCCCGCACTAGGCTCCACGACCCTATCACCCCCATTCTTGCCCAACTCCACTGGCTTCCCATGACACAGAGGATACAGTTCAAGATCCTGGTCCTTACCTTAAAAGCCTTCCATGGTTTTGCTCCCCCCTACCTCTGCGACCTCCCCGACCCCGACCCTCAGCTCAGGTCCGAAACTCTGTCTGTCCAGGTCTTGGGACGTCCTCCCGACGTGAAAGACGCTATATAAATGTAATTTTATTATTGTTGTTGTAACATTATTTGTCCCCAAGATCTTGGTCGTCATCTTCAAAGCCCTCCACGGTCTTGCTCCCCCCTACTTCTCCGACATCCTAATCCCTTAGCACCCTGTTCGCTCCCTACGCTTAGTGGGCTCCGGCTTGCTTCACGTCCCCCGCCTCGCTTGCCCCACAATTCTGCCACTCTGCACCCATCCTCTGGGACTCTATCCCACAGTCCCTCTGTCTCACCCCCTCCCTCGCCACCTTCAAACCCACCTCAAGACCCTCCTCTTCGACTGTGCTTTCAACCTCCCTGCTTCCTCCCCTGCCCTCCCCCCTCCCCCACTCCAAACCTCAGCTCCGGTCCGTTACTCTGTCTGTCCAGAGCCTTGGGACATTCTCCCGACGTGAAAGGCGCTATACAAATGTAATTTTGTTGTTGTTGTTGTAACATTATTTATCCCCAAAGGGCAAAGTTCAAGCTAATTGGTGCAAAAATGCCAGCTTTTGGCAGTGAACACCTCAATTGTCCTGTACTACGAAGACACCATATAAAGTTATATATATATACAGAGATTGACTTCCATTTTAATTATCTCCAATTTTGAATGGTTTCAAAAGAAACCGAATAATGTGAAAACAAGATTTATAAATTCCTGTAGCTTAGTGGTTAGAGCACTCGTCTCGCAAGCAAGAGACCTGCGTTCGATTCCCGGCAGGGCGAAATGTTGGGCTACTTTCCTTATTGCACACTCCTCTGTTTACCTAGCAGTTAGTAGAAGCCCGGTTGTTAGTCGATTGCCGAATCACCTTTACTTGGGTAATAAATCCTTAAAAAAAAATAATGCTAATAAATTGATCACTTCAATTCACGACCGTTTGTGAGACACTGCTGTGCGTAATTGGCTGCCGAGTTTTACCAACAAAATATACGGTCAATTCACTTCACAATAGTAATAATAATAACAGTATATTCTGTGAAGCGTTTTGAGATGTCTCAAAGATATGATAAGGTGCTATATCAAATGCAAGGATTATTATTTATTGTATTATAAAATTTAGGTATTGAATTCATCCTTTATTTGTTTGCTAGACTCTATGTTTTAATATATTTTGATCAAATGTATGCCATCTTTTCATATTTTTCTTCTCACATTCGATTTACTTTATTATCGTCTCACCTAGAAAGGTTAGAATTTTGAGAAAATGATTAGTAATATTAACTTTGTGACTGATAATACCTTTCTGTCAATGATTTAAGTCGAAAGAGAGGCCGAGTTTTTATTTAGCGAGCCACCGATATCTAACTCTGCCCTGCTAACTTGTTCAAACAGATGTCCAATGTGTGTCACAAACTCCGCTCCCATCTTCTCACTACTTGGACTCAAAATTTACTCCATTCCATTTGCATTATTATTTTCAGTTTTCCCTAATCAAAGATAAAGAAAATTATGACCGCTGGAAATCTGAAGACTAGAAATTGATTGACATGCACAGCATCCAAATTAGGAATATAGATTAACAAATTGAATATAATCTTGTACCTAAAACATTAAATGATTGTAATTTCAACATATGTTTCCTACATTTCTTTTCTAGGTTAGGTTGACAGCTTCATTCTCAAAGCAACAAGAGTGTTGCCAACTTCAGCACACGTAAACAGAATAAATTGTGTTCACTGTATATTCCAGGATAGATAATATTGCCATAAACGTATCCATCTTCTTTGATAATTAGCAGCAATGGAGTGGTGTAGAAGAGGGTTGTGGGATGGGACAACATTGAAGGTGGAGATTTGGAAGTGGAGGCTGGCAGGAAGGGAGGATGAGTGGTAGGAAGATAAGAAAGCTTGGAGGCACAACTATGTAAGTGGGTTGTAGTCTTGTTAATGTGTGGTGAGAGGAGTAATCTCCAAGACATGGGAGCAGGGCAGAGGGGAGATTCAAAGACTTGCAACAAACAGGAGATAAGACATAGGAGGCAATCAGGGGAAGGGTAAGGACCCAGAGGAACCGTATGGACAGGAAAGAGCTAATATTGCCTTTTTAAATTAAATGCATATCACTTTCAAAATTGTAAAAACATATTAGGAGTAGCTAGTCACATTTTATATCATGTTAAGTGAAACACCACTCTAGAAAGAGAAATCTGCTATAAGTCTACTTTTTAATAGACATCTCTGCTAGTGAATTGTGTGTAGGGGACTGTTTACAGAATGCTGGGAAGGAAAGAGGCAGTGGAAGGAAATGTGTCAGAAGATACGGTATAAATTCAGTTTTTCCTTACTTGTTTTTCATTTAAAAAAATTTATTATATTCTGCAAAAGCATGTTGAGACGTTTATTTTTTATGTAAAAAGCATTACACAAATTATTTTGTACAACTTTTATTTATAACTTGATTTTCTCATCCTCAGACCATATAATAAAGAAGGTAATGATTTTTGAAAAATAAAAATATATTTTTAAATAGGTTATTCCCTAATGGTAGTGAAGGCTGTCTGCTTTGAGGCACATTACAGAATCAGGAACTAACACATTATAAAATTCCCTGGTGGCACTGGCAATGATGTAACTGACATGCAGATTTATCATTTATGTCATAATATATTTATTTAAATATTAATCAGGGCTAAGTTAAACCATAAACCAGTGCAACTTTAAAAAATGACCCTAGTGTTTTACATGATGGTATACTATTTATTTACTCATTGGTCTTAAGGCACTGAAATTAAGTTATATTTTTTGGAGAGGAATTGTAATTATTTTCTATTTTCCTAATTGCAAAAGGTGTTCCCTAGCTTTACTATATATTTGTAGTTATAGAGTAGTTCTTGCAACCCTGCAGCTTACAATAATAACTGAGGTCTTGTTTGTCATCTTATAATGTTATGATCTTTCCTTGCAAGGTTAAAGGATGAATTTGACATATTTCTTCCAATTGCTCTATAGTGCACTTTGTTTTTAAGCGTTTTTTTAATATACCTGTTCATATATTTTTAAAGATGCATTTAGTAATGATTTTTTTTAGTGAGGTTATTTTTATGCATTGTGTTTTGCAGAAGGCCCAAAACTTTGGTGAGGTATCACTATGTACTTTATAGTAATTATAACAGAGATGGGTTATATTGTTCTTGCTATTTTGCAAAGGATTCTCAACTAGAGAGGGAAAAGGAAGATTTACAATCCTTGAATTTGATATAGCGCCTTATCAAGTCTTTGAGATGTATCAAAGCGCTTCACATAATTTACTGTAAAGTTCATATATATTTATCTTATTTCTTATTTCAAGTTTTTCTCAATTTATTGCTGTATTCAGAGGTTTTCTCTGAAGAGTCAATTACAATGCTTCTTTATTGGTAACTCTATACAAAAAAGGATTCCCTCAAATTAAGCCTTTTGCACCAGACCAAATGACAGGTAGGTGGCTCTCTCGAGCTAATTTCTGGTGATTCTTTCAATGACACTACATTCGTGATTATCTTATTTTAATTAATGGTAGAGCAGAGTGGAAGGCATTCTTTCTCTGTTGCATGCCAAAGAAATTTAAGGGCTGCTCATCTAAACTGAAAATAATTTCTTATCTGCATAAATCCACAAATGCAAACTACAGCATTATCAAAGCATGTATTAAACAAAGCCTTTTTTGCATGCTGTGCATAGAATATTTGAGTAGGAAAATCCAGGAGTCTTGTCTACGCCAGTTAAAACGGTACTGGCTGTTGCCATGGATATGTTTTCCCTATTGGTTACAAGATTGGCAGGGATGTATGTTTGTGCCAGAACCCTGCTCAGCTATTTCTACATGACAATCACAATTCAATAACCCCTCTGCTTTTCACAATACATTTAGGTCTAGATAATTTAAACGTCCAATTACATTTTTTCTATCTAAAGATGTACTTTGAAAATTAAAAATGTCAATGAATAAAAGCAAGTAATGGACGAGGTCCTGATCCTCACCTTCAAAGCCCTCCATGGCTTTGCTCTCCCCTACCTCCGCAATCTCCTTACCCCCTACCAACCTGCCCACTCCCTCCGCTCAATGAGCTCCAACTTGCTGCACATCCCCCTGCCTCGTTTGCCCCACTATTGGCGGGCAGGCTTTCAGCCACTCTGTGTCCACCCTCTACAACTTCATCCCACAGTCCCTCTGCCTCGCCCCCTCCTTTGCCTCCTTCAAGACCCGTCTTAAGACCTTCCGCTTCGACTGTGCCATTGTTGAATGAATTATACCTGGTAGCTAGTTGATTCTAAAAGGTTCCAATAGTGCAGATGGTAAGTGCAACTTCATTGACATATGTAATAATAATAATAATAATAATCCTTGCATTTGATATAGCGCCTTTCACGTCGGGAGGACGTCCCAAAGCGCTTCACAGAACACACTGTAAAGTGAATTGACTGTATATTTGTGGGCGAACGCGGCAGCCAATTGCGCACAGCAATGTCCCACAAACAGTCGTAGATTGAAAATGACCAATTTATTATTGTTTTTGGTTTTGGAGGGATTATTATTAGGCTCTCATTTATGGGTAGTCTTTCATTTATGGATTCACAATTCTCTTAAAAATCTTTTAACACTCACACAGATCATAAATGGTTTGAATCCAAAAAACAGAACCAATTGAATCCAAATCGCCTTGAAACCTACCTCTTTGACCATGTCTATGCTCACCTCCTGTACCTCCCAATCTCCCTCAGCTTCCACTCAGCCATTGTAAAGCATTCCGAAATGTTATTGAACACGATGGGAACTATATAAATGCAAGTTGTTGTAAGGACTGTTTCTCAGAGCAATCTTTAGAACTTTTATTTATATTTCTTCCGAGAGATGGCATCTACTCTTTCTGTGGTGTGACTCAGTCCGCTCTACCAACATCTTTCCAATATTGTTTGCTACACTTTGACAAAAATGTTAGCATCATTCCTTTTCAAATGCTGAGTAAACTGGTTTGCACTTCTAACATTTTCTACTTTGTTTCAGATTTCCAGTATTTGCTTTAACTCTGCAGCATCTGCATACATTGACTGTTATTCTATCTACCACTTGTAAGCAGTGCAAATAATGGCACAAAGCACATCACAATTTTGGCACTTCTGCACTTAACAATTTCCTAATAAAATCACAATTTCAGAATATAATGAAGCAAAAGTTTTCTTTGCATCTGTAATTTTGTGTATGTATTGCTCAGTTACACCAATGTACAAACTGGCATACAAATGAAATGTAAGATTAGTTGCAGAAACATATGTTAATTACACTATTGCACCAGGGGATACAATTTAGCTCCGTTTTTTCATCAAACCAATTCATTACTTAACTGAACTTCTTATTTTGCGGTGACAAAATATATAACAATAATTGTTGCATTTAATGTAGTACCTTATCACATCATTGAGACACCTCAAAGCATTTCACGTGATTTTACTGTGAAGTGTAATTACCGTGTACTTGTAGGTGAACCTGGCAGACAACTTTCACACGGTAATGTCCCACAAATAGCTGTGATATGGATGATCAATTATATTTGGGGGATTTTGGCCATGACACCAGAAGAAATTCCCTTCTCTTTTCAAATCGTGTGATGGGATCTTTAACGTCCACCCGCTCAGGCAGAAGGGACCTCGGTTTAACAACTCATCCGAGGGACAGCACATCCAACAATGCAGTGAACCCACAGCACTACACTGTGCTGTGCCTAGACTGAGAGTTTGAAGTTCTGATGTGGGGCTTCAACCCACAACCTTCTGACTCAGAGGTGAGAGAGAGTGCTACCAACTGAGCCAGGCTGACACCTATTTGCTTTTACCTGATATTTGGTAATACTTGCTTTAACACCGTACAAGGTGAGATTTATTGTGTTCAGGAGTTGGAGCAAGGTTACAACATGCATCACATCTTTTTAGTGAATTTAGATATGAAACATCTTAATTGTTGGGGAAAACGTATGATTTGAGAGTTCAGATTAAAACTGAATTTATGAGTACTGTAGTACAGTACTGTAATACAGAGTAGCTATATGTATCAGGGTGAAGGAGAGATTATATTTTTGTGTGTAGTGTGGCAGTGTTGTATTATTTTATACTCACGTATAGCAAACTATCCACTGGAAATTTAGTATCATGGGTCAACACTCACAAAACTGAATTGCTTGTTTACTTACCAGATAAGGTAATATTGTAGTAAATTTAAGCAATCCAACAACTGATATTTACAACAATATGAGCTACAAGTATCTCCAAAGCAAAATTATAATCAATAATGAAAATAAAATTGATTTTAACTATCATGTAATGGACATGCTGCCCTCACATTGGTTAATTGACAGTAAACTCAGGTTAGTATCTATGTGTTTACTTGTAGCATTCTGTACCTGATATTAATATTTAGTTAGCACAGGAATGAATGGTGAAGTTATTGAGCACAGGATGTTTTCACCTCCAGATGCTGGGTTTAAAACCAGACCCAACATTCGATTGAAAATATCACTCTATTAAGTTTGCAAGGCACTGAGCAATATAGTTTTGGGCAGTTTTAATTCTAATTGCGGGAAGATGTAAGTCTGCAGTACAGAACTGGTGATAATTTGCCATTAATTTGCAATTCAATCAGAGGGATGGGTGGTGTGAAATGTAAAATTCATACTGTGTACAGCATTATTAGGGCCCCTTCTTAAGTCGGGATAAGGTATGCTCAGATGGTGACAAGGGAGTTGTAAAGTGGCATTTGGCTGTGCTATATTTGACTTAGAATTTTTTGATGCTCTTACTGAAGGTTATTTTCCAGGTGTTGTAAATTGTCTCTCTAGTTCCTGCCAAGAGTAAGATTGGAGTCTCCTGGAGATGCTGTTGGTGATTTCTGACTTGTGGTTAGAGCAGAAAGTTCAAGTGTGGATAAAACCTAATGTATTTATCAGAATATCACTACACATCCACAACCTTCACAAGCAAACGCAATTAATATATAGATACATTTGCCTACACAATACAGTCAATACAGTATATCCTGTGAAGCGCATTGAGCCGTCCTCCCAACATGTAAGAACAATTATGTAGAGTGAAAAAACAGGTACATTCTCAAAGGAAAAGGGAATGCTCTGATGTATCCTTATGTTCAGAACCATCTCAATTTTCTGAGCTGTGGTGTGAAGAAGGAGGGGAGGCAATTGGTCAACAGTTTTGCATATATTGTTAGGCATTTTTTTCTGTTCTTATAGTATTTACAACATAATTTAGCTAGCTCAGTTTGGATCCTGATGTGAAAGGCACTATGAATGTAAGTATTATTGTACTGTGAATGCCATCATTTTTTCTTCAGATTTCACAGTTATTAATTCTCTGAAGCTTGTACCAGCATAAAAATAACTTGATCATTCACCATAATTAATTATTATAACACTGACTAAAACTTCAAAAAATTATTCTAAAACGTTAACTTATAGTTAATTTTAGTGATTCTCAGCCTAACTAATACTACTAATAATAATCCTTTCATTTGATATGGTGACTTTCATAAGGAGAATTACACTAGAAAGTGTATTGACCAGCTATTTTGTAGGCAAACATGGCAGCCAATTAGTGCACAGGAATGTCCCACAGAAGCCATTGAAGTCAATGACCAATATGGGGGTTTATTGGACAGGACACTGGGAGGAACTCCTCTTTTTATTTAATGCCAGGGGAACAGGCAGAAGGGACCTTGGTTTAACGTCTCAGCAAAAGGATGGCAATTCCAACACAACAATGTTCCCCCAGCACTGTAGTGGAATGTCAGCCGAGACTTTGAGTTTAAAGTTCCAACGGGGACTTGGTGGTTCTGGGCTTCAGTGCAAGACTTGTATTTGAACCCCATGTTTAGTTGACACATTTGCATTTGTGTATTCTCACAGATGTTAAATTGCCAATCTTGGCTCGGCTGGAAGCACTGAGTGGAGAGGAGGTGACTAACTGACAGAGAAACAAAATCAGTAGGAGTTCCGCTGCAGCTTGCAAACGCAGAAATATTTGCTCAGTTGTCACAGAGTCCTATTAAAAGAGGCAGAACAGATTTCCACAGCCATTTGTCTGTCCTTTTGCTGGACAGAGGATTAAAAGGAGAATACAATCAAAAATAATTAAACTATTAAAGAGTAAATAATAATAATCCTTCCAATTGATATAACGCTTTTATCATGTCTTCGAAACGTCAGAATATACTGTAAAATTAATTGACTGTATATTTTGTGGGTGAAACGTGGCAGCCTATTGCGCACAGCAGTGTCCCACAAACAGTTGTGGATTGAGTGACCAATTATTTTTAAGGAATTATTACTTTGGAAAAGCAATCCACCCACTGACTAACAACAAGATTCCTACTTACTGCTAGGTAAACAGAGGGGTGTGGAGTAAGGAAACTTGCCCAACATTTCGTCCTTCTGGGAATTGAACCCAGGTCTCTCGCTTGCGAGGCAAGTGCTCTAACCACTGAGCTACAGGACTCCATAATGCTAGAATTTAAAAAAAATAATTGTTACCTTATCATTGTTTGGGCCAGACATTAAACCAAAGTCCCATCTGTCTATTCAGGTGAAGATATGTGAACAGAGAATGCAGTTGCTCTTGTGCCTTGGCCAAAAAAACAGATAAAAATTGGCCATTCACTTTATGTTTGTTTGTGGGGCATTAATAACAATAATAATTAATAAATTAAATAATAATAAAAATTGTTTCTGTTTGCAACCTGCCGTGTTCATCTAAAAAATACACGGTTGTTATACTTTAAAGTAAAATCAGGTAAAGCGCTTTGAGACACCTTATCAACATAATAAAGCACTATATCAAATGCAAGGATTATTAAAAACTATGTGAAACAATCTGCTTGGGAATAGTTCTCCTGCATGATTTGTTCTTCTAATTGTAAAATGAATTTTTATATTTAAAATAATTGTGAATCATTTCATTAACGTTTCAATGCTAAAGGAAGAATAAGACATGGTATAATTCTGAACTGAGAGTGTCCATGGTCAGCAAAGTAAGAAACACCTATTAAAGTGTGTTATTGAAAAGTAAATTCCTGTAGAGAGGGAAGATGTGAAAGTGCAGGCATTCAACTGAAAATTCAATCCTTCACAGTACAGAGCATCTGTGAAGTCTTTTAAATGACCCTTTTTATCATGGTGCCACGATTGTACCTTTATGAATAGTGAGACCTGTTACAGAAAATAGATGTATGTGTACAACTGGTTGAGTAATGTATTATTGAGCTTGCTTTATTCTCTTTGTTAGAACTGTCCTCATCAGATGAGAGAAAAACACATTATGACATAGGCAGTTATTACTGAATCTGACTGACAAGATTGAATTTTCATCTTGTCCCCAGATTCACCTCAAGACATGACTGTAAAGTTTGCTTTCATTCCTCGCAACTCAGCCTTATTACAAATAATCTATTTCAGTAAGTAGGTGTATACAATGATTCACATGTAACTGGAAAATGGTAAACCATTGTTGATAATAACAAGAGAAAGCACATCTCTTGCTTTGCCTTTCACCCAGTGAATTTTTAAAAAATCCTTTTTGATGCACGGCACACTGTCACCTGGAAGGCAAAACATGAAGAAGATTTGAGGAAGAGAAAGTAGTGTGTTCAATGGGGAATGTTTGGGCAAGAAAAATATTTGATTTGGAATGCAAAAATGTAATTTGTCATAAAGTTTGAGTGTAGATGTCTCCAAATTCATTACTGACTCACACAGAATGGATGAATAGATTTCATATTGATCGATCCCCAGCAGGTACTGTTGTTTGTTAAGGGCTGTATCTACCAGCGATTGACCAGCTAGGATGTCGTGACTGAATCCAATTTGGGATGTGGGCTACGATACAATATTCAGCATTTGCTGGGGTAATTTAGAAGATCTTAGTCTGATTGAACAGTTGTTTTGCCTAAACATTTTAAACACAAATAGATATTGGAAGATATTTCATATATTGTGAAGAATCTCAAAAAAGTAATTCTGCAAAGCAATAGCAGCGAATGAGACACACCTGGGATGCTCAAAAAATGTTTGCAGAAAACGGTATGGCACTGGTTAATAGTTTTATCAGTATACATGAAGACTGAAGAATAAAATAATTAATCCTTTCATTTGATATAGCGCCTATCATATCATCAATGTCTTAAAGCTCTTCACATGGTTTTACTGTAAAGTGCAATGTATTTGTAGGCAAATCTGGCAGCCAATGACCTACAAACAGCCATAAAGTGGATGACCAATTTCTTCTGGGGGATTGTTGGCCAGGATAGTAGGACAAACTCTTTTCTCCTTTCATATAATACCAAGGAATCTTTAACATCCACCTGAATAGGCAGGTGGGACCTCATTTTAATTGAACTTTATTCTTTGTAATAAACATAGGGGTGTCTAAATCACTGGGATTTTAACATGATTCCAAGGAATTATGTTGTACAAAACGGTAACCAGAAGTCATGCTGACATGTGGAAACTGCTCTTATGTGATTTACTTCTGAAGTGGAGTTTCCACATGTGGGAATTCTTTATTAAGGAATCCTGGTAGAAATCCAAATAATCTAGAGCAAACAAACAATCTCACAAATTGAAGCAGTGTAAATTTTATATCATAACTTAAGATAAGTATGTATATTCATCTGCAAGATACATAGTCCACCAAACTGTACAGTCTAAAGAAAATCCTATGGAGTACTTCAAGACATCTTCACAAGGTGAAAGGCATTATATCAAATGCAATGTTTATTATTATTCTGTTAAAAACAGCAGTCAGTTTTATTGGAATCAGATTGCAATAACTTTCAACTTACGTAGAGCTATTCATATTTGATCAAAATCGCTCCAAAAAAAAAATTTGTCATTTTTATTCCACAGCTGTTTGTGGGACACTGCTGTGCGCAATTGGCTGCTGCGTTTCGCCCACAAATATACAGTCAATTCACCTTACAACGTATTCTGTGAAGTGCTTTGAGACGTCTAGGAGACGTGAAAAGCGCTACATCAAATGCAAGGATTATTATTATTATTATTATTATTATTATCAGTTCAAGAGAATGATGTTGAATTTTTAACTGGTCTGTAATCACAATTGTGAAAATGTAAGTAAGATTTTTTTCCAGAGAAAAAAATCAAGTTTCAGCTCTATTAAGTGATGATATTTCCACCTAAAAAAAATACCTAATTATCCAACATTGATGACCTAAGATTGCCACAGAAAATTAACCTATGTTTTATAAAAGCTACTGCTGTATATATGGGCTGGTATAAGGGGCTTTTCTGTGTTCTAGAATGTAATAAATTCTGATATAGTTGAAAGCTTTTAATAGGATTATTATTTAGTTAGCAAAATGTTCCCCTCCCCCTTATTAATTATCCCTGTTAAGCACCATTGCATACGGTGTAGGGAATTTCAGTTGTCTAATGTCCATTCCTTTTAAACAGAACTCCATTCTATTAAATATAAAAAGTGCAAATGTAACTAAGGATAAATGTTTCATAGGTTTATAGGATTATTTTGCAGAACGTTCCTTCAGGTAAATAAATAGCTGGATTATAGACAATATTCGGGTAGATTGCACAACTGACTATGGAAATAATGGGTTTGATGGGCCGAATATCCATTTTACATAATAGGCTGTTAAGGTATTTCAAATTGCAAGATCTGTTTCCCGATAATTAATAGGATGTTCAAATTAGTTTAATAGATTTATTTGTGCAAGTGAGTCACATTTTTCTGGAAGCAGTATCAAAATACTTGAAAAATGTCACCAGGATTTTGATATTTCTCTGAAACTGAAAACAAGAAGACTTTGAGGAGTCAGAATCAGATGACTGATCTGTACTTGTAACTTCCTTTGGATGAGAAGTTAAACAAAGGCCCTGTGTGCCTGTTCAGGTGGACATTAAACATCCCGAGGCACTACTAGAAAAGTGAAGGAGTGGGGCGGGGGGGGAAGGAAAAAAAAAATCTCCTGGTGTCCTGGCCAACAATCTCCCAAATAAAATTGGTTCTTTGTTTCATGGTTGTATGTGGAACATTGCAATGTGCAATTAGGCTTCCGAGTTTGCCTACAAATGCACAATGCTTTGAGACATCCTCCGGACATGAGAGGCGCTGAACCAAATGCAATGATTATTTGTAATTTATAATTTATTATATTACAATGAATGTAAGAAATATTTTTATTAACAGCACAACCAAAGAGGGAAAATGAATGATGGGTAGATAGTAAAATAATATTTTTCTCTCTTTTATATTGAGCTAATCTAATATTTGTTCCCTACAAACAGCAGAAAGAAGGGTTAAATTAGAAATAAATAGAAGTGAAATTATACTACCATTACTGCCAAGTTAAAAATCACACTGATAGAAACATTCCATCTTAGCACCAAGCATAAATTCTAGTTCTTTGTCAACTTTTCTCTGCGAGATTCTAGTAGGTATTTTGAAGGTGGAATAAAGCATTTACAGTGGCATCTGCACCACGCATATACACTTTGAAGTGCTGCAAACACCGTACATTCACAAAACTAGATGTACCGGTTTTGAAGCCCCCTTCTGTCAGTCAATTTAGCAAATGTAGGAAACAGATTCATGTAAACAGTTTTAGAGCACAGTGATAATGATTCACCTTCACAGGAACAGTGAGATCCTGTGCATGTAAATGTAGGAATTGTGAGGCTTCTCGATGATTTGCTTGTGCACCGGTGTATGTCATGTGTTTCATTCTATAAACGTTCCAAAATACACAAAATTGAAAAAAAAATGATTTCATCAAAACCTTGTAAACAAATAAGCTTTTTTTGTGGGCTTTTAAACTGTTTTTAAGTCATCTGGGTAGGTTCACTCAGACTGCTGGCTTGATTTCCTGTAATCTGCAAGTTTTGAGCTAATCAATTTCCACTGAATATTCTAGTCAGTCATATGCTGAAAACACGGGCATCCCTTCAGGAAGAGTTTAAATTGTTAACCAATATTGAGCAACCACACAAACTGTTCTTTCTATTCTCATAGTAATTTAGATGTACATTGGATAGTTACAACATTACTTTTTAACCATAATAATCCTTGCATTTCACATCAAGTGGACACCACAAAGTACCTCACAGGATATATTGCAAAGTGTAGGAACTGTATTTTATTACTATGTATGAGATATGCCTTTTTACAGCACAGTATATCATATAACATAGGCAGGGACTAATGCAACAATCTTTACACATAAATAACAACAACTTGCACTTCGGTAGATTGAGTAACATCTCAAGGTGCTTTGCAAAGATTGTGTCGGACACCAAGCAGAATTGGTGAGCAGAAGACTGAGACAGGAGAACATCACGGAGGTGCAATGGCAAAAAGGTAGATGAGGGAATCAGTAAATCCTGGCGAGGGTGGGATGGTAGTTATATAAAGTTTTATGTGGGTAATGTGAGCAATGGAGATTTGGATTAGCTGAAACTTATGGATGATGCAGCTGGGGAGACCAGTGATGAGCACATTTGAGAAGTCAAGTCGGAGATAACAACGATAACAATGGTGTGAATGATGGTTCTGGCAGCAATGGGTATGGGTTAGCAAAGAAGGTAAGCAATGGGATGAAAAGCAATCTTGGTCATGGCCCAGATATAAGGGAGGAAAAAGAGTTGAAGTCAAACTGAACACCTAAGTTGTGCGCTGGTTCAGCAATATTAACTTAATACTTAAATATATAAATGCAATTTTCTGTTTTTGTAGTAAATGTGTCCTGGGCATTACAATCAATGCAACTAAATATGCCACCTCTTAATTTAAAACAAAATAGACAATGTACTTTCAGATGAAAAGTGTACAATTAACTGAGATATGGGTTCAAAATCCACATAAGTATACATTTGTCTGAGCCGTAAAATCAAACGAATATTAAAACATATGCCCTTAACGTCAAAAATTATAATTAAATGAAAAGGCGCAAATTTATTGCAGGATTTTCCAAAGCTATGTATTATAGCTATTGCAGCAGGGGTTGGTAAAACCTGCAGGGATCATGTATATTAATTACATAATTCTTGCATTAATTGGAGTATTTGTACTCTAAGACTGTATGTATCATTTCCTCCCAAATATAAAGAAATTCTAAAAGCAGATAAATTACTCTGCATGCTACATATTGTACCTTTGTTCATTCAATCTAACTCTCCAGCTAAACGCCACAGGATGTAACTAAAATAAGCTTCTTATTTGAAATGAGTCAGGGTTTCCTTGTTTTGGGCTTTGTTTGGAATTCTGACCTTTTGGGGATCTGTTGTGAATCATTACAAGATGATTTAACATCTTTTGGCATCATTTGGTTGATTAAATTTGCAATTTTGTTCCAAACTCATATACACAGTAACCCAGAGAGAAGAAATCACCAAACCTGCCATCATCCTTCGAGCTGCAGAAAGGAACAACAAACAAAAAGCAGCACTATAGCAGGTTTTGCAATTCATGGAAGAAAATATGGATTTTCTCCCCTTAATCAATGCTTTATATGTATGTGTATGTGATGTGGCAAACCAAAGTCAACTGAAAGACAGTACTGGGTTGGCAAATGGTTTATCATCTTCAGTGCTAAGAAGATCAAGTCAATAATACATTGCAAAAGATTTGTTGTCACACTGACCCGTCCAGCTTCATTCTATGCTGTTTTCAAAGTCTCTTCAGTTAGATGTTGAATTCCCTAGTTAGGTAATAACATCTGATGAACACCGAGGAAATTGATGGCAAAGGTCCTTGGAAAAGCCAAAGAAAGAGATCGAAATTTTCAAGAAATATCAGGCTGATTTATCTTTTACAACTTCAGAATGATATAAAGCTTACACTTAGTGATAGAGTAATGTTTTGCCAATTTTCTCCTCCTCCTCTTCTAGTTGAATACAGTTCCCAAACTGTCAGAAGTCCTCTAATACCTTGTCCAATTGGCCATTCTTTATGTGTACTTTTAAGCAATGAGCGTCAGCAGGTTATTTGATCACGAGGACATCACATCAATGACCTAGCCTGTCCTCACCAAACAGCTACACAAGCACACTTTCCACAAGCACTGAATGGCAATTGAGAACAGAGATCTTGGCTGATATTTCCCTTTCTAACCCAGGGGAATGGAACCCCAATTGGAGTGTTCCAAGTGCTGTCCCATTTGAGATCAAGTGATGGAATATTATGGCCTTGGTGGGACCATATTTTTCCCTAATTGATAAAAGTCTAAAGCTATGCAGACCAACAAAAGTGATACAAATACCCTATATTATGTGTTAAATCCACCCTCTATATCTCCAGAGAAATGAGTCTAGACAGTCATTTATTTATATAAACATGACTGTAGCAGCATCACCACACCAGTTATTATTGCTGAAAACCTCTTCCTTTTGTCCCAGAACAATGAACTCTTATAGATCCAGCTCAGCTTTTTCTATCAAGCCACCCCCTGCCCCCAATCCAAATAGTACAACTTCACATGACCATTTCTCCTACCTGTGGCCTGTAATACTTCCATCTGGAACTCTTGTTCATTTTGGGCAGAAGTTCATTGCAGAAACGACACCATCACTTGCAGATAAGGGTTGTAAGAGCATTCATCAAACTACAACTCTGTGACTTTTCCATTGTTTTGGCCACTAGATGGCAATAAAGTACTACCCAGGAACTGATTGTTTGAGCAGTTACTATTCGTTTCTGGGATCTTAGTTCAACACTCATCAGTTATTGTGCCACATAGCACTTCACTCAGTCTATTGGCTTCCCAGAAGAAAATAAATTAACCCTTTGAAGATAAACGCTATAGAATCTTCCTTCCCATCATGAAAAAACACAGCACAATTCTTCTTTGGAAACAAAGAGCCATGAGAGAACAGATGATCTATGCCTAATGACAAGTTGCATGGTCATGCACAAAATAACAACAATTTGTGTTTATATAGTGCCCTTCACGCGGGGCAGTGTTTTAGAGCGCTTAAACCTTAAGTGCTCTGAGATGCTGATAAGGACAAAACCTTATCATCCGGGGGGGCAGAAGAAGAGGTAAGCAAGGTGTCCTTGAAACTGAATTAACTCCAAGGTGCCTTCTTGACAATAGAATATCAGAACTGAGTTTGTGATGGTCTTGGAGGTTCAGTTCCTGAGCCAGATGGGTCCACAGTACTCCAGGGCACTGCTGATGACAACCCAATCAGGCCATTCCAGCTGAGAGAAGTGGCATGCCCTGGAGAACCTGTGATCAGTTGGATTTGGAAGACAGACCAGTCACTCTTCCCACTCAGCTCCTGTTAACCATACCAAAGCTCTAATGGGTAGGGTGGTTTTACCTGGACAAACAGCAGGAAAGCTTACCAGACAGTGCTTTCAATGGCAAGGCTTTGCGGTTTTAACCGGTTAGACTCAATGTAGCAGTTACCCCAATGCACAATCTGGATTCCCCAAACCTTGGTTCTTGCCAGCCTGTGCATTAATACTCTCTGGAATTAGTTAGGTAGGATGCTTCTCTCCGAGAAGAGTGTACATTGTATTCCATAATACAGGAATTTCCATGTTTAAGTGGGATGCATCAAACTTTCAGTTTGGATACTCTTAACCATGGTGATGGGCTTCAGCATTGCCAGACACCTGTCTGACCAAAAAAGATACAAAGCCTAGTCAATCTGAACTGAGTCATTTTGAACCAATCTAGTTTTACATTAAGCTTAACTAGTCCAATTCAGATAAATTCTTATTTTGGATGCCACAGCTGCCTACTCCAGCTGAGAGAAGTAGCGTGTGTTCTAACAGATAACACCTAATGTTGTGTTTGAAACTAACTGAACCATTTAAACTGCAAGGAAATTCAGAACTTAAAAAGTGTGTTGAATGTACATGCAACTACAGATTTTATTTTCCCTCTCTCAAAAACGTTTACTCATAAATGTGTTTAAACTAAATGTTTCCTTTTAAACACATTCATGTGTAAACATTTTTGAGAAACTTAATGTTCAAATTATTTTAAATGCTTTGTTAGAAGTATTGCTGTAGAAGTTTTTTTGTGTGTGTGGGTGTGAATAGTAATTTTAGTGCCAATGTCATTATTTTACCAGTGTGAAACTTCAAAGTGTTATGTCACACACATAGGAAATAACACTGAACATTGAACCAAGTGTGTGGTGTTCTGGTATTCATTTAAAGATATGGGCTAGGGTTCTGCCAGGAGCTACTTAATCATAGAATACTCAAAAACAAAATATCTCCCTCACGATAGTGAGTGCAAGCATCCTTTCACTTCTCAGAAAGATCAACACTTAACCTGAAATTACCTAACCTAGGATTGTTGAGGTTGAAATGCTGAATGCCTCTTTAAATTTGGTTCAATTCAGGTTCTTCAAATTGGCCAGTTCCTTTAAATTTATAGGATCCATGTACAGAGGGATAAAACACTATATATCCAGAATACTGAAGTCTGGATATACTGGATATACTGTAGAGTTCCCATTTTAACCTTGGAGGCAGGTTTTATAAGCAGAGCTATTTATAGAATTGACAAAGATTGGGTTTTTTTTGCAGTAAGATTTTGGAACACGAATACTCTGGTGCCACAGACTGGAATGGCACAGGTTCAAACTTCCATTCACTGTGGTCATGCCAAGGAGGGAGATGTCAAGCAGAGGCTGTATTAATGGTTTGCAGGAGGCAGAGAATCATTAAAGGTGACAGAGCAATAGACCCCTGCTATCGGGCCAGAAATCATTCAGTTTAATTAATCATTCACCTCATGGCTGTTTGTGGGAACTTGTTGGATGGAGGTTGCTTGGATTGCTTTCAAAAACAATCACTATACTTGACAGTAATTACCTGTGAAGCACTTTGAGATCTTACAGTAATAAATGGATAAAGCAATATAAAATGTAATTTCTTTCTTTTCTCCTCTTTCTTTCTATTGTTGCTATGAGATCTATATCACATGTCCCATTTCTGATACATTCATTAAAAGCAATTACCATTGTTAAAGACATCTAAATCTTTAACTTTCAGGATGGCTCATGAGGTAGCATTCTTGCCTCTGAGTCTGAAGGTTATGGGTTCAAGCCATACTTCAGAACTTGGAACCGAATAGTCGAGGTTGATACTCAGTGCAGTGCTGGAGGTGTGCTTTGTTGTTGGAGGTGCTAAGCTTTGGATGTGATGTTAACCTGTCTGCCTGTTCAGACGGACGTTAAAGATTTCATAGCACTATTTGAAAAGAGAAGGAAGTTTCTCCTAGTGTCCCGGTCAACAACAATAACAACTTGCACTTATATAGTGCCCTCCACACAGGGTAGCGTCTCAGAGTGTTTAACAGTGGCAGAGCCTGACTCTGAGCCAGGGGAAAGGGGGAAGTGGCCGTAAGCACGGTCGAACAGGAAAGTCTTCAGGCTGGACGTGAAAGAGGGGAGAGAGGGAGAGTGTTCCAGAGTTTTGGGGTGTAGTGGCTGAAAGCATGACCTCCGATGGTGGGGTGGAGTGTGTGTGGTATGAGCAAAAGGCCGGTGCCAGTCGAGCGGAGGCACTGAGTGGTGGATTGGGGAGTGAGGAGTCAGAGAGGTAGGGAGGTGCCAGGGAGTGAATGGATTTGAATACGAGAGTGAGGACGAAAAGTGGGGTTTGAACCCATAACCTTCTGACTCAGAGGCAAGAGCGGTACCTCATGACCCAGCCTGACAGTCAAAGGTTTAGATGTCTTTAAGAGTGGTCAACAATTCCCCCAAATAAAATTGGTCATTCACTTGATGGCTGTTTGTGGGACATTGCTGTGCGCAAATTGGCTGCCACTTTCGCCCACAAATCACAATCACTCCACTTTACAGTTTATTCTGTGAAGCACTTTGAGTCGTCCTCCCAATGTGAATAGGGGTTATACCAAATGTAAAGATTATTATAAGTGAAATGCAAAATAGTGTGAAAATAGAGTTCAAAACGAGAGACAACATTTTTATGGAAACGTGTTTGGTGGAATTCTAAATATGAATATGCTGAATGAGTAAACTAATGGTTTTAAACATAAAAGGGTTACTCTGCTCAGTTCACTAAATGTAACAAATGTGTTCATGTGCACTAAACTCTTCTCTTTTTCACTATGTTTAGCAAATTTGTCATTGTACGCTTACACATAATAACTGTAATGACATTTTATATTCATAATTTATTTAGTGTGAGGCATTACCGAAATGGATATGTGAGCATTTATACCGATAATGTACCATCTGCTCTCTTCATGGAACAAACAGAATTTAGCCAAGTGCTTGCTACACCACAGGAACACCACATGTCCGAATAAGAACACTTCCCACTGCAAACTGAAGTGAGCGCCAGGATAGTTACAAATACCGAGGAGATGAAGATACTGTTAAAGAAGCACAGGTTGAGATACTAGGATAAGGAAGGAAGAGTGATGAGGCAGGTAGGGGCTATACAGTCTATGGGCCCATTATAGAGTTACATAGAGATTGCAAACATTAGTGGGCCTGTTTACAAACTGATAGTGATCATACACTAATGGCAATGTATGTGGGGGAGTTACATTCTGTTAAGGTGACATACCTGTCAATGGAAGATCGGAATTGAGTATAACGTAATGAAGCAATATAATGCTTGTGTGCGCTGCAGTCTCATATTGAAGCTGTAGCATTCCACTGATATATACAGTGCAATGGAAGCTTCACTTATGGAGACTATAGACAAAGAAGGAATATCTCTCATGGCTGCATCATCTGGTGTTATGAATCCTTTGGGGTTACAACTAAGAGATGGATGTTATTGTACGTGGAGTGTACGTGGAGAGTTGAAACATACAAGCATAACAAAGGGATTCAGAACCTCAGAGGCACTCACTGATTTCTGTTCATGTAGATCAATGGGTAACTGGGGAAATGAACTACAATATTGGCATGCATGGAACAGCATGGGTGCCAAGTACATGTCAGCGATTATCAAAGTTACACTGCAGGGAAGCTGTCACTAGTATTCAGGTTTTATCCTTAATTTAAAAACAATAAATCTAAACTTGCCAGAAAAAAGTTACTGGCCAAAATGGCATTGGTGCATATTGGGATTCTTACTTCCAATTGGACACTTCCTACATTCATTTTTCAAATGTCATGCACCACATGAAATGGCACTGCGTTGTGCTGGGATTAGTTGGATGTTGAGTTAGAAGATGAAAAGTCTGAAAGGACAACCCATCTTTTACCCTTAGGGGGAAATAAAGTTAATTTCAGCTAACAATTAATTCAACCCTGGAACTAAGGGTGCTGGCTGGATTCAGGTGTTCAGCACTCATGTGACATCTGTGCAATTGCTAGAAATCGTACCACTGCACTCATTAAGAATGAGAGGTACCACTGGCTTCAGGCTCCTGACATGGGGGGTTGAACCATAGAAACTTACAATACAGAGAAGGCCATTCAGCCCATCGTGTCTGTGCGGACTCATTTGAAAGAGCAGTTCATTTACAAGCAAATATTATTTATCTGCATGTCTTTTTTTATCAGCATAGGCCTGTGAAAGGGATGTGGGCTACAGGGCCTGCAAGATTATAGCAAATAATCTGTTTTGTTAATTAATGTAGTGCACACGTGCAAAATTGCGCATGAGGTTTTTAAGGACGCTCTGATGAATCCTTCTAAATTATCTTTTAGATCTGTCAGTGTCTATCTTATATCTGTTCAGCAAGGAAATCATGAATTAGGAAAACAGCTGTACTTGATCATTGTAAGATTTAGGAGTGCAGGAACTCTGAATTCAGGGAAACTGTGCAATTGGCTGCCGTGTTTCACACACAACATATACAGTCAATTCACTTTACAGTATATTCTGTGAAGCGCTTTAAGACGTCTTGAAGATGTGATAAGGCACTACATCAAGTGTAAGGATTATTATTATTATCATCAGTTTAGAAGGGCAGGGGTGGTAGTTATGAGCTGTGGTGTGATCAGCCAAATCACCTTTTCTCATTCAACTTTAGAAAACTAATGGTTTTTTTGTGTTCCTTAGACAGCAAAATGCAAATAATTGTGTAATATTTGTGAATTGAGAGCAGTGAATAAACCAAACTCGTAGCTATAATATTGTAAAACGTTCAAACTATTATTATTTGAATAAATTATGAAAGGCACAGTCAGATTAGTCACTATAGGATGACTCTAATAAAGTAACAGTGGGACATTATATGCAAGTTGTGTCAAGATGCATCTAGTTCTACATCCACTAATACCTTCGTCAAGCAGATACTTATCCTCTGCTTTTCCACTCAATGCAGCATCAGCTGCTTTTGTTGGGAATCTGTTTCACGTCCCTGCTACTTGGTATGGGGAAGAAAATATTCTAATCTCTAGTCCTGCTTGAGGCTTTTTAATTTTAAACCCTTCTGCTCTCAGTCTAAGTCAAATAACCTGCTTAAATCTATTTGACCTATTTATCTGGTTTGCAGAGGTAACTGACAAGTAATATGTTTTTTTATCTAAAGGTATATATGAAGTTACACTTGGTCTGCAGTTCAGGTGTAGCATGTTAATCATTTAAAAAGTTAGATAATTAAAAGAAACATCATATTTTATGTTCAATTCTTTACCTATCCCAGCAAGACTCCCATTTAATATATTTAGCACCAAGGCAGCTCTGTTTATTTTGGTAATGCTGAGACAGCAGCACCTTGTTACATCATTGAATGAAATGTATGCAACCTATTTAGTAGTATTGTGTAGAGCCAATGCCAGGATTCAGCTGACAAGTAAAATGTGGTTGCTTAAAACTACCTCTGAGAGACATAATGAGGATTACTGGAACCCATTGATTATAATACTGGGTTGAATTATGGACTTTATCCCAGTATTGCTTTTTTCATTTTGCTAGCCCATTCAATTTGATAGCGACCAAATGAATCCCAGCAGGTGAAAGCAAAGAAATCAGAGTGCACCCCTGTGACAAATAACAATGCCAATAACCCCTCATTTTTGAAGATTAAAACTTATTAAATTACACCAAGAAAATCCTTGATTCAGTGTGAACTATACTAAAACCAACAAAGACAGCATGGATCAGAGGGCAAGCTTTAACGATATGGGCAACCCAAATGCAACTGACCTTTATTAACCTCCCTTATTTTGGTTTGAACCTTCCACAGGTAGGTGCAAAAGTCCATAGAACTACACAGTAATTAGCAGCACAGTGTGCTGTCTGCAACACAATAGTTGTCCTCCCAAAAACATAATTACTAAGAATTATATGCTACTGGCACATAATTCTGAGAAATGTATATTTAATAGGTATTGTACAATCACAATTCTATAATCAGTGTGATGACACTGCAGCTTAATAGCATACTAAGATTATTTTAATCTGTTTATTTTAAACTATATTCAGCAGTAATAGATTGTAGATGCAGATTCATTCAATGTTGTCACCAACAAACCCTAATCCTGAAAATCCAAGTTATTTTGTGAAGCTTTTGAATGTAGTCTTACTTTTTAAAGCTTGTAATAAAATCTTGTAACTGTGGAATGCTCTTTGATGCAGAGACCACTTTATTGATCAAATAAATAAGGCCTATTTGGATATATCTACTTTGTAATAGGTTATGGAAGCGTCAATAAAAGATATACTACTTGCTTTCATTTTATGTGACAGTCATAAGTTAACAACTAATGTCCCAATTTTACTACACTTTGGGAATCAAGGTGCAATTCACATCAGGAGGATATCCCAAAGCATTTCACAGGATTTACTGTGAAATGGAATGACTGTGTGCTTGCTTGCAGGCAAACTCAGCAGCCCAATTGCACACAGCAATGTCCACAAGCAACCAAGAAGTGAATGACCAATTTTATTTGGAGGATTATTGATCAGGACACCAGAAGAAATGTCCTTCTGTTTTGGATAGTACTGTGGTAAACATAACATTATTGGTTGTTTCAAATACATGCAATACTTTTCAAGTTTCTTACCATTCAATATTACAAATTGAAGAATTGAAATCAAGGAATCAGATTGAAAGGATTGGGAGGATTGGGACGTCCTCCCGACGTGAAAGGCGCTCAATAAATGGAATCTTGTTGTTGTTGTTGTTGTTGAAACCCTGCTCAGGTTAGAAGCTAACAATAGCTCACAGTAATTAGGTCCTTATTTACTTTGTATCCAGTGTTTGGATTCCCTTTTTGTGCCCTTTGGAGACCTGATAGAAGTCTAGAATTCCAGGATTTGAGGCATTATATATATATTGACTTTTGTTTTCACAAGTTGTTGTACATAAAATAATTCAATACGGTTTATAATCTAATAATCAATAGTTATTTCCAGTAAATGAATTAACACACACTTAGGATCAATGAGCCAGATAGCATCCTTCTATGCTGTAATCTCTGTGTTTCTATTATGGTGAGCATTGAAGGGGGCAGTATTTCACACCAACCCAGTGTTGCAATTTTAAGTAGAGGAAGAAGACTATTGTAGGATGGAACCCTTGCTCTGCAACTCTTTGAATTGCATATATTGTCCAGGACAAATGGCCATATTGTACCTGTTATTTTCCAATTCTCTAAGTTAGAAATTTTGTCCCCTCCCCTTCTTCAAAACCTAGTTTTAGCTTATCTCTTTCACTGTGTGTTTAGCTAACTATGCCACCACCCTCTACCCCTTCAGCTCCCCCCCTCTCCCCTTCATCTTAGTTATGTGAAGCACTTTGAGATAACCTCCTGATGTGAAAGGTATAAATATAAATTGTTGTTGTGAAAGGGTATTTTTACTTTATTAACCCAAATGGAGTGAAGAAAGAGACCAGGAGCCTCTTTTATGTTGATTTATTCAATTGACACTGATAGTAACTCAGACCTCAAAGCCATTGGAAAATGGAACACCTAAATACTTTGTTGCCCAAATAAATAGTTTTTCTTCAGGCTTGTGATGAAATTTGTTTTCCACAAGATCAGATTTGGCCTAATTGATTTTGTATCTGGACACTATGGGACAAGTAAATGGAAGACAGGTGTTTATGGGTTAGAAAGAAACAGCAGGGTGTAACTCACATATACTGTGATCTTGTGGTTTACAGTTTTCACTGTTAGCCCTTTGATGCCTACATGCTTTAGGATAGTCTTGGCAAGTAGTTTCAACGTGAGAACAAACAGCAGGGGTGACAGGGGATGCCCATGCTGTGATCTCTAACGTGACAGTTTGTGTCTTTTGCATTCCCCCAATGAAATCTAAATTGCCGTGATGTAAATCTATTAAGATTACTGATCAATAAGGACTTCCTAAACACCAATTTTGGAAGGAAAGCCAATGATAATGATTTGCAGTGTATGAATCAAAATCCTACAGCAACTGTAGGAATGCTTAAAATGCTTGTCATATTTTATGAAGTTTAAAAATCTTTCTGCCATCAAAGGATGTTTCTGGGATTTAGTTATGAGGAGAGACTTAACCCGACTCAGTTTTCATTGGAATAAAGAAGATTGCTGCGATATGGCACAAATCTTCAAAATAATGAGAACTGCAGATGATGTAGATTCAAGTTCTTTCAAAAGTGAACTAAAAACGTAACTCTTATATTCAAAAGCTTTATTTAGAAGAAGTTGCTTTCGCATAGAGAGTGAATACAGAGGACAGACTCTCATCAAATCAATCAAATGCTGCAATGTATCCTTCAAAAAGGAACCTGATAGGTACCTTCTGTACTTCGTTATAGTATTGGAGCACATGGGCTAGAGGCATACTGAATTGAACAAATACACTGTGCTGTTGTGCTATTTAAGGGGTGCAGAATAGTATCTGTGAAAAGGAATCCAGGTTTGAATAGTGGAGATGTACCAATGGATTAATTTTCTGGGATTTTTGCTTAATTACCTTTGAGAAGTATCTATACAGATTTTCTACCCATGGAACAAAATGGGTCAAATTGAATCCACAATAGGATAAGGTTTACATGGTTATACAAATGGCTTGATGAGTCAAATGACCTTTCTTCATTCTGTGCTTTCTTATATATGTATGTCCTCTGATCCAGCATAATTGAGTAATCCTGGTTACCATGTTTGCCAATAAATTGGCCAGTAATTACAGTGGTGATTTAAAAAGAGCAATGGTTTATAGTTCCCATCCAATGGAGGACACCAGTTATCCTTGTGTATGAAGGATCTGCTGGTAAAAACATCAACAACGACAACAACTTGCATTTATATAGTGCCCTCCACGCCGGGCAACGTCTCAGAACACTTAACAATGGTGGAGCCCGATGCCAAGCCAGGGGAAGGGAGAATGTGGCCATGGTGTGGTCGAAGAGGAAGAGGCTGGTTTCCTGCCACCTGCGTTCGAGCAACTGGGTTTGTGATTTTAGGGGGCAGAGATGGCTGTTGTACCAGGGGTTGTACCAATTCGGACAACAGCCAGAGAGGGTTAGGGCCAGAGAGGGCTGTTGTCCGAATATGTGTTGGATGACATGAGAATCAAGCTTAGATATGATGCTGAGTCTTTTCTGATCCCTGTCCAATTCCAACGGTGAACTATATGAAGTTCAAATAACTTCTTTTGACTTGTAGTCAATGCCCTCAAGCACACTTTAAGTTTCTTGTCAGGTTTCATCTGCTTAGGGAAGTTGAATCACATTAAAGCAGCAATCCATCTCCAGAATCGTCTTTGTCGCTCTTCTCTGAATCCTTTCCATGACTGCTCTTTTGAAGGTAGCCAGGCCCAAATTGTGTGCAATATTCCAAATATGGACTCTCCAGCAACCCATTACAGGTTTAAATAACTTATTTTTGACTTATAGTGAAATGCCCTCAAAATCCCATTTAGTATTTATAAACTTTTGCAATTGTAGTTTCACATTGATGATGAACTTCCTTTGAATGATCAATAATCATCTGAGTCCTCTCCTTATCCATCCTTGCTAATGGAGAGCTCTTTATTGTGCATTGTGCATTTTTCCCATTTATTTCTTCAATGGTTGACAGCATTTACTGCAACAAGTCAATGAGAAAAAATAAGACCTTTGCCTCAGGAAAGGATGTGTATAACAGCCTGGGAAACTTGATATATATTGGAGATGATGCAAAAATTACTGCTGTGTGTTGTGTAAGGTCAAGTTGTGGTGAGTCAAACTGACTATGAATTGAATGACTGTGTACTGTGCTGGAGAAAACACATTTGGATATGTTTAGAAGGGATTTACTGTACTTAGCTGAATTTTTATTGGGACTTCTGGACAACATTGATCCTTATAAGTGGGCTTAAACAGTCAAGTCTGGCTGCTTTTCAATTCATTTTGTTGGTCACATCATTAATCTGAAGACCAGCTAAAAAATGCAAATAAACCTGATTGACATTTGTGTTTCAACACTACCTAAGACATTGGGAATAGGCTCTGGAATAGCTTTCAGTTACTGCTTTTATGCAGTGCTCTATATTAGGCATACATAAAGTGCAGACGGGAAGAAGGCTTTTTGTCAGACTAATTTGTTTTATTGTGCACATGGGAGCTTTTAAGCGGAAAGAGTTTTTTACCCCCTTGGTATAGTAAAGTGTTTATGAAGTGAATATCTCCCAGCTGTCCACTTTTAGGGGTTTGGTCAATATACGCATGAACATCTGGCTTCGTGTGAACAGAAAAGAGTTGGATTTATTTATAGCCCTAATCTAATGTAGTCACAGTACAGAAACAAATTTGCTAAACTAAACAAAAGCAATTTAACTTGACATCACTGGATTGTATCCAAGATTGTTTTTTTAAAAAAGGAAAATAGCAGAGTACAGAAGCTCAAGCCAAAAAGAACAGAAGCGTTAGCAAGTCCCAGGGGTTCCAAGTGAGGCATCTCAGTAATTACCCATTTTTCTCCAATGACATCTTACATCACAGCTTATTTGGCCTCATCAGTTGAAAGTGAAATTCATGTCCACGTGATCCACAGACATTCATGAAAGAGCAACGGTCTACTAAGGTTTGTCTACTAAGATTTATCAATCCCACTATACCGCTTGGACCACAATGATAGTTACATATTATTTAAGATCAAATCTTTCATTGACAAGTTACTTGTTGCAACCAATTGGAGCGAGAAAAANCATTCTAACTGTTGGGGGTTTATAATATTTATTTTATTCAATCAGAAATGAATTTGGTTCAACTATCAAAATTCATCTTATCCCTCCACCCCAAAAAAACAGTGTTTTCTAGAGAAATTTAACAGCTGCCCACTTAATTCGATAAATATTTCTTACAATTACTACATGTAAAGAGGCAGTTAAATATCCAGAACACTTAAATGTTAGTTTAATGAATGTGGTTATTTCCCTTTTTCTGTTTGTTTCTTCTTTTGTAATAGTAGGATTTGGTTACAATGCATGCAGAATGAAGCCTCCAAATAAGGGGGGAAAATCTTCAAAAGAAGCTGAGAATCTGAACGTGTTTGATGTGCTATGTGAAGTTTTGAAGACCCCAAGGCAGAGCCCTAAGTAAATTGCTTTTATTTATTGGGAAATGGTGGGGAGTGGTGAGATTAGCACTTGCAAGGCGGAGAATTTCTGTCCTTTTTTCTCTCCGTTAAATAGAGAAGTACATCTAAGTCTAGTGCATGACTTTGTCAGTCTGTCAGTCATTCTCACAGTTGGAAACTCAGTATCCCAAATGCAAGGATCTTTTAATCCGCTGGCTAATCAGTTCATAGCAGCACCATATGGTGTTAGCCCATTCCACACAACAGTGAGGACAGCACTGCTTACACTAGCATGCCAGTTTCTCAGGTACTTCCCCACTAGCCAAGGCCTTTGTTCAAAGGGATCAGCGTACTACTCACAGTGCATTGAATGAATTGAGCATATAATTGTCGGCTAATCATTTTTAATCATTTCCACCCATTTGGGAGGGACAAAGACTGCTATCCGTTGACTGGCCTCTTACCCTAGCCCTAAGGCTATCTCCTTGGCTGGTCTGGATGGTGATTAAAAACTGCAGTTCGGTAACGATATAATCTAACGTGACTCAGATGCCAGACATTTACAGACCTGCTCACCTTCAATTAGGCCCTGGTACTTCAAATTTAATTCTGCTATAGCCTTACTTACCTCAGATATTATTGGCATGTCATGTGAAAACCGTCATTTATCACATTTTACAAAAGAGTACAGATGCCAGAGAAATGTACAATATTACGTATTGTTAGGTTATGTGTATTCCACTTTCAGACGAAACCAATTGAATATTTGACTTTTCAAAGGTCAAAATTCATGAAAATCAAGTCCACGGAATTCAATGTTTTATTTTATATTGTGTTAGTTTAACTATGGAAGATTACAAAATAATTTATGCCCCTGAAATTAAACCTGTCATAAGAATTCAGGATTTTTGTATGCTTAAAAAAATTACAATTTTTCCACGGCATGGTCTTGTACATTTCTACCATTTCCCTTTACAGTATTCAGCAATAGCCAGAAATTCCAGTAGCAGTAGCGGAAGGATTTTGACAGCTCAAGTGCCCAGCCAACAGTGCCAAGCACTTTGAGATGTCCTCCTAATGTGAAAGGCATCTACAGAGGTATGGAGAAAGGGCAGGTAAGTGTGACTGAAAGGATTGCTCTTGAAAAAGCTAGCACATACACTGTAGGCCATATAATAATAAACCTAGCAAACCTAGCCTTGTCAAGTCATTGAGACGTCTCAAAGTGCTTCACAAGATATACTGTAAAGTGGATTGACTGTGCATTTTGTGGGTGAAACTGGGCAGCCAGTTTGCGTACAATGGTGTCCCACAAACAAATTCCAGCTGGCAGGAGAGAGCTGCGCAGTGAGATTGAGACGAATGCTGGGTCATGTCTAAAGAACTTTTCTTCAATCTTCTGTGATTATTGGTAGTACTTTTTTTTATATACATTTTGTTAAGCGTCACTGTTTTCTAATATGGTTACAATATGTGGTAGTACATCATATTCCAACACAACCATGGAGTGAATGACCAATTTTATTTGGGGGATTTGTTGGCCAGGACCTCAAGAGAAACACCTTTCTCTTTTTCTCTTTTCCTCTTTTCGAAGAGTGCCACAAAATAAACTTGTTAGCAAAATTGAAGCTCATTAAGGGAATATGGATCCCAAAATTGGCTGGGAGACAGAAAGCCAAGGGTGAACAGTTGCTTTTGAGCCTGGAGGCAAGTATACAGTGGTGTCTACCAAGAATCATTATTAGGACCACTGCTCGTTTCAATATATATTAATATCCTGGACTTCGGTACAGAGAGCAAAATTTTAAAGTGCATGAAAGGGTAATGAAAGCAGATTCAATAATAGCTTTCAAAAGGGAATTAGATAGGTACTTAAAAAGGAAAAAAAATTGCAGGGTTATGGGGTAAGAGTGGGGGAGTGTGACTAGTTGGTAATTTTCAAAGAGCCAGCACAGGCATGTTGGGCTGAATTGGCCTCCTTCTGTGTTGTAAAATTCTATGATTCTAACTCACGACTTGGGGCATCTTCTGTGCCATAAATTTCTATGGTCCTGTGGTTCTATAAATATCCAATGTATTGTAAATTGTATTGTACTGCTGAACTTTAAAAGATGCTGAGATAAAGCCCTTTTCCATGAAGAAATAGAGGAAGTCAACTTGAGTTAGCTCTCAGATATCAGTTAAAATGCCGTTCTGTATTTGTAGAGACATTGGAAGCTGATCCACTGACTACGCTGTTGACCAGATAAATTGTAAAGGGATGGCTTGATGGATAGAGCAGAAGATATCTTAAATCCAGATCATAGAAATCATGATTACCATGTGTGTTTACTAATTTTTTAAACATTTATTGAAGTTCCCTTTTGAACGTGAACCTATGCTCTGACCCAGCCAGTCATGTACTTACACCAACATACTGCTCCCAGCCTCTACTCCCACACAACCCGATCACCTCTGTTACTAGCCCACTGCTCCCAGTCTCCTCTCCCACATAGTTGACTATTTTCCAGCACACCAGTGAAAATCAATGCAAGAAAGCAACTTTATAAAGTCTGTGGCCTAATATAGACTGTCTTAACTTTAAAGAAGGAATTTTACCTCAGGGTTCCGATTAACACAAATGCACGATTTTAAAAGCATTATATTTACAAAAGCTTTTCAAAAGAGGCCAAGGATATGTCATGAATTTAAAAGATAATTAACACCACTGTGACATTTACTTTGCAATTGCCAGTTTTTAATCATGGATCAACTGGTTGGGGGTGGTGGAGGATAGTTTGCCCACGAGTGCGATTTATCTGTAACATTTATTGTGATGGACAAAACTGCAATAAGAAAAATATCGGAGATAAGATTGTGGGCCTGCAAAACCATTAAAAATAGCTTTACACTCTGTGCTTTGCACATTTTATCCCTCAATAAAAATCAGAATGGTTATGGTTTTCTCACAGTCCCTACATTGCAAAATTTGAACAACCTCAAGGTCTCACCTTATTATTCTGTGCGCAATTGGCTGCCGCGTTCGCCCACAAATATACAGTCAATTCACTTTACAGTGTGTTCTGTGAAGCGCTTTGGGGCGTCCTCCTGACGTGAAAAGCGCTATATCAAATGCAAGGATTATTATTATTATTATTATTCTGCTTGTGTAGAATAAATATATTCCACATAGTTCCACAGATTCAAACATGCTTTTGTGAAAAGCACAAACTTGTTTACTTTTGATTTCTGAAATGATCGATTCAAAGAGAATCTTTGCAGAAAATTTTTACTTTACCATTGGAACCAAATTAACAGAATAGAGTACTGACCAGTTAAAAATGTAGGTGTAGGTCAAAATACAATTGTGCAGGCTGGAGGAATGATGACACTTCGGTGGAAGGTAACAAGTGTTTTCAATAAAGACCAAAAATGGCCTCTGGCTTCAGACCTGTAACCTTTGGCCTGTAGTTATTTGTCTCCTGGGAACTACAAGCTCAAAAAATGTGATAAACTGCCAGTAACCTGTTTTAAAGGAGCAACAACTAAACCAGCTGTTGCAACACTGATTTGTACGGGATATGGATACTTAATCAAAATATTGATTAAATATCCTTATCTTTCTTGCTCACTGTAATAATGCCATTGTTAGTGAAAAACCTCAAAGATTTTAATTGAAGCAGCAAGGCCAATTATTACACGGCGAATAACATTTTAAGGATGTCCCAAGACAATATCATAGGATTGGGGATAATTCTGTCTTTACAATGATGATAATGATGTACTTTTAAGTAGAGATTAGTATCTGACATTTTCACTTGGTCACGTGCTAGCCACTAACAATTGCTTTGTTAGTTGAAATAACCCACCTTGCCAATCGTAACATTATAACATGGTTCAAAAACGTTATGAGTTTTCCAACCTTTTAGAAGATTAGTTAACGGGAACATATTGCCTTATTTGTGCCAGAGCATAAGCTTTCTGTGCTTATAGAGGTAACATCTGAAGGTAGTTGCTTCCAGTGTCCTGGCCAACAATGCCACAGTTAAAATTGATTATTCACTTCATTGGCTGGATATGGGACATTCCTGTGTGCAAATTGGCTTCCGTGTTCATCTGCAAAATACAAAGTCACTACACTTTACTGTAAATCTTGTGAAATGCTTTGAGACATCCTGCTAAAGTGCATTATATCAGGTACAAGGGTTATTAATATTATTAAATGCTCAATGCAGGAGTTCTGCCCAAAGTTTGGTTCTGAATTTTTGCCTTTCAGTCCACTGATGTAATGTTGACAGACTGCAATGGAAGTGAGTCATAGAAATAAAAACAATAACTTTTAACTTCAATTAACAAATGTTCCATTTTAATATCTGAATAAAATTGATTCAAATCTTGATCTTTGCTGGAGACGTATTATAATGAATATTATTAATTTTCATAGTGAAAAAATGACGGGTTCAGAATTACCATCACTGCACAGGACTGAATTCATGTCCATAAGATGATACTTAGGAAAATAATTGCTGCATTTGTTCATTGTACTGACAATAGTTTCAAATTAGAAATTTCTGCAAGTGTTGAAAGGAAATAATCACTGAAGCTGACAATTATGCTTTTAATTTTCAAGTTGGATCCATGAAAGAGAGAGTGAGAGAGAGAGAGAGAGAGAGAGAGAGAGAGAGAAAGTAAAGGGTCAGCTTTTAAGCTATGCTGTAAGAGCACGAGAGTGAGTGCTCTTTAAAAGGTGCCATTTATAACAAACACCAGTGTATAACATTGTTAGCTGGCAACTGAAAAGAAAAACAATGTTCTTAGTTACTTTGAAGATCCGTTTTAGGTGTCTCTTTCTCTCAGCTAAACCGACTTGGAACTGTCAGAATTTTTGATCATATATTTTATGGTTCACAACTTGATACCCCACTGACAGATCTTTAACCACAACCTTTTCAGAATCGATCAACTAACCCAGTGAAAAGGTCACTATGCCTTTGACACTAATAGGAGCATCATAGTGAAGGCATTTACATTTTCACACGTGTTTTTACAATAAAACTTAAGTTTATTGTTATGTTTGTTTTCATCGGATTGTGGCATATTATTATTATTACATACTATTATTATTATATACTAACTAGTTATAGTTTTTCCAGAGCATATCATAAAACAACAGTGGACAGAACTTCAGTTAGTACTGTTAAGCACTTTGGGACATCTTCCTGACATGAAAGGTAAATTTGTATTGCAGTCAGAATGATCTTATTTTCACTTGAACACTTTCTCTAAGTACAGCTTCAGCATACTTTGCAATTGGTGCTATTTCAAGTGCAATTGGATGAGGACAGGGAAAACAATGAAAAAATGTGCGTTTAAATGGGACAAAGTATCAATATACGAGCTATGGCATTGTCTTTTTCATTCAGTACTGTTAATCTTAATAATAATCTTTGCATTTGATATAGCACCTTTAAGTGTAGTGATTATATATTTTGTAGGCAAATGTGGCAGCCAAATGTCCCACAAACAGCCAAGAAGTGAATCACCAATTCAAATGGGGGTTGTTGGCCGGGACACCAGACGAAACTCCCTTCTCTTTTTAAGTTGTACTTGAAGAAGCAGATAGAGCCTTGGTTTAACATCTTATCGAAGGACGATACCTCTAACAATGCAGCACACCACAGAGTGTCAGTAGAGATTATATGAGTACTATGTCCTGATGTGGGGTTAGAACCCACAACCTTCTGATTCGGAGACAAAAATGCTACCAAATGAGCCAGGCTGACACCTACACTGAACTCAACAGTCATAAAAACACTTGCACCAGCCTTAAGCAAATATACAATTGATACCATGAAAGAATAGAGCCAGCATGTTTTTGTATATAGAATGTATCTGCCAGTTTTCCTTACGTGCTAGATTGAAATTTGCTGTATTCACTGGACCCACAAATTGCAAGTTTTAAATTGAAGAGAAAATAAATAAACATGGGGAACAGTACAGTATCAGCAGCACGTGGGGACAAACAGGGCTGAGGCCAGGAAAGAGTGAGCCATGAGCAGGTGGGGTTGGATTCTGATTGGAGAGGAAACCAGGATTAATGAGTTGGGTGAGTTGAGTGTGGATTATAGCTGCGTGCCAGGAACAGGGTAGAACCAAAAAAAATACAGTGTAGAAGGAGGCCATTCGGCCCCTTGAATTTGTACTGGCTCTCAAAACAAGCTTTTCCTTCAATCCCAATGCCCTATCCCCATACCCCTTCAAGCCTCTAACCTTCGCACAACAATTTGGGGTAGGCTGGGAGCCTGAGCTAGGCGCTTGCAAAGCTAATTTCATGAATAAATACTCAGCTGCCTAGGGTATGAAATATTCCTAACATGTAAATTTCTGGTTTTACAGTATGCGAAGGAGCACAATTGAACATGGTGCAAGTAAAAAAAAATCCATGGTAATAGGGTGAAGAGAGATACACATTAAAAAGTGTGTGTGTGTGTGGTGTGTGTGTGTTTGTGTCGACAGTGAAATTAAACTCACAAGGACAGGACTTGCCGTAGACTTTCTAGTCCAGCTTGCATTATCATGAATTTATTACAAATAAAATGGCATGACAAGCTGCCCTTTCCAAGCTACAGCTCTACTAATACAAAGCTTTAGCTTCAGCAGTTTTGGCAGCCATTTGCAGGGGCTGTCAAGTTGATATAGCAGCCAAATAGTCAAGTTGTGTATCTGGAGACCCCTGTGAACATGGAGAGTATTGTATTCAGATGCAGTTTATTAGCAGAGCACATGTGTTGCAGTATTCCACCTAGTTAGTGACATAATTGAAAGTTTCATGCATAATTCATTTGATCTCAACCAACGTGATAAAAATATTTGCGTCTTGACTGTTCATAGCTTTATTTGCTCTGGGTGAATTGAAAATAATAATAATAAAAAAATCCTTTGTGTTAGGTATATTGCCTTTCACACCTTTCAAAGTGCTTCACAGGATTCTAATGTAAAGTGTAGTGACTGTATTTATGTAGGGGAATACAGCAGCCTATGTACACACAGCAATGTCCCCATAAGCAATCTTAAAGTCAATGACAAATTTTATCTCGAGGACTAATTGAATGAATTGTTGTCCAGGACACCAGGAGAACTCCCTTTCCTTTTTGAATAGTGCCACGGGATCTTAGACTCAACCTGAACAGGTACACAGGATCTTGGAATAACGTCTAATCCAGCGGACAGCAACTCCAACAATGAAGCACACTCCCAGCACAACATTGGAGTGCCAGCCTAGACCATGAGCTCAAAGTCCTGGACCGTGGGCTTGAACCCACCCACAACTTGATGAGAGTGTTACCAACTTAGTCAGGCTGACACCTAACACAGTGTCAGCCAAACTACGGCCCACATAGCCATCAAGAAGTGGCCCCGAACATTCGCACTCATCTAGGTAAGTCCGTGTTCAATTGGTAGTGTGTTTCCAGGTTTTTCTTGATTTAATATTTCTTGATTTATGGCATATGGCAATGGAATCCTGTAGCTCAGTGGTTAGAGCACGAGCCTCGCAAGAGAGAGACCTGGGTTTGATTCCCGGCAGGGCAAGTTTCCTTACTCCACACGCCTGATAATAATCCCTCAAGAAAAAAATACAATAATAATTTGTCACTCAATCTACAACTGTTTGTGGGACACTGCTGTGCGCAATTGGCTACTGCGTTTTGCTCACAAAATATACAGTCCATTCACTTTACAATTTATTCTGTAAAGTGCTTTGAAAACATAGTTTTCATAGATGTGAAAAGCACTATATCAAATGCAAGGATTATTATTATTATAAATCAAGAAATATTCACTCAAGAAAATGTATTTTGTTGGTCGACCAAAAAGATTGGCCATCACTGACCTAACGCCTGAAATTGAAATAAGGGAAAGGAATAAAATTGGTTGCACTTAAGCAGATAGTAAATGCTTTTAAAATGAAATAGTACTTGCAGCTAAAAAGTAAATACTATGACTCAAAATGTCATGACACATGTGTAGGAGAATTCAAAGTCCTCAATTTGCAGGTCAATACATTTTTATAATCATTTTGAAGTACTGTGTTAAGTAATCGTAAAAGCACATTACATTATGTAGAAACAAAATGTGCCGTTAATTTTCCTGTTTTTTGTATTTAATGCAGTTGTATCCAGCCACTTGTATAGCAAACAGCAGCTGGAACGCTGGCTGATTTTTCCTTCTCCATTTAAGGGCATTGAGTTCAATTGGTCTAATGGGTCAGTTTGACCCCTTCAATGAACTCAGCATGAATGTTATATATTCAGCAAAAATATCAACAGATTCACAATATACAGTGATCAAAAATATGACATTTGAAAACAAATTCAATAGCAACAAATCTGATATAAAGGGTAAACTTTTCACCCCATATTTTTCTTTGCATTTTACCTTTTAAAGAGAATGAACACTTAACGTGAATCCTCCAAAAAACAGCTGACTCATAATTTCCCCCTGAACTTGTCAAGTCCATCATGTACGTTTACCACTTGTGATTCCTTTCAACAGTTTTTTTTGCCAGGTGTGAAAGTTGCCTATAAATTTAACAACAATGATGAGTTTTTACAGGGAGTAGTTTACTACCGCAAATAAAAGATAGTGAATAAACTGTCTTCTGCTCGTGGGATTCAAACTGATTCAAGTGGATATCCCTGGCCACTGAATGCCAGTGAGTTCGGTAAATGGGGGGTGGGGGGGAGAGTGGGGCCATCGGGAGTCTGCTGCCGATTTAAGATAAAAACATTTTGGGCCCAGTTTGACGAGGTACAAATTCTGGATACACCGGAATTCATACCTAGCCAGACTGGACCATGATTGTATACAGTAAACCTGGTTTACTGGATATGAGATTTGAAAATGGGATTGAGAAATTAAACCCACTCAGGCAGGGCAGCAAAAAAAGAGGGCATTGGTTCAGGGTTGCAAAGGGCAGTTTCAGGAAAGGGAGAAGGAAATATTTCTTTACCCAGAGGGTAATTAACTATTGGAGCAGGTAAGCGGAAATAGGGTCACTGATACCAGGACACTATGCTGTGACGGGAGGACAGTAGGCTGGGTATTCTGGGAGGATGAGATCAAATGGCCCGAAGGGTATTCTTCATCTGAACCTCTTCTGTGGTCTTATGAAACAATAAACGCTCCCTCTTCCCCAAATAAAATGTAGCAACAAATGAGCCCTGTATATAAAAGCATAGAAAAAAATACAGTGGGGAAAAGGTAAGAATAACCCCTAGTTTATTTTTTAAAGTGAGTTTCTTTGAATATTTACTTGATCAATCATCTGTGAGGCTGGCAGAATTGCTCTTGCAGTAAAATGTGCCAGAGTTAATCTTGGAGGCACTGACTGGCATCTGCGAAGCTGCATTTGGTCTCTGTGGGGCTGAAAGAGTTAAAGCAAGTCAAGATTCGGGGCTAAAACTGCTGATAAAGATCTTACTTGTGTCAGAGTGTGCTTACTTTGGGCACAGACACAGAAAATGTTTTACCTCATTCTGATTCGAAGCTAAGTGAAGTTCTTTTAATTTATGGGTTTTGAATGCCGGCGATAAAGATGTGTTTTGTTTGGCGATGTCAGTGAATGAATGTTTACATAAAAGATCTTTGCAGTGCACCCCCTAAGTCTCGCTCTTCTTTGCTGGTGTCAGGGAGCTGTCTGGGCATTTTTTCCCACGTACTGCACTGCCATTCTCCGAACAATACCAGCCATTAACGTTTGGCCCTTTAAGTTACACTGGCCCGAGTCTCAGTGGCAGGGCGTCTGCCCAGTATGTAAAGTAACTGAATGAATGGGTCTCTGGAAACAACGATAACAAGACCTGGCTGAGCTAACTGTGACAGCATGTGGTAATTTTCCAGCTTGATGACTCTGTATAGAGTGCTGGAACACAAGGGCCAGACTGAGGGAGGGTCGGTCTGAATAGCTGCAAACAAGTGCAGAATACCTGATGATGTCATAGCGCAGTCTGACAGATGGGGCTGGATCCTTGCTTGGGAGTTAACTAGTGATTTTCCAGCATCTTCGCTTTCATATGTTTAGTCTGAACCAACACCTGTTTTTCAGCAATTACTGTCTGCAATGTGGGAATTTGTCTCGACCCCATACAAAATAAATACTCTTTTTGTTAATCCTCTAAAGCATTAGCAGAGCAACCCTACTCCACTTACATGTCATTTTCTTTTTTTTTTGCATCTAGATTTTATTAAAAGGGCAAATTTCCCTCTCTCCCATTAATTTCTTCTGGGCCTTTTCCATTAAGTGCATAATAAGGGTAATTTTCATTTAAGCCTATAGTTTTGCGGTCAATGCACACAATATGCACTTAACTAGATTAATACCTCCAATTTCCCACCTTTGTAAAGGCTCATCTGTTCATAGTTCATCTAAACAGGTCCTATTAACATCTCATTATTCAGGGTCTACAGGGTTAGAATGAGTATGAATGTCAATCTTGTATCCTGACGCCTTGCTATTACTTTAATAATAAAAATATTTTTCAAAACAAATTTGATTTTCATGCTAGAACACGGCCTAAAGAGACACCTAATAACCCTATAAAAATTGTGCATTATGGAAAGTATCAAGTGGGATTATTAAGCATATAGCTGTAAATACATCTAAAGATATGGTAATATTTGTTTTGGAGGGTGTTAGAAAAAAAAAGGATCAGCAATAATTCATCCTTAGTGAGAAAATAAATCATATCAGTGTTATTTGGAATAGGAATTGTTTAAAGATGGACTTCACATCTTCATAAAATTGTCCCGTAACATCACTTAGCTAATTTTCCTGTCAAATTGTGGAAACCGTTTATGACCAGCAGCATTTATGTTAAGAAGAGAAGAATTATTTCTTGCATAATAATTTGATTTTGACCATAATTAGTTAGAAATATTCATGATCACTGCACGTTTTCTTTAAGCTTGAGTACCATTGTGGAACTGAGTAGACAGTTCAAAAGTTGAACTAACTTTATCCAAAATCAGAAAGAAAAATGCTGATTCAATAATATCATCAAATCTTTCCTGAAATTTACTTTTTTAAGAAAATATGTTCAATTTGTTGATGAATGAATCAGCTGATGAATCCTAAAACAATCTACTTAATAAAGCTGATGAGAAAAATCTCTTAAAGTATAATCAAAGTAACATCATATGTTATGTATTTAAAAAAATTCAAACATTGCCATGAAGCAGTTTTTTTCCTTGAAAAGAAAGCTGCTATCCTTTGCACACTGAATAAGTCAATGTACGACTTTACCTTTGCTTTTTAGAAAGCTTCCATTGAATTGAATGACTTATCAGTGAAAGTTTTCTACTGGGAGCAAAGAGGTAAGGTTTCAGTCATGCATCTGTGCAGCAATATGGGTTTGAACATTGGCAAGGATAGCAAAGAGTGACTTATGTCAAAGGTAAAGAGTATGTTATATCTGTAACTCTCTGTTAACTGTGAATTTTATACACATCACAATTATTTAGCAGGATTTATTTAATTAACTATTTTTCTCATCAATTCTTTCCTCTTTCATTTAACTTCTTTTACCTTATATTGGGTGCCGGAAATTCTCCCTCTGATAACTAGTTAAAGAATGGAAAGAGCTGAGATTGGCCCAAAGGACCATTCCACTCCCACCTACAACAACAATTTACATTTATATTGTGGCTTTCACACTGGGATACGTCTCAAAGCTCTTCGCACAGCTGGAAGTGCCTGAAGTAATAGCCATATTTTTAAAAAAGATATCATTCTACCTGACATGTGGAATCTCAGTCTGGTTTAGATACTCTTAAGCATAGTAATAATAATATAATAGCATTAATACTAACATAATAAGTGTTGGGTTTCCGCATGTGTCAGATGCCCCAAAACAAAATTGTATTCTGATGAGTGTATTTCATAAATGCTGTTATTGTTTGATTCATATTTAAATCATTCAGTAGGCTGATAAGTTTATCTTAAACTCCAGAGGTGCAGCGAGTATTTGTTGATTATTGACATGCCACACAAGTATGTATTTTATCAGGAAATCAATATTTATCAGCCCCAATGATAAGTACCAACCAGTTTACATTTTGCTTGTTAAGAATAAAATAAATAATCCTTGCTTTTAATATAGCACCTTATCACCTCATTGAGACATCGCAAATCACTTCATGGGATACACTGTAAAGTTTGGATTGACCGTGTTTTTTTGTGTGCGAAATGCAGCAGCCAGTTTGCGCACAACAGTGTCCCACAAACAGCTATGGAGTGAGTAACCAATTTTGTATTTGGGGGCAGTTGCCAGGAAACCGGGAGAAACTCCCTTCTCTTTTCAAATAGTGGCATGAGATCTTTAACTTGGACCTGAACTGGGAGACGGGACCTCAGTTCAACGTCTCATTGAAGGACGGCACTTCCGACAATGCAACCCCCTCCCAGCACTACAATGGAGCATCATTTTAGACTATGTGAGTTCACGTCCCGATGTGGGGCTTAAACCCAAATCTTCTGACTCAGAGGTGAGAGAATATTTAGTAATTCTATGGTGGTCCACATGAATGACAAAAATTAGCACACAAAATATATCATGCGAATGTTAACACTGCAATATTTTGGCCAATATTAATGATTGTTCTAAATAAACAATTCCTTTGTTGTTTATTTGCTATTTATCTGCCCACAATACACACAGTCACTGCACATTACAGTATATCCTGTGAAGCTCTTTCGGACATGAAAGGCGCTACAGCAAATGTAGGGATTATTATAGGATTATTATTATTTTCATAAATGTAGCTTTCATTTAATACTGTTCACAGATTTTCTGATTAAAATTTGTCAAAAGTATTATTTGAACAGCATTTAATTTAAAGATTGGTAGCGGAGACCAGAGATTCCATTCTGCCTCCTGACTTAGTTGATAATACTCTGACCTCTGTGTTACAAAGGTTGTGGGTTCAACCTCACATCAAGACTTTCAACTCACAATCTAGGCTGATGCTCTGATGCAGTGCTGGTGGAGCATTATATTTTCAAAGATGCTGTCTTTTAGATAAAACATTAAATTGAGGCCCTGTTTGTCTGTTCAGTTCCTATGGCACTATTTGAAAAAAGAGAAGGGAGTTTCTCCTAGTGTCCTGGTTAACAATCCCTCAGATAAAACTGGCCATTCACTTCATACCTGTTTGTGGGACATTGCTGTGTGCAAATTGGCTGCCAGATTTTTTTACAAAATAGTACACTTTGCAAAATAGTGTATATCCTGTGATGTGCTTTGAGATGTCCTCCTGATGTGAGAGACACTATATCATATGTAAGGATTTTTATTATTTTATTACATTTGGGGATTCTATAGTAATATCTTACCATGAAATATGCAAAGCATTGGTCTTATGCAGAACAGACCAGCTCAAATTGTTCCAATTCACTGTGCCTGACTGTAGCTGTTTCCTTAAAGGAAATGCCATATCACAAGAAAATTTAATTAAATTCTTGTTTAATAGTTCAAAGCTCATCACTGACACCTAATATCAAATTATGGACAGTTTTGTTCTGTGGTTTCCGTTCAGCTAAAAATGCTATTGACTCTGGACCTACTTTTTCAGAAACATAACGCCAGTCTGAGACAGAGAATTGCATCAGATTGATGTGAATTTAAACTTTAAGCACAGAAGTAACGGATGGCATCATAGACATAGTCATCTCAGTGACTGTCATCTTAAAGTATCCATCTGTAGCAATTCTGTAAGCAGTCAAATACTCATGTGATATACATTGTGAAAGAGTATAAATTAGTGCCCTTAATAAATGCTGTAGCCTTTCGAGGACTTAAAAAAAGGCCTGGTAGTCCTTCGTATTAGATAAAAATATAGATTAAAACATGTATTTTGCAAAATTTTAGTTTCAAAAAAATACCATTTGTACACTTCTTTTTATGAATTTTTTCTTCCTTTTCTGCTCCCTCTTGCCTTGCCAAGAGTACTTGTCTCATACTTACTACTAAGAGGAACATGAAAGCAGCCCATAGGATTTGACATCTGATTTTTGTCTTTTTCTCTCTCCCTCTTTTAGGCTGTTTGACTATGATCCAAAACATATTATGTGGAGATTCACAGCACAAAGATATATCCTACCATTTACGGAACATTCATCTAACCATGTACTGTTCAATATAGGAAGCTTGCAGTTAACTATTTGTCTTACGTTAAATGCAAGAAAATGAGTTATAGTTTAGTACATGTTCTTAAGCAATTCAGCACTCAAAAATTTGAGAGCACAGAAGAATTTAATATAAGCAAATCATTAAAGAAACCTCTAAGGAATCTATCACAAAGAAGGTTGAGATTGTATAAAAAGTTACTTCTTTACTGCAATTTCTATAACTTTGAATAGGAGCTTGGACTGTTTGGCTAAATCAACTTTATTCAAATGGGACTTTTGTTTTAAAAAATTGAATTGAGTTTTTTTAAAGTTTTTATTTTTACGGAAGTATTGTATTGCAACAGAGTTTGTCTGTTTGCAAATAAAATTCTGATGAAGGAAACTAATTGTATGAAACCCAGACAGCAGGAATCTTTAGTGATTCAATAGTATTTGTCACCATTGATAAATATTGTAACACTCTGAAATTAATCACTCACATTTTGGAACTTTTACAGAATTACCAGATTTACTTTTTAGCCATTTGCTCGCTCCAATCTATGCAAGAATGCCTCCACTAGGAAAAAAAGGTAGAGATTGATATAATAATATAATAATGATTTGATCACATTGTTGAGATGTCTCACATCGCTTCACGGAATATATTGCAAAGTGGATTGACTGTGTATTTTGGTGGCAAATAGGTAGCTACTGTGTTCAGCATTGTAGAAATGAGCATGATCAACTTCTTCAGTCTAGATTAACATTAGTATTACTTTTAAAATACTATCAGCTTTTCAATTATTTCATACATGCAATATGAAAGCTACAGTGTTCTGTTTTTCCCCAAATTTCAAAGTCATGTAAATGCTGAAGTGCTGAAATTTCATTGATGAAGATGACCGTTATGCGTAAATGTTCACAGGAATTTATTCCAATCGAAATAAAGATAATCGGAGCTTAAGAACATTTTGTGAGATAACATTGATACCACAAAAATCAGTGCTAACTAATGCCAAGTGCTAAAATCCACCCCATTTCTGTAAGAAAATCATGCAAAAATCTCATAACAAAATGCAAGCATTTTGCATATTACTGGCATGGCATTATCTCCCAAACATTAATTATACATTCATTGTTCGGCCTCTGCCAGCTCAGGCTGTTTCTCGAGCCGGCTGGCTGTCACAACCAACCACTGTGTAATAAGTTACTCTTTGTTAAAAACTGCTGTGTTGAATTGCTGTGAAAAAACAGGTCATGAGAAAATCATGATATTATTACAGGCTGGAGGAACATTGACGTTCAAACCTGATTTAAAGCTATTTCAGGTAATACGTTCTCTGAGATGCACTTGACCTGTAGTTATGAATGGTAATAAGTGAATATTTTGTGTGGCACATGATAGGTGGAGAATTTAAGCCAAGACAGGGTTTGCAGAACTTACTTTTCGTCCCTGGAAAAGTGTGATCCAATTTGCTAAAACTTTAAAAAGTATTTTTTAGAAGCATTGAATGTGCACGTACGTGGCATCTACCAAAAGCTCTTGAAACCCAAGAAAGTACCCTTAAGACTCCTGAGATTAAATCAATGGATGCATGAATACAGTAGTTACAGTAAATTGTTGTCATCCTCCTGCTCTGGACTGTTCCTCCCTTTAACATGCTGTTTCAATTTTTTATTGAAGACTATTGTTACACTTTACAAAATGCTGCCTTTGAATGTGACTGTATGCAGAAGGCTCAAATTCAACAGTACAGTTTGCAGGAAGCATGCAAATAACCTTTCTGCACATTAAAGAGCTAGAAGGTTATTTCTGATGATAGCTGAGCTGAAATTATAGGAGCTGAAAGTTTGAGCTCTGACAGTCTTTGTTACCGGTCCATTACTTATATATTTCAAGACCTTTGGGGCATATCTCTGTGAAACTACAGTACAATGTCGTCGGTGTCTAATTTATTTCACACCAGTTAACATGCTCAGGTCTATAATTGATACACAGTGCTAAATTATAGCGCTATGTATCAATTATATGCGTATTATAGTGGTCCTGTCAGAATTTTGAAAGGTACCAGATCTTCAACCACAGACATTTTTTCAGCCTTCATCATCCAGGTATTTAAGACACACAACAGTGCAAATGTGTGCTGTAATAAATAACTACGTCCGAGTTGTAAGCAGTTGCATAATGACCTGATTCAGATAAGGTCCACTTGCGTAATTGCCTTTAACTCACACACTGCCACTTGTTATCTGATAGAATGCATTAAATACATTTTAATTGAAAACATTTTCTTGCAGAAGTCGCTTCCTTGGAAAAGATTGGTCTTTACATTTTGCTGTAATCTGACTGCAAATTATTGATGGACTGAGTGGAGGAAAGATGTTCTGAGGGTGTTTTTTCAGTAAAATCCTTTTGTAAAGAAGCAGGGAAAAGATCATTATTTTAGTGATTAGCATAGGATACAGCTCACCTGACCAGCTGAGATTTAAATTTTTAGATCTCTCAATCAGTCGTACAACATTGATAAAATGTACTGCTTTTGAAATTGTTTAACAATGCTTTTTAAGATACTTTACAGTATTGTTATACTGTACATTGTTGGGTTATCATTTAATCTTTTCTGAGTTAATTACCCTATGTTCTATATTCTTCTATTGATGGATCTTGTTGTTGTGAGATTTTATCGTAAACACAACTGTCTTAATGTAATTAACAGCGAGTTATTTCATCCAAATAGATTTCAGAAGAAATCACTAAGATATTAACACTGGTTCTGATTCTACCAGTGGATTTAAGACATGTATCAGATAGATTCTGTTTCATGCCACATAAACTGACTGGAAGCAATCCTCAATGTATAAATCCTGTAGACTGCATTCAGTTCAGATTATCCCAACCCCCACAGTGAAGGCAATTTTAAGGCTAAACAGAGAATATTATTCAGCAATGTTAAGAGCTGCTCCTTCGGTATCCTTAACCTCAGCTCAACCCTGTTTTGTCTTAAAAGCTACTCAATAAAAGTAATGGCATGCAGCACCTGAAGAATTGCAAATATATTTTAAAATGGAATGGTCTGATTTGTAACATCTAAAAACATGTAAATAATACTCACCAAATGTACAGTTCTTCTAGTGTGAATATTTTGTACACACCAATTTTACTCCTTTTTAAGTCGAGTTTTAAATATTCCTGCTTCATGTGCCAAACAAAAATGTTTGCATTAGAGTGTGTGGAAATGGAATTAAACCAAATCTTTGAAGGATAAGATAAATGTCACAAGTAGCCATCATCTTTTTAATTGCTTAAGAAACAATCTCTGACTTTTCATTTCACTGTGTGCTTCCACACCCAGCATTTCTCTTTTTGACTCTGGTTGTTCTCTCCATTTCTCACCACTTCCTCCAGATATATATTTTTACTGCTTTCTTTTTGCTGTGACTTGTCATTGCTTCACCTATACCATTCTTTCACACCCTTCCCAGCAATTCACCTCCTGTTAACGACCTGTCAGCTGCTCTTCCCGGTTGCTTTAATCTTTTAACCTCAGCCCAATAATTTAGTTTTCTTGATCCAAACCCTCATCTCTCCTGGAAAACTTAATTTAAGTGCACTGGCACGATACCTTGCATGAGGGGTGCTATATAAATGCAAGTTGTTATTGTTGGTGGTTGCGTGGGACTTGGGACAGGAAGATTCTGGGTTTGCCTTTCACCCTGTTGAGATACTTTGTCTAAAAATATATCTTCCTATGAGAGGGAAAGTAAATGGGGTCTCCCTGGGATGTAACTGGCTCCAAGGAATCATAGGCATGTCCTTACTCTACATTTCTATATCGTACTGTTTGTGGGAGTGCTCGTAAAGTACTACCAAAAAACCAAGTACTACTAATAATAATCCCTCAAAAAAAAATTGGTCTCTCAAACCACGACTGTTTGTGGGACACTGCTGTGTGCAATTGGCTGCTGCATTTCGCCCACAAACATACAGTCAATTTGCTTTACAGTATATTCTGTGAAGCGCTTTGAGATTTCTAGAAGATGTGAAAAGCACTATATCAAATGCAAGGATTATTATTATTATTACTGGATTATTGCAATTATGACTTCTATTCTATAAAGAGATTCTTTCAGCTGACCCACTTCATTTCTGATGAGGATCCTACCTTCAGACACTTATTTTCAACTTTATATGTCTCGTACTTTTAGATATTTTGCTCTTATTTATTTTTGGCAAGACATTTCTGGCATGCGAGTGAAAATGCTTAGTGCAAGCTCGGCACAATCTATTCTGTAGTTTTGAAAATGAATCTGGGATTTCACACTGTGCAGCAAAACACCACTGCTATCTAGTATTCTGTGGCACGGTGTTGTGCCTTCCCTCTCTTTTCCTAATTCCTTTAGTTCCTTGACTTTTCTTTGGTTATCATTTCCTTTGCTCTGCGTTTCTTCAGCAGAACACAGCCATTGGTGCTTTGTCAATGTCACAGAAAGTCCGGGCTAAAAGCCACTCCCTAGATTTACAATTTGACCTCACACCCAGCTCTTTATATGACTTTTTAATTTCCTATTTAGGACAAATTAATTGCTGCATGCTCCAATAGAAACACAAAGAAATGCAGATCCTGTCTGGAGGGAGAGATAGGTCACATGGAGGTTGTCCAGATTGATGTTTCTCCTGGGTTTGACCTCTGCATGAACTTTAGCAAGACTTTTGTACTCTGGGTGCAAGTGGATTGATGCAGAATGGGTTTATATTTTATCTTAATATAGCATTATTCAGATGCTCCATATCAAGGAAATCATTTTCTTCTTTAAGAGACAATACTTATTTTTCTATCACCGCCTGTCAGTTCAGGGTCAGTTTTACAAATTGAAATTAAACCAACCAAAAGTCTCTGTGTGCAAGCTGTTTTGCAGGTGGATCAGCAGTTTTATTCTAAATATTAAGTTCAAATGATTTTGAAATTATTGCTAGGAATTGAAATTAAATTAAATCCAAATTGAATTTGAAATGATTTTATGTTTCATTTCTATGCACTGAGTAGGATAATAGTTGCATTGTTTAGGAACTGCACTTTTTCAGAAATATAGCTTGGATTGTGCTTTGATACATTGAGGTCCAATTTGTGGTATTTCTTAACTGGATTCCTTATAAAGAATCAACATTATAAAGTTGTGCAAATGCAGACTTCGTCCTGAAACTGGACATACAACAACAACAACAAGATTCCATTTATAGAGCGCCTTTCACGTCAGGAGGACGTCCCAAGGCGCTGCACAGTTGGGTCATGACCCGAGCAGGGGGGAAATGGTCAGGGTGAGGGGAGGGAAGGGAGGGAGAGAGGAGGGGGGAAATGGTCAGGGTGAGGGGAGGGAAGGGAGGGAGCGAGGAGGAGGAAGAGAGTCGAGAGGGGAGCTGAAGGCTCGGTCAAAGAGAAGTACAGTATATCATGCTGTCCCATGCCATCTACGTCTGGTATAGAGTTCCCACAGGGTGACAGGGATTCAATGGAATAACTTACTTACTAAATAACTGATACAAAATACTGGACACTAGAGCAAATTATTTTTGCATTGTGTTTCCTTCTGTTTTACCCTTATTACGGGTTTTCCTTGCTTTGTACTGTTCTTCTGATGTGTTTATTGTCAATGTGTGGCTATTTAAGTGCTTTGAGACATCTGAGATGTGAAAGGGGCTACAGTACATAAATGTAAATTGTTGTGTCATAACTCTGTACTCAAAACTCTGTGGACTGAAGTTATACCCATGTTTTCTTTTTGTATATTCACTGTATTCAGATAAATTAAGATGAGTAAATGAAACATGTTTTAACTTTGGGCTTCCAGTGTTAACATCAAACACTCTCATGTTAAGAGTAAAATTTCCAACAAAGTTTCTCCAACAATATGCTTTGCCCACATGCTTATAACAGAAGTCTGAACTGAAATAGTGTGGTAATTTTACTTCAAGCACCAGCAATGCTTTTACCGACTTTGCCAATCTACGCCAAATTGTATTGTACAATGGTGTGTGTGTGTGGGGGGGGGGGGGGGGGGGGGGGGATGGGGTGGGGGTGGGAGTGGTGGGAAGAAACGACAGACCTTACAAGTAATCAGGTTCGGATTGAACAAACTCATTTCACATAGAAATTTTTGAGCCAGCAAAGAGAGAATCTACTCCATTGGTTTATGTTAGATTCTAGCCTTCGTGACAATTTTACCATTTAATCTCCAAAATCCACCCTCGAAAATGTAGCGCATGATGTCTACCCCATATATTCCACATCATTGAGGTGTATTTTATGTTGATCACCAAATATAGTAAGCATATGATTGAATCATTTAATGTGAAATCCTATTATAAAAGAACAATGCTTTTTTTTGGTAAACGGAGTAAGATAACCCCAATGGTAGTCGTAACCAATGTTAACAGTGTAAGCTTGTACACTAACGTTTGGAGTTGGTTTCATACAAGCATCACTTTGGTTGGCTGCAAGTGTAATGTGACTACAGACTTCATGTTGAATTGCCCCATTGCACTCACCTAATGACTCAATTGTGTCTACTGCATCCTGATAAGTATGATAGCCACTTTGTTCCACCCAGTGAGTAAATGATTGTTTGCTTGGGATACATGCACACAAGGGTGAAAAAGAACATCTCAAAGTGGAGATGCTTGCTGAGGGTAAGCATACAGCTCCACTAACCCATCAGTATAGATTCTATATACTGAGCCTGAGTCATAGCACCAGGTCTCACAGAAACCTCCATAGATCTATCAGCGGTGTAAGGGTTAATCACTGTTTCAGAAAAGAGCAGAAAATATCAGTTTAGCTTATCTTAGTCATGTGTGTTCCTAGTCACTGGCTCATTTTTGGAAGTTTTGCTTTCCTTTATATGGCATTTACAGTTGGGTAGAAATCAATGCAGAAGATATGCACATGAGGTTATTATATCACCAAGAGTTGAACCACAGCACTGTAAGCAATAAGCCAGTGTAACATTACCACACACAGGATGACTCGGGCCAATTACATTAACTATGGTAATTTTTTGCGCTTGATGTCTGTGCTATTGGCTATATTTTTATTAATCTGACTGTAAGAGTAAAGACTAGGTTAATACGATTCATGCTGAGTTCTTGCCTGTACGGTTCACTAACTGTGTTGATTAGGAAAACAAGCTGCGTTGTGTGACATCCAGTTGGAGAAAGCAAAGTGTATGACGCAGATCCTGGTGAAGTCACCAGGAAATACAGTGCATCATTAAGCAGGACAGCCTCAGGCTGCGGTGAAAGTAAAGCCAGAATAAACAAGAGCCAAGGCTCCTGCAAAGAAAGTACAGGGCAGCTTAGCAAAGGACATATCTACAAATGCACTCTGACCAATACTATACAATAATGCTGTAACAAAACACTGACTGAGTTTCTAGTCTGGTGTTCACTTCTCACAGTGCCTCTCCACAAAGCATAGCAATAGGTGAACCAAATGAGCCAGGTGTTCCCAGAGGCTATAGCTATAGTTTAACAGTAAGGGGATAAATTGTACTTACAATGTAAAACTAAGATAACATAAAATGGATTAGGGTCACCAGCAGACTGGCTTTACAAAGCTGCATTAATTCCACGGATCAATGCTTTCTTTATATGACTAGGGAAGATATATTTTAATCTGCAATTCTGGCAGGCAAGCTATTGACTGGCTAGCTGGCGACTAACTATCATGGTGTGACTATTGCTTTCTTTCAACTGCTTTTGTTCATGCTGCATAGACATAGCCCACTGTATACAATAGGCATATTAATGCAGACAACTGTAACCTTAGTTATGATTGTGTTGTTCATAAGGACCTCAAATACTGAAAGGCAGAAGCATGAGACTGTACTACCTTGACTTCCCAATGCATTGGATAAGGATACAACACTATTAAACTAATGAAGAGGCAATGACCGTCAAGATATGGATTTATATAGTGAATAATGGGTACTTGAGATGTATTGTAACCATTCCATCTCATTGAGGGATTCGTTGGCATAATAAGGGGAAGGTTGAACTATTTATAACAATAACAATAACCAGTTATCCTGCACAGTTTGCACCGATTGTGTTAGATTCCTGGGCTGTTTGAAACCCTAAGCAAGTTTATTTACTCCACCCGCCTCTGTTTACCCCAGCAGTAAGTAGGAATCCGCTTGTTAGTCGATTGGTGGTTCGCGTTCCAGGGGTAATAACCCCTTCAAAAATAAATAATTATTATTATCAATCCACGACTGTTTGTGGGACACTGTTGCGTGCAATTGGCTTCCGCATTTGGCCCACAAAATACAGTCAATTCACTTTACAGCATACTCTGTAAAGCTCTTCGAGACGTCTCAAAGACGTGATAAGCCGCTATGTCAAATGTAAGAATTATTATTAATTCAATGTGATTTTCATATCAAACGAACACAAACTCTGCAGTACAACTGCAGTTTTACCATTGCTCACATCCAATTTAGAGAAGCAGTGTAAGACCACCTGGAGGGCATAGTCTCAAAACATTCAGCTTCTCACCCACCAGAGAAGGCTCACTGCAGCGTGTCCACAACAAACATGTAAGTTCACAAATTTCAGTTTAAAAAACTTGTGGGGACTTAGTCCACCCTTAAGATTTTAGCATTTAATGATGGTTCTTTAATGTTAGAAATTAACTGACATTCAGACTTTACATTACTTGCACTTAGACTAGGACAAAAGAGCAATTCTGGAGCCAGCAGTACTACTGCAGGCTGCAGGCTCTCAAGGCTGTACTACAGGCACTGAAACAAACCAATGTTGTCATGTAACTGGTCTGTGTCGCTGTTCTCCAAATCTTAAAAGAGATTACTGCCTTCAAATCATTCCCGTTGAGCTCTTATTTTTGTAACACGTACTGTATAATTTGGGAGGGAGCTATTATTGTGTTCTCTTATGATAATTTATTTATTATTTTGTTAAGCTCTGGGTCAAATTTTTCCCCAGCAGCAGCTGTGCTGGCAGACACCGACTGCCAGCTTGCTTTATGTAGTTCACCCGTGATGAAACCCACACTGAATGATTAAACAGAGAAGAGAGAAGGATGGGAAGAAAAAAAAGAAAGAAAAATAAAGAATGAATGAATGAACTGTAATGAATATAATTATGTAGACAAGATTTGTTTTGTATATAAAAATGCAAATTGAGCACTGTATTTGGTTCGAACGTGCATTGTTTTCGCTGTCAGCTGTGTTCTGTGTTACACGAGACCTCTGAATTTTGGGCATCTTCTATCACCTGTTCGTACACATAAAAAGTAGGCACTTTGTTGAGGTACTAGAGAGAGATCATGTGATGCCTGTGAAATCACCAGTGAGTGAGTCCACCCCTTCAAGAGAGAATTAGTGAAAACAAAAATACGATTGCACTAAAATTATTGATAGATTCCACGTGAAATGAAATGAAGAATCCATAGCAGATTCATCAGCATCTGAAAGAGACAAAATAGGTCACACTGGGATTTGGATCTACAGACATGGCTTGCCTTCTGCTATCTTGCCCAAGTGGCCTTGTCTGAGTCTAGACAGTGAGTTTCGGGAGGTTATGGAGCCAAGGGGATGGGATGGGGAGAAGGAAATCACAGCTGACGCCAATCCACACTTGCTGACATCCATGCATACACACTCTCCAATGGGGGGGAGATGGGTAGGGGGTGGGGGTACTGGTGAGGAGCAGGACTTTGGCTGATTTTCCCCTTCCTACACAGGCGTGTAGCTCACCAACTGCTTCTCCATCTCCAAACAGCGCAAAGCAGAGATCAAACCCAGGATCTTGCTTTGTATTATCCAGTTTCATGCATGACAATGACTTCACCGACTGTCACGTTTAATTTGAATCTTGACACGTACAAGAACAATAATAACGTCCATTTCTATAGCGCCCTTCGCGTGGGGTGGTGTCATGGAGCACTTATCAGTGCCAGTGATTGATGCTGAGCCAGGGAGACAGTGGAGGTGACCATAGGCATGGTCAGAAAGGAAGTCTTCAGATGTGATCTGAAGATGAGCAAGGAGGGGGCAATGTGGAAGGATTAAGGCAGAGAGTTCCAGAGTTTTGGGGCTGAAGGCACGGCTGGTAATGGTGGAGCAAAGGGGACATATAAAGTCACCTAATGCAATATTGTTCCCCAAGTGTGTTGCTATTTTGTCCAAAACCATTCAGTCAGAGATGAGGTTTAGTCCCAGTTGTTCATACTAGTACATTAGTGCATTAAAGTACATTTAAACTTTTCTTTTCATTATAAAATATGCTAAGCTGTTTTGAGTATTGATTTCACATTACTGCTCTTTGTAATCTAATTTCTTGTAAAAATTGTGCTGTAATACAGCACCCTCAACATGCTTTATGTGTTTTCTGCTAGTAATATTCCTGTTTTGAAATTCACACCAATCGATACTTTCCATTTATTTTAATAATTATCAAAAGTACGGCTACAATAGAAAATCTTCAGCAAAAGAATAACCATATTATAAGTTAAATGTGACATTTATTTAAGCACATGCATGTTGTTTCTTGACGATTATGGTGTAACCACTGCTGGTTTATTCAAGTGGTCATCCATCGTTAATTGCCAGAGAATAACACATTGGAATCTGGAATGCAGCTTTACCCGAAGAGAATCATTAGAATTGATGCTGAGCTGAGCAACAACAACAACTTGCATTTATATAGAGCCCTTCACGCCGGGCGACCATTGTCACAAGCACCTGCTACGCAAACTACATTTGCTCATGTCAATTCCTTGTACGTCAGGTAGTCTAGTAAGACTTCAGTGACTTTGAGATTTCAGGTCTGAGCCAAAGTCTACCATGTTTGCAACCCGTCAGAGTGATATTGGATACCATGGTTGATAGTTGGCCAATCTATTTAGCTTTAATATTAGTGCTAATCGCAATCCAGAAGTAGAATGTGACAGAGTGGAGTTCCCACAAATCAATTTTGCAAACTGCTGGACATTGGAAGAAGTCTCCATTTTTGTGACCCTGATTCCTTGTTAAGACATTCCATTAAGAAATACCACAAATTAGATCCTAGTGCGATTTTTCTAACGATAGAAATGATGTTTACGGTCTCCAGAAAAGACTGAGTTGTGAGCTATTCACTTCCATGACAAAGCTGTTGTTGCCATAACAGAGCCTGTGTAATGTTGCCCTTGCAATTAGACTTAATGTCGCCCAGAGGGTAACAGAAATCTGGATCTCTGCTTTAAAGTACGTCCATACAAATGTATTTTCAAAATGCAAGGAAGCCATTTAGCTGTTTGTGATATTAGTAAGGTGGCGGTGCCCTGCGCAGTGGTATTTCTGATCATTAACTTCACAGCCATTAAACATATTACAGACAAGTATTTGTTTTAGACTAGATACTCACTACCTAGTAAGCCAGAACTTCCTGATTGGGTTCCTTTTTACTTATTAACATGACCATTGATGAATTACAGCGTGTGTAACTGTGACTATATTGTACTGTGTTTTAATTAAGACAAAATCCACCATCCCACTCAACAAAAAGGAGGTGAAGAGGGCAGCAACCAACCAACCACCCACCCCGGACAAAATATCACTTCTGCTGTTTCTGATTACAGAAACTACCACAATGAAGTTTCCTTACTCCACACAGAGCCTAATAATAATCCCTCCAAAACAAAACACAATAATAAATTGGTCATTTTCAATCTACGACTGTTTGTGGGACACTGCTGTGCGCAATTGGCTGCCGCGTTCGCCCACAAATATACAGTCAGTTCACTTTACAGTATATTCTGTGAAGCACTTTGGGACGTCTAGAAGACGTGAAAAGCGCTATATCAAATACAAGGATTATTAATAACTGGGGAACTGATCTGCGTTCAAAACAAATTGAAACACAGCAAATTAAAATATATAAATAACTGTAAATTAGTAGAAGGTATGTTCAAAAAAATTATGATACGGATTTGGACATTTCTAAAATCTGAAATTTCTCATGAACTTAGTCTTAGAATTTAAGATTGTGCAGAATTTGGGAATATACTTCAAACCAGTTTTAATTTGGAAGCCGGCTTTCAGCATTTCTTAAAAGAGAAAATTGCTTCCAAATTAAGACTGAGTTTAAGCATGTTCCAAAATTCTGCCCAATCTTAATTCTTAAGATAATTGTTGGAAGGCTAAAATAGGGAGAAATTTTGATCATCTGGATTGTAAATCAATTGCTAATATCTGGCATTTGCCCTCAGTCACAAATTCAATACCACACCAGAACCTGCTCATCTATGTTCTATAACTGAAACAAGCAATTACTAGAAATCTACAATCTATTTGTCTTGCCCCTCCTGTGTAGCTATTACCATTTTATTTTCTGTGCAATGCATTGGCGTTTTGAATTGTGCAGATTACAGGTCTGTGTTTAACGTGAATGACATCCTGAAAATACATCATTGACCACACAGCACATCTCTGCCCACACAGATGATGCTGTGAACACCAACATGGTCCCTGTTCTGTCTTCTTCTATTGTACGTCAGGGTGTGGCGTTCAATCCAGTTCAAATACATGCGTTGATTTAAAATAAATGCCACTGCAGTTTTTCGATTAAATTTGTGTCCTACACTTCAAACATAAATTAATTGTGATTTAATCATTTACTAATTCGCTACTACTCATGAGTAATCAAGTACAGAATGAAATGAAATGCAACGCTCATATACTTCATAAAATCCATGTGTCAAACTTGCTTCTGATGACTATTGTTGGGTTATTCTGCACATTACCGTACTTTTATCCCATCTTGAGAATTAAGGATTAGCTGTGTGAAACCCAGTCTGATAATCCCTAAATCCTGCATTTTTCCCTATAATTTAACTCATTTCCCAGTAGTATTTATTAACCGCACAAGGTGAAAGTTTGGTAAATAAGTAGCAGCTGGTAAAGTCCATCTGTACCCTACCTCTTCCCATGGGAAATAGATTTTTAATAAACAACAGATGGGTTGTGCAAAGGAGGAGAGACCCTGAGACTAAGGATACTACAGTAATCAGGTTGGTCTATATTAATGTGATAGGTTAATCAAATAGTTGGAAGGGGCTGCAGTACGGTTTGTACATGAAGTCGCACAATGCATCAATATTAACAATTAGAGATATTTTCCAGACTAATATTAATAAAATAATATATTTATTCTGCACTGTCCTTTGTTCTTTAAAAGAAAAGAAAAAAAGACGAGACAATTATCTACAATGAGCTCCCTAATTCTTAACAAGATTTGCTTTATGTGGTTGCCATGGTTTCAGCTTTTTTCTTAAAAAACTGTGCTTTAGTTCAACCATGTTGAATTTAGTTAAGCTCTGAAGTACTTGAAAGCTTGTCTTGCCAGAATACTGTTCATTGGCATGACAAAGATTATCCATGGACATATATAATGGATTCAAAAGCATAATTCCTGCTTCGATGTGTATATATATAATATATATATATGTTGTATACAGGGTGACCAAAACGTTGTGATACCATTACAATGTCCAGTAAGTCTTAAAATAAATTATATTTTTTTAGATAATTGGGTAGATATCATGACATCTTGGTCACCCTGTATATTGTTCTAAAACAATATACAGGGAAGTAAACAACACAGCAGATTTTCCAGCAAGATTTTATCATGCCTGGTAGACATGAAGTCTTTTGCTGTAATGTCTGTAACATATGCAAATGTGTTGATGCTCCATAGACATTGCATATTCTTTACATGTAAGCACGTTCTCAGGGCTCTGAATGCTCCATGTCTGCCAGCTGATTTTACCGCCACTTAAAGTTGTCCCACGGAAACATTTCACTCCGTTGTGGAGAAGCAGTGATTTTAAAATTGATGTATCCATTCCATACAAAGGTACTGATGGACAAATTCACAACAGTACACATGGTGGAAATGGTTCTGTCATGCCGCTCTCCGCACTGTAAACAGTTCAGGATTATAGAAATCATTAGGGAGAGAAAAATCTTCAGTTGCTGGCTTATTGACTGCAGCATTAGAGCAGGTCATCTGCCTCCCTTCTGAATGGTGAGAGGCATGAGACGATGGTGGGAAATATTTAAAGACGCAAATAAGAAGCCAAGTGAGAATTATAGTACTTTAAACAAAGGTGAAAAATGCGACATTTTGTCACAGATTTGATGCAATAATTATCATCTTGATCTTAGTCAGTCAGTGTGATCATTATTATATCAAATCCATTATGAAATGTATTTTTAGCCCATTGTTTCTTGATGTGAAAATTATTATATTGGACCTGTTTTGAATGGTTATATTTTTCAATGTTATTAATACTAATGCAGCGGAGTCTACTTATGATCAGTCTGATTGGATTGTATCTTATTTTGCAAGTACAAAACACTCTTGCCTACACTGCAATGTAAATCTTCACGCTGTTTTCAAGATCAGTTCTATGACACCCTACCGAAGATTGAACTGTTCAAACCATATTTTTATTCTGTAATATAGTAATAATAACCCTCGCATTTCATATTGCATTTTTCATGTCAAGAATTCATCTCAAAGGATTCATTGCAAAGTGTAGTCACTGTGTAATTTGTAAGAGAATACAGTGGTCAATTTGTGACAGCAACATTCCACAAACAGCCATGAAATTAAAAAAAAGAGTGAATTTTATCCAATGGATTGTTAACCAGGACATTGGGAGAAACTCCCTTCTCTTTTTTTAATAATTCCATGAGATCATTAACATCTATCAAAACAGCTAAGGCAGGGTCTTGGTTTAACATCTCATCCAAAGGACAGCACCTCAAACAATGTCGCACACATTTAACAATTTAACCTCTAACAATGCATACACATCTCAGCCCTGTGTTTGAGGGTCTACTAGACTGAGTTCAGAATCCCAACATGAGTTTTCAACCCACAACCTTTAATCTTAGAGGCACGAGACCTACCAACCGAGCCAGGCTGACATCGAACCTTATAATTATGTAAGAATCATTTCCTTATTTCTCATGTTGTGTACCACAGTACTAGTTAATCAATCCACAGAGTGAAGGATCTCTATAGTTGCAAATGAAGAGTGGAAGTCTTCAGTGTACTTTGTATGTGTTTCAGTGCACCAAAGCACTTGTTTTATGAGAGGGTCATTATTAATAAGCTCATTTTAATCTGAATCTGTAATAGGGAATCTCATCAGGTGGGGAAGGGCAGGGAGTGGGCAAGTGTTTCAGTGGAAAAGGTCTAACTTGACAAATGGAAAAATGGATGCATCTTCCAGGAGGAGAGAACATGCGTAAAGTGTGTACACTGATAGGGGAGAAGGCAGCATGGGAAGGTACTTGGTGTTAAAAGTGTATATGTATATGTGTTAAAAGCAAAAGCTCCTCACTTACATTCAATGTTGCTGCTCCTTTCTGAGAGAGATTGAATGAGCTAGAGAGTGCCTGAATGCCATAGCGTCAGTACTGAAGTGTGTGTACGGAAGTGGTTTCCAAAAGCTGCAGTTTGGGATGACAGAATATAACCTGTACCATTTTATACAAGACCCTTACCCTTTCTTATTTGATGTTATAATTTTGGTAATCCCAGAGCCCCTATGCCTGGTCCCTCCCTTGCCCCCTTCAAGTCCCATCTCAAGAACGTCCTCTTCAACTGTGATTTCGATCATCTTCCTACCTCCACCCCCTTTGTCCTCCACTCCTCCACAGCTTGGATGCAAACCCTTCAAGGTGACCAAAAATGCTTTTTTTCTTTTGGAAAAACTCATGTAATAATAATAATCTTTGCATTTGATAATAGGGTCTTATCACTTTGTTGGTAGAAAGTTTCACAGTGTTTCATAGGATATATTGTAAAGTGACTGTGTATTTTGTAGGCAAATGTGGCAGTCAATTTATATGCAGCAATATCCCCAAAACTGTTCTGATGTCAACAACCAATTTTATTTGGGGGATTGTTGGCAAGGAGCCTCATAATAGATAACAGGGAATTAGAGAGGGGAAATGGTTGTACAACATTTGTATCAATGCTTTACACATGTTGATATACCTACATTATCGGTGGTCACAGTGAAGATTTATATCTGAAACAAAAGTAAACTCCACAGGATTCCAATGGTTGGAATCCAAATTGGTTGGAGACGTTTGGTAATTCAAAGGAAATTAATTTGTTTTATTTGTGTCTTATATATATATTCGTCTCTTCTGGAAATCCTTTCACATCCCAGTTTGACAACAATAGGAAGTGATGTGACATAGCATATCTAGACTTCTGAAAGTCCATTCACAGAGCACCACAAAGAAACCTTACACGATCACACAAAGAAAGATCAACATGCTTTAATAATGTTGAAAAACTGGGCCAATAACTGAAATTTTAAGTTCAACATGGATAAATGCAAGATACTGCAAAACTGACATGCATTATATAACAGTAACAGTTGCTAAACTATAGATCTTAATTGTTAGTGTTGCATGCAGACCAACATTGGAAAAAAATATCAGCACTTAAAACAAAAGTTTATAATATTGAATGTTGGCCCAAACTGGAAAATAATTCAGAATTGCCACTATTCCCTCGCTACTGTTGGGTTGATTTATAACTAAGGTTACTCGCAGTAGTTTTTTTAACACAAATAAAAATCTTTTATATTTTAGATCTATGCTGTATGTGTCCAATATTTTCTTTTCTCCCAAACAATTTTCCATAGTGTTTATGATCCCTTATGACAACATCCCAAAATCATAACTGTTATGACAGACACATTTATCATGATAATGACAAGCGCTGTCAATAATTATATTACTTCAGTAATTGTACTTAGGTCTCAGCTGTTAGACACGCTGCACCTGTGGTACTCCCTTATCAGATCAGTCTGATATTTCCAGCACAGAGCCCTAACAGTTTGCACTTGAAGGTTTTACAGTAAAAATTAAATACTCCGGTTACAAAAAAGAACTCTTCATTTATCAATATTACTCTTTTATTCCCCTTTTGACAGCTCCAAAAATAATGTTTTGTTGTATTAATTCATGTATAACATGTACATCTGTAAAACTACTTCCAAATTTATTGAACTACTTCTACGTGCATTTTCAGCATACTCTGGGGCTCTCCTGCTCTGTGTGCGCCAGGTAATCGATTCATTGATATGAGCTCAATACTATCTGCTCCCTTCAAAAAGTTTTGTAAATTCATCCATGTGTAGTTTGGTAACACTAATGAAGTTTTAACTTATATGGAACATTGTTTATACTTCTAAAACTACATTGCAATTATTCCTGTTGTCCTGACAAACAACCCCTCAGATAAAATTGGGACATTGCTGTGTGGTAATTGGCATTCCAGTTTACTTACAAAAACATAGTCTATACACTTCAGAATAAAGCCCATGAAACGCTCTGAGACAAATTATGGAGTTAATTCAATTTACAGTATTTTCTGTGAAGCACTTTGAGACGTCTCAAAGATGTGATAAGGCGCTATATCAAATGCAAGGATTATTATTATTATTGAGATGCCCGTCTGATGTGAAAGGCACTGTATCAAATGCAGGGATTATTATATTTTATTATTTTAAGAGGGCTGGGATAAATAACATGAAACATATCGAATAGAGCAGAAGAGCAATATGCTTGTACCCAAGAATTTGCTTGTGTGTTCTCAACTCTTGTTTGGCAACACGTTTCTGCCTCAACAACAAGGACTGCGCTCAAAGTTAAACTAGAATTACAATGAAAACTTCACAAAAGTGTTTGGTTAGGATCTAACTGTTTTCTAGAGCAGTATGTCTCAGTATTGTTTCCCTGCTGCACCAAGATTAACGTGGATAAAATGTATCTCTTTGTCCATGTAAGATAAAGTGACCAGTGATGATATTAACCAATCTAACGTTATGAAATTTTGGCTGAAAAATACCCTCAGAGAAAAAAATTACGGGAATTTAAAATTGAAACGTTCATGATTTGTTTATTTACGGGAATGACAGGACGTATCAGTTACATGTTAAGGCAAGTTACTAGTTAATTCTTTCACAACTGTTTAAAACTGTCAACAGAATAAGGAGGTGGAAAGAGGAGTGATCTCTGCCAATGCCATTTTACAATTTATGTTAAGTACGAGTCTATTCTGATGCTGATGTGGAGACTGTCACAATACTCTCACACAAACAGGGATTCGTATATACAATGGGGGGAGTTCCTCAGACCAGCTCTTATCTGGAAAAGAAGAAGCTAATCTCATTCTGAACATGATTTGAATAGATTTGTCCATTTGTTTTGCTGTTGCAGTTGGACAGGAGAGGCAAACTGTCAAATCAACAGGGGTTTGAGCTCCATTGTTTTTTTGCTCAGTTCCACAATAGCAGCCTTGTTTCTCCACAATATGAGAAGGTGCTATGCTTAATATTCCACGTGCACAATGTATATTCCCCTCCATATTCTGTTGACAGTTTGAAACAGTTGTAAAAGAATTAACTAGTAACCAGGCCAATTACCCTGCCGTTTCTGTGCTGATGTGCTGCTCTTTTCACATTGCATAACTAATATTAGAAAACTACTGATGTTCAATTTTCTAAAGAGCATGTTTGTGCAGGAGAGACAGTGGCAAAAAAGAGATTTTTTTTAACTCTTATGGATGTATGACAATTATTGATGGTCCTTAGTCTTTGTATTTAAAAAGGTTCCAAGAAGTTAAAGGTCAGCATGTTAACTCATTTCGCCGTCATCAATGTGTATGAAGGAATTTCTGTGGATTGCATTTCTCACACTTTTTGTGGAAAAATTGGTTGCAATATTAGTTATTTTTCATATCTCTTGAACACTACTAACTGGATACCTTGAATTAGCAGTTATATGAATAGACGATATTTGTCATGTTTGACTCTTTTTCTGGTAAAGTTCTATTTTACCTGAACATTTACTAGAAGAGAGATTTAAATTCAGCTTTGTTAGGACATCACTGTAACATTTTCATCAAGGAATAAGAGAGTTATTAAATAAACAGGAATAAATAAGTAAATAAATAACTCGTAAAGGAGCACCTCTACATTTACTGATGCATCAAATGATCCTTGTACTTAAAGCTTTCTTTAAAATCTATACTTTCTGCTTTGGTTCTATTTTGTTGTTGTTGGTCCTAATATATCCTCCATTTTTACAATCATAGAATTATACAGCACAGAAGGAGGCCATTCGGCCTATCATGTCTGTGCCACCTCTTTGAAAAGAGCTATCCAAATCAATCCCACTCCCCTGCTCTCTCCCCATAGCCCTGCAAACTTGTCCGCCCCAAATAATTATCTACTTTTCTCTTAAAAGTTGTTATCAAATCGACTTCCACTACCCTTTCAAGCAATGTATTCCAGATCCGAATGTGAAAAAAAATGTCCTCAACTCCCCTCTGTTTCCTTTAACAACTGTTTTAAATTGGTGCCCTCGGGTTACCGACCCACCTGCCAGTGGAAATAGTTTCTCCTTGTTCACCCTATCAAATCTCCTCATAATTTTGAAACCTTCTATTAAGTCTCCTCTTAACCTTTTCTGCTCCAAGGAGAATAATCCTCGCTTCTCTAGCCTCTCCTCATAACTGAAGTCCCACATTCCTGGTACCATCCTGGTAAATCTCCTTTGCACCCTCTCCAATGCCTTGACATCCTTCCTAAAGTGTGGTGCCCAGAACTGAACACAGTACTCTAGCTGAGGCCTAACCAGGGTTTTATAAAGGTTCATCATAACTTCCTGACTTTTGCATTCTATGCCCCTATTTATAAAGCCTAGTATCTTGTATGCTTTTTTNAACAGCTTTATCTACCTGTCCTGCCAGCTTCAAAGATTTACTTATATGAACCCCGAGGTCTCGCTGTTTCTTCACCCACTTTAAGATTCTATCATTCTTGCTCAGGTTCACTTCCTCTATCTTACAAAGATAAGAATAACCCAAGATGAGCATTAACAACAACAAAATTACATTTGTATCGTGCCTTTCACGTTGGGAGGACGTCCCAAGGTGTTAGACAATCAGTGTTTCAGTCAGGATCGAGGAGGGTAGAGGGCAGGGGGGGAAGGAGGGTGATTGAAGGCACTGTCAAAGAGATGTCTTGAGATGGGTCTTGAAGGAGGCAAGGGAGGGGGCGAGGCGGAGGTATTGTGGGATGGAATTCCAGAGGATGTGGGCAGAGTGGCTGAAGGCCTGCTTGCTAATGATGGGGTAGGCGAGGCGGGTGACATGAAGCAGGCCAGAGCCCGCTGAGTGGAGGGTGTGGGCAGGTTGGTGGGGGTGGTTAGAAGGTCACAGAGGTAGGGGGGAGAAAGGCCATGGAGGGCTTTGAAGGTGAGGACCAGGAACTTGAACTATATCCTCTGTGTGATGGAAATCCAGTGGAGTCACATGTTGGGGACGACAAATTTGCAGGGCCATGGGGAGAGAGCGGGGGAGGGGAATTGATTTTGATAGCTCTTTTCAAAGAGCCAGCACAGACATAATGGGCCGAATGGCCTCCTTCTGAGCTGTTTAATTCCATGATTCTATGAGTCTGGCGAGGATGAGGGTAAAAATAATAATAATGATAATAATAATAATAATAATACTCGCTGCACTTGATATAGCGCTTTTCACGTCTCAAAGCGCTTCACAGAATAGACTGTAAAGTGAATTTACTGTATATTAGTAGGCGAAATGCGGCAGCCAATTGCACACAGCAGTGGCCCAAAAAAACAGTTGTGGATTGAAATGACCAATTTTTTTTTTAGAGATTATTATCAGGTGTGTGGAGTAAGGAAACTTTCCTAAAGTTTTGCCCTGCCGGGAATTGAACCCAGGTCTCTCGCTTGCAAGGCGAGTGCTCTAACCACTGAGCTACAGGACTCCACAATAGGGTCATGTGATAGGGTCATGGAGCCTGGTGCAGGAGAGGACTCTTGCAGAGTTCTGGATGATCTGCAGCCTATGAAGGGAGGAGTTGGGGAGGCTGACAAGCAGGGAGTTTGCATAGTCGAGCCTGGATGTTATGAATGCGTTCATGTGTATGATGTGCTCTGTTATGAGATCCAGGCAGGAGAAGTTTTATACCAGTGGTGGCCAACCCATGGCCCGCGGGCCAGAAGTGACCCGTTGGACCATCAAGAAGTGTCCTAAGTATTTGCACCAGTCCACACCAGGCAAGTCTATTCCAAATCAATGCTTTGTTTCCAATACCTACTGAGTGGCGGTGAACATGGCATGGCCATACATGAAGAAATAATCAATCAAGAACATTTATTTGGTTGGCCAACCGTAAAGTCAGGGCACATAGCAAGGATGTGCAAATAGATGTTTTGGAGTATTGGTTGTTGTTCTTTCCCTCCAAGAGATTGTTAGCACAGAGACTAGGATCTGGTAGATTTCTCACAAAATGTGAAGCAATGAATACCTTAGGCCTTGGTCTATTCCATGCTTTTTAATGTTTTTCCTGACTTCCCCAGAATTCTAACCAGTCTATGAGCCAAAATAAATACATTTCCCTATTGACGAATGCTGATAATAGGTTGCTTATCTTTAGTCAAAGTACCACTGTGCTGTGGAGTACAGTAGTTTGAAAAAGAGCACAGTAGGTTCCTTTTTTTTGTCTGGTGAAATTTCAAGCCTACATTATGCAATATGGGCAAAGGACATCTCCTTATGATTGTGTCAGAAAAGAAGCGAATGATTGCCATCTGAGAACAAAGCTCATTAAAACTCTTAATGGCTACATGAAGGTAGACATCCTTCAGTCTGATGGCTGCGAGCCAATCCCTGAGGCACACCACTTGTTCAATGGAGATTTTGATTCTTTTCTTCTTGAATATGATCTTACCAGAGGTTAAATCTTGGTTTAAGATCCCTGTTCTTTTGCAAGGGGACAATCAGATCATTAGAGCTCTGATAAAATGATTACTTTGTGCAAGATTTACTGAGTGTCACATGATAAACTTTGCTGAAAAATAGCCCAAAAGTATTTGTATCAATTATTGGAGACACAATGCTATTCATTGGCCATGAAGGCTGTTTGGATGGTGTTCTGACTACTCACTTGTTGCCATGGGTTGAGAATGGTAGTAATTGAGGGTTGAGGCTGATGGAAATTTAGCAAAATCCTGCCTCAATAATATCCATTCTGATAGAAGTTACCATTGCAGCAATTCAGTGAATGGACTTTTATCACTTGAGTCATAAAGTTTTGCAGAATTTGTAAAGTGGACACAAATTCTTATGAGGCTATTCTTGTGACTAAACTGTGTTCCTTGTTCAAGTCCAAGTTTCAAAGACTTCAATATTGCTCCAAGATGGTCTTTAGGTACATCTCTTGTACTCCTGGAGAGGACACAAGATTGGTGTCTAACACATAATCCTACCTTCATTCTGGCCTTCATTTCCTCCCTCCCCGCACAGCCTTTCCCTTGTCTTTTTTATTGATACAAGTATGATGAGTGTTCTTCCAAATGTCCTTCTCTTGCTCCCCTTGTTCTACATGCTCTTCCTCTTCCCTGAATACTCACTGTATTGTAATTAAAATTCATCATGCTGTCTCCCACTCTATTTTTTCAAGATGTCAAGACTTCCTTCATCAATCTTCCTCTGGTAATACGCCGTAAAAACTTACACTTGGTGTCACCTAACAACTTCATGACTTATCTTGTTTTCTCTGTTACACTACTGCAGTAATGTCCTAGCACTTCATGTAAGTTCTGAAAACCAATACTGAACAATGGATATCCAGACGTGATTACATAGCTGAGAATAAGTCATAAATCAAAGATTGAGCAATTATAAGCATCATCCCCATTTGCAGATTAGATGATATTCTTGAAATCATCCTCGTGTATCAGTTATAATACCTACTTGTACAAATGTTATGTGGCTTTTTAAATTCTGTTTTTGGTCCATTGGCTGCTAGTGAAAATAACCAGCTACCAATGTGCTCCCACCATGATGTGTGATGATATTCACACAAAAAGATTAATGATTGTGACACATCATTACTGCAGATTTATTGAGAAATATTCTACAGATGATTGCCAGAAAATTCGATATCCAGTGTATAATATTAATACATTGGTGGTATAATCAGGAAATCCACTAATCTACAGTTCATTGGAATACTAAAACTGTTAGTGAATAAGGCATTTGATTTTATGCTGCATTAAAATAGTATCATCCATAAAATGCAAATCACCGTTGATGTTATGCACTGCGGAGGAAACTGAGTAAACAAAGGACTGATATCTTACCATTATAGAAAGTGAAGTTGTACAGTACAATACAGAGACCATTCTAAATTGGAGAGATCAGAGGAACAAACTCTTTTATCTCAGTGACAGCATTTTACTCCCAGTCATGACTTAGTGAGGTTACTGTCAGGACAGCACACTGGGATGCCAGTCTACTGCAGCTACCTCAGTTGTGGTACCCCAGCAACTGTCCCTCAAAGCAGACTTACCAAAGCTATGAAGCAGCTGCAGCTCTTATTCCTCCCTTCAGCTGAGCACATGCATAAACCCATGACAACCCGGTGATGTATTTGGTTGGTTTTAATAAAAGTGCCCGTGACGTTTTAGAACAAAACTGACAGCCCCAAAAAGAGGAGGTCTTGGCCTGCAATTTCCCTGTCTTCCTTTTTATTTTGTCCATCAAGCCACAGATAATGTCATAATTTACAGTCATGCTTGGTGGAAAAAATGATTGATGACTTTTGTATTAATAAGCATGTCCACCAGATGTATAATGGGCTTTAGTAAAACTCAGCATGAACATACAGTTCTTCTGAAGTCCTCGTTGCTTTCATGTTTCATTTGCAATGCCGTGTGAATTCACTTCTTTCTGCAACTATAGCATTCTGCCGTATTGTCATTTTAGCAAATGTCTACAAATGGCATCAATAACAACTTTGTAATCCCTCTAAAAATAGTCACATAAAATAACAAATGAAAGAATAACTAGCTTGCTCTTTTTAAAATCTAATGTGTATCACCAGTTTCCTGAATGTATTTATAATACTGTTTCATTTCCTTTTGCGATTTCTTTTTGCCCACAAAAATATACAGTCAATTCACTTTACAGTGTATTCTGTGAAGCTCTTTGAGACATCTCGACATGATAAAGCGCTATATCAAATTCAAGGATTATTATTGCTATATTATTATTGGTTAACATTGTGTAGAAGGCACACTGCATTATATAGTTTCAAGGGTTAAACTAAAAATGTACATCAGTATGCTCCTCAGTTATAGGTGCAGTGCAAATAGGAACCTGGAAAAAGCTGTGCAAAAATTAATATTCTTCTTTGAAATTATATACAAACAAATATAGACTGAATTTTTCACTGCAGCCCTGACATCCCCAAATATCATTTGGACAAATTGATTTTGAAATGTGAAGTCGATGTCTTGAAATACTAAACAATTCACGGTTTGATTTCTGTGTTTGTTGTCACATTGTTTATTGGGTTCTAATATGTGGCAATTTCTATGCGGATTCCCTAATAATAATAATCCTTGCATTTGATATAGTGCCTTATCACGTCTTTGAGATGTCTCAAAGTGCTTCACAGAATATATTGTACAGTGAATTGACTGAATATTTTGTGGATGAAACGCAGGAGCCAATTGCGCACAGCAGTGTCCCACAAACAGTTGTGAATAGAGTGACCAAATAATGTTTTTATTATTCTTTTTTGAAGGGATTATTACCCCCGGAAAAGCAATCCGCCAATCAACTAACAACCAGGTACCTACTTACTGCTAGGTAAACAGAGGCATGTCGGGTAAGAAATCTTGTCCAACATTTCGCTCTGCCTGGGAATCAAACCTAGGTCTTGCGTGCAAGGCGAGTGCTCTAACCACTAAGCTGCAGGATTCCACAACAATAATATTCCTTAATAATAAGGAATGTGAATGTCATTCCTTCTGGTAACCCACCAACCCACAAGTACTCTGCTCCAAAAGTAGATTATGTGAGTTACCTGCTTTCTCCCCTCAAGACGGTGTGTTGCCTACTTCAATTCTTCTCAAGGCCTAGGTGAGAATATTAACTTCATTCTTTGCTTGGGCTTTTGCCTGGTTCTATTTTGGGTAGGGGGAATGATTATGGCTTCATCTCTGCTTTATATATATATATCAGTGAATTAATGCACTAAATAAACAGCACATGTGGTGATCAAAGCTGATGCAAAGGTTTTATTGGTGTATATCTGGAGCAGGTATACAATTTATGCAGAGCAGTTGAATTTAAACCATTTGTTAGTGGAACACTTTGAAATAAAAATGTGAAGAACTAAATCACTTCTGTTTATTAATTATTATTTTGAGAATGGGGAACGCAGTTTCTCCCAGCCCCTTAGTTTCCATTGGTGTTCTCTATTATTCCCTCACTGACATGGTAGGTCAGCTTGAGAGCTCCTAAATTGGATTGATTTAGTAAACCCAGAACTGTACTTTTAGATAACGAAAGCACTGAAGTATTTCTCAAAAATTGACTGGAATGAGTTTCCAGGAAGAGTATTGGGGGCCGGGTTGCTGAATGTACTTAAAAAACAGTTTGATGCTGTAATGTGAGGACAGTATGGGGGGTACTGTGAGATCAAATGAGTTGAAGGACCTTCTTCATTCAAATACTTCTAGTGATCTTATGCCAATGACATCACAACAACAACAACTTGCACTTATATAGCGCCCTCCACACAGGATAGCATCTCAGAACGCCTAACAGTGGTGGATTCTTTCTCCAAGCTGGGTGGGAGGGGGAGATGGCCATAAGCACAGTCGAAGAGGAAAGTTTTCAGGCAGGACTTGAAAAACGGGAGGGAGGGGCAAGATGGCGGGATTGAGGGAGAATGTTCCAGAGTTTTGGGACGTAGTGGCTGAAAGCGCAATGAAAGCGTGACCTCCGATGGTGTGGCGGAGTGTGCGAGGGATGAGCAGGAGGCCGGTGCCAGTCGAACGGAGGCACTGGGTGGTGGATTGGGGAGTGAGGAGGTTGGAGAGGTAGGGAGGTGCCAGAGAGTGGAGGGATTTGAACACGAGAGTGAGGATCTTGAAGTCAATCCATTCAGTGATGGGGAGCCAGTGGAGCCTGGCCAGAACTGGTGGGATGTGGGTACGGAGTTTGGTCCGGGTCAGTATGTGGGCAGCGGAGTTCTGAATGACCTGGATCTTTTGAATAGTGGAACTGGAGAGATTGGTGAGGAGTGCGTTTGAGTAATCCGAGTGGGAGGTGACAAACGCATGCACGAGGGTTTTGGCTGCATTTAGGGTAAGGTACAGTTGAAGGCGGGCAATGTGGCGGAGGTGGAAGAAGCGGTCCTGGTCAGGGACCGGATGTGGGTGAGGAAGGACAGCTGGGGGTCAAACCAGATGCCTAGATTGTGCACTGGTTTGGTGAATGTGAGGGAGAACCCGGGGAGGTTGAGGAGTTCAGATCCCTAGGAGTGAAGATGTTGGCGGGAGCCAAGGTGTATGGCTTCCATCTTGTCAACGTTCAGCTGCAGGAAGTTTCCACTCATCCAGGCCCTGATGTCTGCCAGACAAGCTGATAGAACATCAGTGGACCTGGAGTTGATACTGGAGGAGGCAATGTAGATTTGTGTGTCATCCACATACATGTGGAAGTTTACGGATGATATCGCCCAGAGGCAGCATATGGATAAGGAAAAGTGGAGGGCCAAGGATGGAGCCCTGGGGTACCCCGCAAGTGACCGGGTGGGGATGGGAGGAGACACTATTTGTGGAGATGAAATGGATGTGGTTGACTAAGTGGGACTCAAACCATGTGAGTGCGGTCCCACTGAGGTGGATGAGGGAGGAGAGGTGGAGGAGCAGGATGGAGTGGTCGACTGTGTTGAACACAGCAGAGATCCAGGAGGACAAGAGGCAGAGGAAGCCCTGGTCACAAGATAGAGAGAACATCGTTTGTGACTTTGAAACTGTCACCATCAGAAAATGCACAAGCTTTGTCATCCAGAGGAAAGTATGCAGTGTAAATGATATGGTTCTGGCTGCGCCCACAGTTTGCAGAGTCTGATGTGTTCTGGGCGCGGCACTGGCTGTGAGTGGGAGCGGACACTGCGGGGAATAACGGGATTGGATCTACATTGTACATCTGTCATTGTACCAATTCATGACATTGCCAGCAGTACATCGAGCCTCAGTGCTTTTTTTAAAAAAAAACTGGACTGATTTTGGATAGAAAGGACATACTGCTGATGGAGTCGGCAGCATTGTTAATTTTTAAATGGCTCCTTTTATTTTAATTTGCAAAACCTTTATGATTAATCTTGTGAGCTGATCTGCAAGGCTCTTCTCTACATCAACGGGGGAGATACTTCATTAATTCATATTACTGTAGAAATGTCAGGTTGGATCTTCAGTACAAAATCCCGCAGTCTGGTCAGGTACTGCTGAGTCAAGCTGCTACTGGTACTTCCATTTTACAGAATCCATGCAGTAATACAGGGCAACACAAATCCTATGTTTCAAGTTGTATTTAGATTTACAGTGCAAAATGTATATAAATATTTTATAATGTGATAAAAGTACACAATCAAAACTTTGCTGAATTCCATTATGTAATTGACATATTTATTTAATTTGGCAAAACAGTGTGACTAAAACCCAGCCACGGCTCTTGAGTCCTGCACCTATGTGTTATATTCAAATAATGTGCACCAGAATGTGTGCAGTCTGAAAGGGGAAGATGAAGATTATGTGTCTTTGACAAGGGAACCAAAAATAATGGTGGACAAGTACAATTAGTAGCAGAATGCCTTTGATCCGACTCTATGTAGGACAGACACCCGCAGACACACACAGTCACTCAGCTATTAAACAATCAGCTCCTTTTTCAGTGTAGGACCGATTTGGCAGGACATTATATTGATCTATCATGAGAATGTGTACTTTAACCCTCAGAAGACTGAAGCAGCACATCAATTTTATTTTATTTTTTAAAACCCGAGGGTTTGCTTGTGAACATTGTTTCATAAGTTATTTCTCAATTGGATTTAACACGTTTAGCTTTTGAATTTTACAATAAAATGGTTTTCTGGGTATATGACAGAAAGCAGGGATGTTCTGGAAATCCTGTAGAATATTCATTACAAAAAAGAATAACCCTGTCTATTAGGCTTTAGATACAATATTTCTGGAAGTATAAGTGTGCTGGATATTTAAGACCTGAAATATCGCCTATTCGCCTGTACAATTGTCTCAACTTACAACTTAAAACTAAGTAAAATTGTGGAAAATTCTTAAACTCAGTCTTGATTTGAAAGATGTTTTCTCACAATTGTTAAAAAGACCCGGTTCCCAACGTAAGGCAGGATTTCAGATTTTTTTCACAATTCAGTGTGACCTTACATTTCAAGACAAAACAATGTTACAGTCTACAAAGAGGGGCAATTTCAAGCCTTTAAAGGGGGAAAAAAAGTGACAGAAGAGTTGTATTTTCTATTGCTTGCAATCCCTCTAAATAAAGATGAAAAATATAGTATATATGGGGAAAAATATTTGGTGTTTTATACCTAAATTTGGTAAATATCAGCTGGTGATAATAACTATTGAACAGTTTATCAACTCATTGTTGTTTTCAGTTTAATTCCTACTGATGATAGTTTTCACATTGAATCAGTTATGATACCTACTAAAGTTGAAAGTGAACTTTACTAGTTCACTTTCAATTTTACTTGGTACCCATCTCCTCCTGCCATCAAACAATCTGATTGTATAATGACTGATAGAATCAGGGAAAATTACAGCACAGATAATGCAAACTTAAAAACTGATAGTAACAAATTGGGCATATTCCAAGGTATTGAGATTAATACGGCCAGGTAATGTACACACGTGACAAGAACAACAATTTATATTTACATAGAACTTTTCATGTCATGAGAATGTCTTTAAGCCCTTCCCACAACTGACTGGAAGCCTGAGCTGGGGAAAGGAGGTGTCAGTTTTAAAAATGCTTCTCAATAACTCTTGCATATGGACTGTTGTAAAAGTAAGGATTCTTCCCTTAAGTAAAATACACTTTTCTAAATGTATTTTCTCTATAGAATAAGGAAAATTAAGATAGAATAATCCCTCTGGACATTTCTGTCCCTTTAACTCTACAGCTAGTAGCTGCACTAAAGGAACTGGGTACATTTTAAATGTTTTATTATATTTTTCAATATCTCTTTCACTGGTCCATGTTATGTCTTGTTTTATTAAGGCACTAAAAATTTTTTAAGGTACTGATTTAACAGCAGTTTTGTTCAGGTGATAATTTGTAAAATGTGTCACTGATTTGAGATGGTTTAACTTGCCCTTCATACATTAGAATGTCACTTGTAGAGACAGGGAGATGGACACCATTTACCTCAATATAATCACCCAAACAACCAAAAGAAAGCTGATAGTTTCTCAACAGACTTAAACACGGGAAGAGACAAGGCTACAATTTTCACTAGAGTCAAGAAGAAATCAGGGAAAGTGTAACTTAATACATTTGAAAAACAATTACCCCCTTATGCACGACTGACTGTATTTGTCCTCATAAATAACAGCATATCTAAACATTGTTCTAGGTTACTCAATTGATTAATGTGCTAGATTGCACATCAAATAAGTAAATACTGTTTCAAAGGCATCTTAAATTTTCTGCAGAACTTGCTGCATGGTTCTGAACTTCCTTATATCATGAAATCAAAAACAGGACAACATACGTAGAAGCATTAAAAAAATCCAAAGTATGATATTTAAAATATTTATAATCTTATGTTTACATGAGAATAGGTGTAGAAGTGTGTTTTGGGATGCACATCCAATATGCATCCTGGTTTGGGATACACAAACAAATGCTACAGTAAAATCACTTTCTAAGGATACATTTTACATTGTATGATTTTTGTCTCTTCTGGAAATTTTATAACCCTATTCTTCAAATTTCATATTGAAAAGCTGCATTAATAAAAATATGCTTTTGATATGAATGCTGGATATAGATGTAAGATACGACCAAATACGACCTTTACCACAATGCCAAGGGTGGCATCAAGCTCCACCCTGGGGTTGTGGCTTAATTATAGTAAAATGGTTTTGTTTCATGCACCAATTGCCTCAGAAGTCAAGGATGAAAAAAAAATCTGCATATGCAGTGCTTGCATCCAATAAGAAGGGGAAAGCTTTGAGATTAGAATATCTGGGCCAATTGGTATATCTGAGGAAGGAGGGCTGTGGTGTCATCAAATCAGCTGATCGCTGTCTAATGGAGAGATTCACAACATGTGCCCATTTGAAGACAATGTTGCGACAGTGCGCTAGAGGGCAGCAAATGCCACTCCTTCTAAAGCCAGGATAACTGGGCACAAACAGCAAGCAGCTGGGAGGGTACCAGGCTGGCCATCAGCAGCCATATAGCTTTTATTTCAGAAGATCTGGATTTTTTGGTTTGCAAGCTGCAGATAAAATAAACTGCCACTTCCAACGTTATCAGTCATAGTTGGTTATGCCAACAGTAGGGGCATGCAAGAGAAATCGGGCTGTGCTAAAATCCCCTTTTAGCGTGGAGTGATGAGCGAGAAACAAATGTTCTCAATGACAATCTGAAAGATCTGAAACAGGCTCGCAGAGAAAATAATCGGCCAATTCGTCAGCATATTTCATGTGGCTACATATGCTTTAGAAGATATAGGGTACTAGATAGGTAACAGTGACATACAGATTTATTTTTTCACCCTTGAGGATGACCCTATGAGCACGGAAGTGAGTTATGAAACCCACAGCTAGGAGCCACAGCCTGCGTAAACCAAACTCCTAGCTGTCCTCCACTCTGTTTATAGCACAAGAAGGTGTGCTCCAGCAGATAGCTTGCTTGCACAATGAGTAGGCGTGATCTATCAGGTGTGATTTAACCTACAACTACGACTGGTATTTTTAATCATTTGCGCTGCAGTGTTAAACCAAGATAGTACTTCAGTGATATTTTAGTTTTGTACATGATACATGACATTTTCTAGTAATAATGCCAGGAGGTGCTTTACTTATGCATTGCTCAATCACACAGCTCAAGACTTCAATACACTGTATAACACTACAACAGTTGACGTATGAATATACAAATGTTTCTAATCACTCTAATAGGCTCTAAATTGCAAAGTTTCATAACAGATTTATTACAATAAATTTGGCCACAAACACACAGTCTACACTTTACATTACATTCCTGTAAAGTGTGTTGAGAAATCCTCCCAATATGAAAAGAGCTGCACCAATTGTAAGGATTATTATTACTATAATAATATTCCTTATATTTGATATTTTCTCTCTAGCTTCGAGACATGTCAAAGAGCTTCAAAACGTTTCTGTAAAGTGCAATGACTATGTATTTGTAGGTAAATCTGGAAGACAATTTATACAGCAATGTCCTACAAACAACCATGAGCTAAATGACTTGAATTGTGATGAAAATGTTTTATTGTGAGGTTCCCAAAATGGACCATAGTGAATTCCAAGCCAATAAAGTCCTAAAAAGAAAGAGCATCCAAATATTCTCGACCTTCTCCATTTGCTTCCTGGTCTTTTTACAAGCTTTGTCGGTTGGGGATTTGTAGTTCCTCATTCCGCAACTCTTACAATCCTAGATTGGTGAAACAAAAGCCATAATTAATGCAATAACTTCCAGTTTGCAATGAATGTGTTTTAGCATATCTCAAAAAGGTTTTTTTTGCAGACATTGCCATAAAACACATCAGCTTTGTTTTATTCCTTTGTGTGGTTTTTTTNGGGAGTCCTGTAGCTCAGTGGTTAGAGCACTTGCCTCGCAAGCATGAGACCTGTGTTCGATTCCCGGCAGGGAGAAACCATGGGCAAGTTTCCTTACTCCACACGCCTGATAATAATCCCTCAAGAAAAACAAACAATAATAAATTGTTCACTTCAATCCACAACTGTTTGTGGGACACTGCTCTGTGTAATTGGCTGCCGTGTTTCGCCCACAAATGTACAGTCAATTCACTTTACAGTATATTCTGTGAATCGCTTTGGGACGTCTAGAAGACGTAAAAAGTGCTAAATAAAATGTAAGGCTTATTATTATTTTTGCTGGACGTACCTCTTGTAAATATATATGGAGTAAAAAGTCTGTGTGTTATGCATTGCAAAACAAATAATAATAATAATCTTTGCATTTGATATAGCGCCTTACTAACATACGTCACATAATAAGTTCATTTGACATTTTAAAATTCATACTTTATTGTTATATTAAGATTTTAGGGGGGCATTTAAAGCCATTAAGAAGGATATCAAGTGGTAAATTCAAATGTTTAAGAAAAATGGGAGAAGATTATTTTCCCCTGAACACTTCAGTGTCATGCTTGATGTAATAAAAGTTAAGGAACCGATCATTTTAAGGCAGTGCTGGAGCATTGAATAGTCTTATAATGAGCATTAACAAATCTGTTAGTGTAGACAGAGGGAAATGATAAGGGTGTGGAAGTTTTGGACATGTAGCCTTCAATATTTTCTTTTTCTCAGCTCAGATCCATCAGAAACCTCCTCCGTCACTCCTCAGAGGGCAACAAGGACAGGAAATGTGTCTCCAGGGAAATGCCTCAGTATTGCTTAACAATTTGGGATGGTCAGAGTTCCCGGTCACAAGAACACAAGAATACTTTGGATAAGGAAGCCCCTTCAGTCCATTTGATCTCGTCGTTCTATAATACCCACTTTACCTATTAGTAATGCACTATCAAGCTGTTTCTTGAACAACTTCAGTGTCTCAACCTTTAACACCTTTCCCAGTTGATCCAGCTGTTGATTGCTCTCTGCGAATAATTCTTGATGTCTGCCGTAAAATTCTCCTTCATATCTCTGAACCTGCGCCAACTTGTCCCGTGAGAGGTTATTACCCTGGCCTGCTTGCCAACTAGTGTTCAGTTATTTTTGCGCAAACAATCTTATGGGCTTCAATTATTCCAAATAAAGTGGTTGTCTGTTTCTATTATTTCTATGCTGAATAGGGGGCGGACTGCATGTACATCTCAGTACAAATTAATTGTAGGGGAATAGTTCCCTTACTCTCACTCTGGCCCTCTGGCTGGGCAAATGCAATGGGGACATAAAGTAATAGAATTAATTCATAACTGAGCCAAATATCTGCACATATTAACTTCTCCTGCAATTATCTAGTTTCTCCCCCAAATGATCCATCTGAAAACCATCAATTTCCAATATAAAGACAAAGATTGAATTGAACGTGAGAGCTTTGAAATCTCTGTAAAGCAACACAACAGTTTGTCGCAGGATGGTGAAAGCTTGCTTCAGTTTCCTGGTAGATTCTGTTTCATTTTGTACAAGTTATCTTTTCATACATTCTGCAAGTGTTCAGCAGTCTGTTCAGGTGTAAAAATTTCTTTGGTGCTGTGCCAGCATTTCATCCCCACCATCAGCTTCCTGATGGTTACAAACCGTAACAGAGGAGGTTGTTGTGAGCCTGAAGCTGCCAAATGGTCCTTGTTCTTATTCAGACTCCCCTGCAGGAGCAACATAGCACTATACACTTCCCTTATTACACGGGGAATGCACTGAGAACAGTAATCTGAAATATATGCTTTTCTGGTTACCCATATCTGAAGTGTGTACAACTGTTTGCCATCCGATCTATCATAACACCTCATGGGCAACAGTATCATTTTGAAAGTTCTTTTACATTTGAATTATTATATCCACTTATTATTTTAGATTATTAATGAAATGCTAATTACAATATTTTCATCGGTATAAATTTGAGCTGGAAATATTATATATGCCGATGGATAGGATAAGTGGAGTGAATTATTTATCTATTCCACCATAAGTGCAATGATGAAAGTTGATATATTTTCATTGTGAATGGCATTGTTTTAGTTAGTTCTGTTGTATCTCAAGCCAGTAACTCAAGTTAATTCCACTGCATCTCCATTCTATCATTGTTTATGCTTTCATTTCATCACACTAAATAACCAATAAGCATAATGTTTGCCCTTTGAAGTCCCATTTGCCCAAACTGCAGACTTTCGTGCTAAACCATGAGGACAGGATGCAAGCTTGTATAAAACACTGCAATGATATCCTCCTAGGGCCTGGAGAGGCCGAACAAGACAAGAAACGAGTGGCTGCTATGGTTTTAAGTCATAGGCAAATTATTTGGAATCACTGAGGAACTCTCTTCCTAGCTCAAAGTAACGTTTCACACAGCTCTGTAAATCACCTTGCTATGACCCAAACCTTTTTGAAATGTATGTACTAATAGGACCAAAGAGTTCATTTGTGGCTTGTCCATTCTTTCGTGAGAATGTGGCCAATTCTTCCTTCTCTTATCTTTCCACTGCAAGACCTCATGTTTCTTGTCAGGAAATACAGTGTCTGCTCTACAGTGTGCAGATCTTCAACAGATGGATGCTTTGTTGGGGGTATCAGAAGTAATAAAATATGATCTAACTACGACTTATTTTTTGCTACTGCTGTAAGGCCTTTAAAGTATCAGAACACGACTAATGTACTTTAGATAATTGGACCTGCCCCCCACCCTCCCAATAATTGGATAAATTGGTGTTTTCAATTCACTAGTGTGGTGCTCATTTACTGCAGTATTAAACCCATGTTAAAATATATGAAAGTGGAATGTAAACCACTAAAGATACCCTCATCACCTAGAGTGCAGTGATCAGCCTGTGGGAAAGTCAGCAATAATGATACTAAGAGTTCAATTATCTGCTCTACTGTTCTTGGGGGGGGTGGTGGTGGAGGCAAGAAAGAAAATTAAGGATGCATTATTTGATTCCTTATTTTTCACCATTAATATTTTACATCAAAGTCTATAGTAATGGATGAAATAACTAAGCATCTCGAGGAATATAATTAAAGGCAGCTAGTGTGAATTTATGAGGAAGGTCATGCTTGATCAACATTATCAAATATTTTGAACTAACAGATAAAGTAGATAAAGGAAATGCTGTGGATGAGGTGTATATGGATTTATAGAAGGCTTCCGATAAGGTGCCACATAATTATATACAATATTCCTTGCATTTGATATATTGCCTTATCATGTCTTTGAGAATATACTGTAAAGTGAATTGATTGTATATTTTGTTGTCGAAACGGGGCAGCCAATTGCGCACAACAGAGTCCAACACAGATTCATGGCTAAAATCAGGGCATGTGGAATCATGGTAGAAGCAGCAGAATGGATTAAAAAATAGCTGGAAAATAATATTCCATGCATTTGGTACAGCACCTTATCAGATCGTCAAGATGTCTCAAAGTGCTTTACTGTGAAGTGTAGTGACTTTATATTTGTAGTCAAACACGGCAACCAATTTGCCTTCTCTTTCCAATTAGTGTGATGGGTCTTAAATGTTTACAAGAACAGGCAGGTGGGACCTTGGTGTAATGTCTCATCTGAAGGATGTCCTTGGTCCCCTTCAATATCGATATGCTCCCTCTTGGTGACATCATCTGCAGACATAGGGTCAACTTCCACATGTGTGTGGATGACACCCAATTCTATCTCTCTGCCTCCACCCTTGACTGCAGGACCACTGCTGTCCTGACAGAATGTCTGTCAGACATCAAGTCCTGGATGAGAGCTAACTTTCTTCAGTTGAATGTCAATAAAACTAAGGTCCTCCTGATTAGCTCCCGTTGGCGCCTCCACACCTCAGGCACTGACAACATCACCATCCATGGATGCACACCCCAGCTCACTGAGCCAGTCTAGAACCTTGGCATCTTATTTGACCCTCAACTATTCCTTCTACCCCACATCTGCGCCATGACGTGCCCTGCCGTCCCCCATCTCAGCAACATCACCCAGCTCCGCCACTGTCTCACACCACAGGCCGCCGAAAGCCTCATACATGCTTTCATAACATCTAGGCTTGACTATGCAAACTCCTTGCTTGTCGGCCCCCCCAACTCCTCCCTCCATAGGCTGCAGATCATCCAGATTTCTGTAGCCTGTGTTCTCTCTTGCACCAGGCTCCCCGACCTTATCACCCCCATACTCACCCGATTCCACTGGCTTCCCATCACACAGAGGTTACAGTTCAAGATCCTGGTCTTCACCTTCAAAGTCCTCTATGGCCTCACTCCCCCCTCCTAACCCTCTATCAACTTGCTCGCTCCCTCCGCTCAGCAGGCTCTGGCCTACTTTATGTCCCCTGCCTCACTCTCCCACTATTGGCGGGTGGGCAGGCAGGCCTTCTGCCACTCTGCCCCCACCCTCTGGAACTCTATCCCACAGTCCCTCCACCTCGCCCACTCCCTTGCCTCCTTCAAGATCCATCTCAAGACTCTCCTCTTTGACCGTGCTTTCGATCATCCTCTTTCCCCTCCTGCCCTCCACTCTCCCCAAACCTGACCCCCAGTTCGGGTCCAAAACTGACTGTCCAGCACCTTGGGCCGTCCTTCCGACATGAAAGGTGCTATACAAATGTAATTTTTTTGTTGTTGTTCACCAGTACTTTACATTGGAGTGTCAGCCTAGACTGTGAGATCAAAGTCCCAATGGGGGCATGTACCCACAAACTTCTGATAGAAATAGACACAAAGAGGAGTAATGGGCATCTTGTGAGACTGGCAAGATCAAAGCATTCTACAACATGTGTATAACATCTGGGGAATATAAACTCAACTGATTTAGCACTATTGCCCAGCATTATGTTTGCTTTGTTTATTGCTGCCTCACATTGTTTTGACATAATGAGCAAAATGTCAACAAACACCCCTAAATATCTTTCAGCTCCACCCCTGACAAGTTCTATCCTATCTAAGCAGTACGTTTCCTATTCTTACTTCGTATTTATAGTACCTTGCATTTATCTGTATTAAACTCTATTTGCCAGATAAAGCCCATGTGAATATCCTATCAAGATCGCTTTATAATAATAATCCTTGCATTTGATATAGCACCTTATCACATCGGAACATCGCCAGACTACGGCACTACCTCACCCCTCACGCTGCTGAAACCCTGGTCCACGCCTTTGTCACCTCAAGGCTGGACTATGGGAACTCTCTCCTCGCCGGCCTTCCCGCCACCTCCCTCCACAAGCTGCAGGTCATTCAGAACTCTGCAGCTCGTGTACTGTCCCGCACCAGGCTTCGCGACCACATCACTCCCACCCTCGCTCGCCTCCACTGGCTCCCCATCCCCCAGAGGATTGATTTCAAGATCCTCATCCTCACCTACAAGGCCATTCACGGCCTTGCTCCCTCCTACCTCTCCAACCTACTATCCCCCTACCTACCTGCCCGTACCCTCCGTTCCTCTGGCTCTGGTCTGCTCCACGTCCCCCGCCCCAACCGCCCTACCATCGGTGGTCGGGCCTTCAGCCTCTCAGCCCCCAGGCTCTGGAACTCCATCCCCCAGTGCCTTCGCCTTACTTCCTCCCTTTCCTCCTTCAAGGCCGGTCTCAAAACCTTTCTCTTTGACCGTGCCTTCAGCTCCCCTCTCGACTCTCTTCCCCCTCCTCGCTCCCTCCCTTCCCTCCCCTCACCCTGACCATTTCCCCCTCCTTGCTCCCTCCCTTCCCTCACCCTGACCATTTCCCCCCTCCCCGCTCCCTCCCTTCCCTCCCCTCACCCTGACCATTTCCCCCCTGCTCGGGTCATGACCCAACTGTGCAGCGCCTTGGGACGTCCTCCTGACGTGAAAGGCGCTTTATAAATGGAATCTTGTTGTTGTTGTTGTTGTTGTATTATAATTTTTGAAGGAATTATTACCCCTGGAAAAGCAATCCACTAATCGACTAACAACTGGGTTCCTACTTACTGCGGGGGGGGTAAGGAAACTTGCCCAACGTTTCCCTGCCGGGAATCGAAACCAGGTCTCTCGCTTGCGAGGCGAGTGTTCTAACCATTGAGTTACAGGACTCCTCTTTGTAGGACCTTTGCTGTGTCCTCTGATGCTACAGTTCCCTTCAACTTGATGACATCTGCAAACGTAACTATGTTAGAGTGGGTCAGCAAATCCAGGTCATTAATATATAATATATAATGAAGGCCATGTTCATGTCCAGTGAAAGAATGAAGGAATAAAGAGGGCATTGTAGGGCCTGGAATTTTAGCAGGAATGAGTGAATACAGCTCTCAGGAAAGATTGGGCAGTTTAGAGCTTTTCTTGCTGCAGGTGAGATGATTGAGTGGGCACCTAATAGACGTATTTAAACTGAAAGGATTTGATAAAGTTGACATTAATAGGCTATTTCCACTTGTTGGTCAGTCCAAAACAAGGGGATATAAATACAGATAGTCTCTAATAGGTCTAATAGGGAGTTTATGAGGATCCTCTTTCTGCAGATGGTAGTGAGAATGTGGAACTAACTCACTGCTGTAAGCTGTGATTAAAGCAGAAAACATCAATCTATTTAAGAGGAAACTCAATGTATGCACAAGGGAGAAGGTAACAGAAAAGTATGGGAGAGAGAATTTGAAGGAGTCGAGGCTCAGGGAAGCATAAACATCATCACAGACTCGATGGTAGCCTGTTTCCATGGTCTGTTTCTGTGCTGTGCAATCTACGTAATTTCATGTTTTATCAAAAGACTCCATAGCCAGAAAATTAATTAATCTGACATACAAAACTAATCATTTTCTAAATTTCATGTTAGCAGAGTGTGCATAGATGCAAACATTTTAGTCAAATCATTTATACATATCTGTACTTCGGATGAGCCATTAAAACGAGTTCCCACCTGCCTGTTCAGGGGACATTAAAGATCTATTCAAAAAGAGAAGGGAGTGTCTCCCAGTGTCCTGGCCAACAAATGTCCCAGGTAAGATCGCTCACTCACTCCATGGCTGTTTGTGGGACATTACTATGCACAATTGTCTGCCACATTTCTCTCACAAAACACAATCAATCCACTTTATAGTATATCCTGTGAAGTGCTTTGAAATGTCTCAATGACTTGAGGCGCTATTACAAATGCAAGGATTATTATTATTCACCAAATAGATTGCATGATTGTGTAAGCATAATGAGCCAAATATCTCTGAATTGAACAACTCTGGTTATCAAATTCATTAACCAGAACATTGGAAAGCATTTAATGGGTAAAGATCATTCAGCCTGTTTAGCTTATTCCAATCGACAGACCATGTCTTAACATCAACTCTGTCCACCTGAGCAGGTTGGGCCATGTGAGGTGTTAACATCTATGTGTCACGTTGATCCTATATCTATCTAATCAGTCATCACATTCGACAGCTGCTCGAGTACTTCCGATAACCTTCAGGGTTGTGAACCTTCAGGAATTTGGTGAAAAATAATGGCAGCTATTTATGCCCAGTTTCTAAATTACTTTTAATTTCATTACTTTTCTCCACTCTTTGAATGCCTTTCTCAAATAGTATCTATTTGTTTGTTCCTTAATCTTTACTCGTGTCCCAATTCTTTACATTCTCTCACCTTCAGTGAGAGATAATTCACCTTCAGTACTTTCTGTGCTCACTTTATGTCTTGGCATTTCCGTTTTAAACCTTGGTGTTTAAAAGACTCCCATCTCTGAGTTTTTCTTGTGAACTTTCAGCTCACACATTAAAACACTGAAATATACACAAATATCAAGTTCAATTTGGTGCCTAACCGATATTTATCCAACTGTTTAAAGGGAGTTAATTTACAAGGCATTGATTTCTTTTACTCAGAATTTGTTCCATATAGTCTTTATTTTGTGGCAAATAATCTAATCTCTAAATTCAAATTCATTTTGCTAATTCTGTATTCGACGCTAGTTATAGTCAATTTTATATAGGGTTATGACATTGAACCATCTGAAGGAGTTTCACAGCTAGTTGTTGTAATTTGACTGTATTTGGAGGTAAAGACAGCATCAATGTCCCATGAACAGCCATGAAGTATACAAATAAATTTCTCTGGAGGATTGTTGGACACAACACCTTTTCCTTTCAACAACTAGTTGCATTTATATAGCGCCTTTCAGAGAATAACGTCTCAGAATGTTTTATAGGACGAGTTTTGGACCGGGATGGGGCTGGAGAAAGGGGATGACTAAAGGTGAGGTTTTAAGACCCAAGTTGAAGACAGATGGAGATGGTGAGGGGGGAGGGGAGAGGGAGAGGGAAATGTTATGGATTTATTGTTCTTATGCTCAACCATGCCCAGTAGCGATGGAATCCACCGACTATGGAAAAGATCAAGGATCATACATAACCTTAGGCATATGCATTTACTTGTTGATAAAGCCATACAATCAATCATATAAGCACCAAAAAATCTGGTCTACAGCCTGAATAGTTGCAAGGATTTAGCAAGGTGTTATTGAGTTATTCCCTAAAGGAATCAATATTAGATGCAAAATAGAAGATTTTCTGCATGAAAATAACATAAAAATGATGGCTAACATGGCATCAGTAGGGATAGATTTTAACTATCCCTATATTCCAATTTGAAAGTGGGAAGCCATATGACATTCTGTACCTAGACTCCAAGATGGCTTTGACAATGTACCACATCATGAGGTTTGGATGAAGACCAATTTGATCTAATGTTTCCAGAATACCCACCCTACTGTCTTCCCATTACAGCATCAATCCGTTTCTTAAATCAGTCGTTTCCTGATTTCAATGATCCTTCCTGGGAACCAAACAAAGGCAATAATTTCTGGCATCTTTCCCGATATTGCTCTTCGTTGCAGCCCTGAACTGTGCCCTCTTATTCTGCTGCTTTGGTGTATCTGAAAGTCTTGTTCTGGATTGACTTTCTCAATCCCTTTAATAAGAGGTTTGCTGAGGATCCTAAAGATAGTGGAGAGGAAAGCAACAAAGCTGATTCTTAAGTGTTAAAGGAAGGGGTTCTGAAGAATACTTGACAAACTAGATTGCTTCAGCCTTGAAGAGATATCTCAATGGGTACTTTGCTGAGATAATATATTAAATGGGATAGATAAAGTAAATCCAAATAAATATTTTCAGATAGTCAGACCAAAGCATCAGGACACAAATACAAAAGTTTTAGGATCATAAAGAACAAGTGTAGGACAGGTACCAGGAATTTTTTCTTTATGCAAAGTGTAATCAAAAACCGTAATGGGTTACGAGGAAGGGAGGTTGAACTGCTAAAACGCGGTTTTATTTTGTAATGCAAAGATGGTAGAGTTAGTATTCCAGTAGGATGAGATTAAATGGGTTGAAAGGCCTCCGTAATCCAAACCTCTCACGATCTGTCACACATGCTAGTAATGTTCAATAACAAAAGGGTAAACCACAATATTAAATTAACTTAGCAATTGTGGCTTCTTAAGTGCATTTATAACAAAATTGACCAGAGGTTGTATCATAATTTTATTTAGTTACATGCTAAGTTTGAACAGCAGTTTTTCAACACCATTCTATGTACGTTATTTTGATTTCTTTAAAAACATGCATGTTTGGTCATATCCATGTATTATACAAATCTCACACAACCAGATTACCAAAAATATGATCAAAATACATTGTAATAGTCAATGTTGCACCTGGCAGTCAAAGTAGGAAAAGGCACAATCTAATGGTGGTTTGACAAAACACAACATTCACACCCAAATTACATGTTGCACATTTTGTATTTAAAAGCACAAAAATATTAAGAGTAGAAGTATTTTTTTCTTGCATCAGGCCAAACAGCAGTGCAGAAAAATGTGAGGGTATATTGTAGGAACCTTTGGTCATGCACCAAATGTGAAATGTCCTTCTTGTTAACCCCTACTCAGAATTACTTATTTGAAAATTGAAAAGACCAGCGCGAGCTCTCACTTATTTTGGAAAAATTAATTTGATATGGAGTGATTATGTATTTTGCAGGCGAACGTAGCAGTCAATTTGCACATAGCAATGTCCCAAATGAAAATAAATTAAATTCTAAAACGCAATGGGAGTTAAATGAAGGGTTATGCAGGCAAAATCTTAGAACCTTCTGGTTAACAATCAAGTGCTCCACAGGGTCACTGTGCAACAAACATTTTATTCTATTAAACATGTTTCTGCTCCTATGCATGTGTTCTCTATTGCTCTCAATGAAAGGTGTGAGCTGCAGAACCTCAAATTTCTGATAATGTTGCTCCAGGCCATGATTACAAGCACAATTGTACAGTGGCAAGATGGGCAGTTCTTACTCCCATGACTCAGATGGGAACTATCAAAATCAACAAAGCCTGGTAATATTCTAGCATCTGGAAGAAATATTTCAAATTGTAACCTCTGATTGTAAATAAGCGGTCTCAGTACTATGCTACCTGTTTGACAGTTTTTGATGAGAACTGTTTCCTATGGACAATATATCAAAAAATAAAGTTGAAATGCATTTGTACACATAGATTTAACAATAAACTCTGGTTGGTGAGTTTTGTTTTCTATAAACCAATATTTAATAATGAAAGCCTCGGTAAAAAAACTTATCACCAACTTGTTCTTTATGGCTTTAACAGCACAGTACATTAGAACACCACAAATAACTCTCTTTGCACATGTATTGTGGAATTAAATACATTTCTAAATGCACATGCAATTATTCAAACTTTGTTCACATAGCATCATGATTTATGCTAGCTGTAGAGCAGATGTTCTCAACTCACCATGTGCAATAAAGGGCCTTGCAGTAACATACTTAGTTTATACTTGACAACATACTTATTCATCACTAATGAGAATAAACTTGTCCATTGCATTTGATCTGTTGAATTATCACTTTTGATACAAAACAATCCTTATGTCCTAAAGAAGCTGCATTTCCTTCCATCCAAATTGTTTAACGTCATTCATTGTTAAATACATTTTAATGGCAGTTATTTAGCTTTAGAAATCTGTATTATGAATAGAATACAAAACAATGGACAAAGAATTCATGATGGCCTTTTTCACTTATACACCTCATAACTTAGGTGGTCATGTTATATTCATTGTCCCTGCATCTTGATCACTGTTATTGGTTTTAAACATACAAAATTACCAAGCATTTGATAGAATGCTTAAAATCTTTACAGGACCACACTGCACGTCACTCAATAGATATGTAAAAATAAATCAATAGTTTTGAACATAAAACCTGCACATAATAAAATAAATCCTAGAATAGCAAGTTATCCTAAATGAAGTGCAAACTTTAAAGTCTGAGGAACAAAATTTAAATAGTCCTCAATAATCACATTCTTAAAAATTTAAATGCAATACCAATTTGTATGATGTTCACAAGGCAACAAGTTTACATTGAAGAAAATGTATTACTCTTATATTTTTTTTAAATGTTTTTTTTTATGTTGTACACAACCTCGGTGTTGATGGTTAGGTCAGAACAAGGTACATTTATTTATCAATACTATTCTTTATAGGCCAGATACAGTTTAGGCCAGAGTTGCAATTAATCAGGAAATACTGTAAATGAGGTTGGCACCTCTCAGTGAGTCTAAAAATGTAATAGACATGGTTGGGGGTGGTGGAGTAGTCTTTACAAATACACATGTTTTTACAGCTCTGGTGGAACATCTAGTTCAACAAGTGGTTGAATGTCTAAGATTAGCCTTTTAAAATAAGTTCTTAAATTCTGCATTGCGTGTTTTGCATGAAAAACAATGTATCTCGCATTTGAAATGTACCCATGATATTCTATTCAAGGGTTCACAAAGCTTATTGCACAAAATATATAATGGATTTAGTGCAATTTAGTTAGTCATTCACAAGACCCATCAAGTTTTCTATTTGAATCGTCACAGCATCAAATATTATATTGTATTTGGCTGGCCACAATAAGTTTTAATACTTTTATCTCTGTAGCCACTGCATTGTTATTTATAAAGAAGCTGGTGAATACTTTTCAGATTGGACAGAACAGACCTTTAATAATCATTTGGTTTGGTCAGCCTGATGTCTTGACACCTGTGGAAACCCATCACCAAACTTAAGAGTATCCAAACCAAACTAAGAATCTCATACATCTCACCTTTACATGGAAATTCCAGAGATGTTTATTGAAATGGAATGTGCACTCTCTCCCTGAAGGGACACATCCTACTTACCTAATTTGGTGCAGGTTGGCAAGAGCCAAAGCTTAGGGAGCCCAGAGTATACTTTGGAATACTGCTGGAGTCTATCCAGGTAAAACTACATAGCTTGCCATTGAGGGCACTGTCTGGCAAATTTTCCCACTGCTTGCCAGTGAGGACCACACTACCAGTTAGGGCTTCAACTTGCAAGGTTAATGGAAGCTGATTGCAAAGAGTTCCTGCGCCCAGTGACTAGTTTGTCCATCCAAATCCTGCCAATGAGTCTAACTGCCTGTGCTGTCATCAGCAGTACCCTTGCTCAGGAACTGGACGACTGAGACTGCCGCAGAGGGTTGGCTCGATGAAATTCTGTTGCCAAACATTGCCACCTTGGAGTCAGTTAGGGCAGGCCCCACCTTATATAGAATTACATAGAATATGCAACACAGAAACAGACATTTCTGGGTATAGAACCAACTGGTCTATGTCGGTGTTTATGCTCCACTTGAGCCTCCTGCTTCCCTTCCTCAACTAAGCCTATCAGCATAACCTTCTATTCATTTCTCCCTCATGTACATAACTAGCTTCCCCTTAAATGCATCAATGCTATTTGCCTCCACTACTCCTTCTGGTAGTAAGTTCCACATTCTCACCACTCTCTGGGTAAAGAAGTTTTTTCTGACTTCCCTATTTAATTTATTGGTGACTATTATTTATTGATGGCCCCTGGTTTTGGTCTCCCCCACAAATGGAAACATCTTCTCTACGTCCACCCTATCAAAGCCTTTCATAATTTTAAAGACCTCTATGAGGTCACCCCTCACCCTTCTCTTTTCAAGAGAGGAGTCCAAGCCTGTTCAGCCTTTCCTGATAGGTATAACCTTGCAGTTATGGTATCATCCTTGTAAATCTCCTCTGCACCTTCTCCAGCGCCTCTATATTATATAAAGGATATGGGGACTTTCTATAATATGGAAAATAAAATGGAGATATATATTTTAATATATATTAGCTTGAGCATCTTAAGTTATTTCTGACTGTTACATGCAAGTCATATCATCTTTCCCACTAAACAGATTTGAAAAAACTGATCGCAATCTAAACCTATTGAATATTTATTCAAAAACAAAGGTCGCTGGGAACACTCAGGAGGTCAGGCAACATCTATGGAGAAAGGAAAGTAAGTCAACGTTTCGGGTCCATGACCCGAATATTTATTCAATATGTACTGTATTCCTGTATAAATTCTGAACAACACTGTATTCTGTAGTGTTTGACTGTATATTTATATGGAGATAATAATCTATGCTCCTCCTTGAATTTCAAAATTAGATACCAAAATAAAACCTGAAAATATCATCATATACACACTATGCACTTCTGTACTTTCAGAAAAGCATTCCTGATCACTATATCTTTACCTCAGAGTTTAGTCATGTAAAAGCTTTTCACTTTCTGAAAGCTGTAGATGAAAGCAGTTACAATAGTCATCTGAAGATTTATATTGTACATACAATTCAAGAACATATCCATTGCTCTCTAGTGATTTCTTCAATGACAGATATGTTGCGTATGCAAAAGATATCAGATTTTTTGCCATATATTTTAATCAATGCTCTAAGTACACAATCTAATCTTTCAGTTATTCGATAAAACATGGGATGAAATAGGCATTGCCACTGCACTCTGACAAGATTATTTCAATACAATTTGTTAAACATAAAATTTGCTTTGTTACAACTTCACCAATCACATTCTAAAACATGCACATGTACAGGAAAGAATAATTTACATATAAAAGTGAAATGATTCATAAGATAATCTTTGGTAATATAATTTTAAAAATAACTACACCATACTTAAACTTGGCTTTATTATGTGTTACAATGAAACTAGACTTTCAAGTCACCTTGATTTGATAGTGATTCACACTAGGATATGAAAAAGGGTGGGACAGAAAAAGGGAGATTATCTAAAATATCTAAAACGTATTTATATAAAAAACTAAAATTATCACATTATAGCAAGTAGAAGCCATCCTAAATCATGTAGAAATTCTCTACAAAGATGTCTTCAGTTGAATTTGAGGTTGGAGGAAGGAAAATAAAAGCAAGCTGTGCTGATTAAAATAAGACTGTACATCTTGCCCATGTGAATTGATGCTCAAGCCTTTTGTTCAACTACAATTTCAAGAGAATTTTTCTTTAACCTACTATCAGTCACATGCAATCAAATACTGTATAATTAAATGGTAGATGAACGTGGATTAAGCCAGCCATCTTCAATACCATTATGATCATTATTCATTGCTGCCACTGTGGTTGGATCTACAGCATAATACTTAAGTATCTGTTACATAGATTCAAAGGCCATCAGTTTTTAGCAACTCATTTACGTTAGTCTCCAAGGTGACCAATTTAGATTGGTTTTATTGCAACACATTTCTTATTACCATACCAAGCAAAGAGCCATCTATATATGAAATAAATAATGTTTTGTGCTGTGTTCAAATCAACATTGATTTACAAAAAAGGCCACAAGTCCTTGGAGGGCAATATGGCACTAACCAAACATCAAGAGCAACTGTACAATTCTTTAGAAAGGCCTCGGACATCTATTACTGGCAATGGATTTGCCGTATGTTACCCGATTACATAACATGTGAAGCCTACAAATCAAAACTAAGAATGTTTAAATGCTCTCCCAGAATTTTACATTTGTGATCTCCTGGATACTAGGTGAACAAATTCAGATATGAACCTGTCCAAAAGTAATGCTCCGTTTGTATACCAGAAAACTCATGAATCTGTTAGCAGTTTTAATTATAAACCATGTGAGTTTAGCAAATACACCTCAGTTCAAGTTGCAGAGAAGATTTTACTTTTGCATGCTACGGTGTACAAGAAACTTTACCATCACAAATGACTTAACAAAAGCCATTTTGATGGAAGTGGGGGGGGTAGGGGGAGAAGGATTGCATCTCGGAGAACTTTTACAAAAAGCATCATTTAGTTTTATTTTATCTTTTTTCTCTGATGCCTTGCTTATTTTAAAATACTGTAGTTGTAGAGATCAATGCTGACCTGGGCTGATTAAAAAGGCAATTTCCTCCTGTTCATACATCACCACTGAACTGGGTGTTATTATGAGGTAGCTTGACCATTTCATGATCATCCAGTGCCTCCTCAGCTAGAGGTGCTGTTAAAAGTACCGCAAGATCCTTCACAGTTGCAAGCTCTGCCAGTATTGAATTATTCACAATCTGAACAGACGAGCAGGAGGAAGCTGTATCCATCCAAAAGGCTCATCAGTTTAACTTTGCACTGGCACACTGATAATAATTGAAAGGATTTACTATTACAGTGTTTTTTGTCCATTTCTATTATTGACAGGAACAAGAACCAATCAGGACAATGAAGATTTAAGATCAATACAATCACAGGCCATTTTGTATTGATGACAAGTACGGCCAAAAATACATCAAGACTTATGACACTATCTTCAAAGTTATGATGTCTGTACATCAGTCATATTCAAAGAGGGAGACATTATAACATACTTTTAAAGTACACAAAAAGGACATCTGCTTAGCAACATGCATCCACCTACATCAACTTAGCAACAATTGCAACTGGGCATCATTTGTTTAACACCCAAACAAGCTTTATTATAAAATGGCACAAAATCAGCTTCCTTGGTCTATTCAAAAGCTATTATGTGAAAACAAACTGATAAACCGATGTGACAGATTGTTACTTGTTGGACAATGTTCCATTATGACGTACAACTGTAAATGGGTTAATAAGATGGGAATTGTATCGCTTAAAGAAAGTATTGTTTAAAAATTGAAAATTTGACAGTTACCACCCACTGATATTGTGCTATCTAAAAAATATTCTTTACATCGGAAAAATATTAAAGCAACAATTCTGCATTTTCCCCTGGATTTCAGATTTTCCTTAGCTATCTTGAGATGCTGTACACAAATCTACAGCAGTATGAATGTCAAAATCCAATAGGATTATTGGAAGCTTGAAGTGAATTTGTTATTTGAATGTCCTTGGCAAACTGGATTAAAACCTGCAACTCAAGACTGCTAAAGGATATGCAGTATCTCCTTCAATTGTTTATGTAGTTAAATGTAGTTGCACGCTTTCCCCCTAAACTCAAAGCATTGAATGAGTTCACATGCCTAGTTTTTGTTCTGCACCACATTTACAAGTAAAACAAAATTTTTAAAAAAGCATAAAAAGCAAAACTTGCTCAAAACATTACTGTTTGGGGATGCTGTAAAAAAAATTGAAATCACACCATCTGCTGAAATGAAACATAATACTGAGAAAATTGAATCACTTGTGTTTTTTAATACGGCTGTTGATTGCTTAAATTACCCTGAAAATAACATCTAGTTTGCTTTTTTTAAAAAGTTAGTGTTGAGTGTTTATGGTATTATATGTTCACTATGGGCATTTCTAAACTGACCAAACCCCACTGCAATTACTACAAAAGTTCATTATTTTCAATAACTGGAGACCTTTTGTCAATCAAGTCTGCCTTACCTTATCTTTATATATATATATATATATATATAATATTTAAAACAGTTTGCTTTGTACTGTTGTGAATTTCTGACCACAAGAATGTTTAATCAAAACTTGGTAGCAGATTTCATTGTGGAAAACAAGATTTTACAGCATTGGGATAAAATAAGTCAACAGCAACTGATAGGTAAGTGGATTTCGGAGATATTATTGATAAATTATTGTTTTTGTTGCATCTAGCACATGTATTGGTGTTGTGCATTATGAAATGTGCTTTCTCCATAGATGTTGTGATGTTCTGGGAACTATAGCCCCATTAAACTCCAGGACTTTTTGGACAAAGCTAAAATAAAAACTAAAATGTCATGCTCTAAGTGTCTAACCTCAAGCAACTGGACAACTGTTTTTCAGCAAACGCCACAACACATCAAAGCAATTTGTTCCCTCAAAGAACTGAAATATTAACTTTACTGTAATATACAGTAGCTATATTCATACTCCAGCTGCAAAGATATCTTCACAGTAAAAATTGCCGGATTGCCCAACAAACAAAAAAACACTTTTTTCCCCACATATGGCTCAGTTAATGTCAAGACTCCAATAGAATGTTTTTGTTAAAACTGGATTTGCTCAACATCACTTCGTCCACAAATATATAAGCATTTAAAAGCCAATTCTCAATACATATTTGAAATTCCATGGGTTAGAACTGGTAAGTTAGCAGACTAAGGTCCCATTTACACTTGAGGCTGGAGTCATTTTTCCAGCAATCATCTCAGTGTTTCCACGACTACTCTTTTCCACCCAAGAACCAGGATCAAAGTACTGACTTGCATATGTGCTGGCAAATAATAGGATCCAAATCAAACTGTATATACTAGCCAGAATTTAAAGGTGGGCATATTGCAAAGCTAAACATATTTAAGGAGGCAAATATTACTCTAATTTATCTTTGTTTAGTTATAATATGCATTTTAAATTCTGACTAACTGTAATTTCACATTATATGCAAAACAAACTAAACTAAAGATGGTAATTAATTTTACAATAGGATCATTTAATCCTGTTCACAGTTTTACTGTTATTCCCCAGTCTGCTTGTTTACCCATTTAGGGAAATTACCATTTGTTATTAACCTCCCGAAATCCCAAAGTTCTGTCAGAAACCAGTAATACGTGGTCTGCCCATGGTATTAGAAACATGACATTATTCCTGTTATAACTTTCATTATTTTAAAATTATTAAGACATTTATTCACCCTGAGGACCACAGGAAGCATCTAAAATGAGCAGGTTGATCTGTGCTCTGCATTTTAGCAATATGCTTTTTCCCAATGGTTTAAGTTTTCTTTTTGTTCCAGCCCCCCAATAAAGTGGCTTTAATTTTAGGTTTAGATCTGGAAGAGTTTTTGACATTATGCTGGTCACTTATGCGACTTTTAGGTACTGATGATAGAAAAGACCAAAAAGACTTGTGGTAAACAGGCAAGCTGCAATCCACCAAGCAAGGAAGGAGAGTAGGCCTCGGAAGAGAAGAGGAGTAAAAACGTTCCGCAGGCCACCCAGAGCCATTGTTATCTGTGCAACAGTCAGCTTCTTGCTTTCGTTAATAGTAGGGGGAGCTGAGGTGATCAGGTTGGTTGCTGCAATCGTCTCCGTAGGAGATACATCAGAAGAATTTGAGAGCACAGCCCAGGACTGGTCACCTATTGTAAGAAACACACATAAAAGAACACCTTTTTAAAATTAATTGATATAAAATGTTAACTTTTTTAAAAAAAGAACTAAAATCCATACTAGATCTATTAAACTACTGACTTTCAAGTTTTAAACAATGAAGGGAAAAGAAAACGGCCATTTATAATATTATCCTGGTCAATCCATGGCTATGATGCCGTTTTTATAAATCTTTTTTGGTTAGTTGGATATCTGACACATACAAAAACCCACCACTATGTTTAGAATATCCAAAATAGGCGGAGATCTTCATATGTAAGCCATTGCGCATGAACATTTCTGTGCGTCTGCAATGGAATGCGTACTTTCTTCCAAGAGAGACACTCCTAATTTGTCTAATCCAGTGAGTACTTGGTGCAGTTTGGCAAGAGTCAAGGCTTGGGGACTCCAATGTGTGGGTTGGAATACTTAAGAGTTTAGGAACAGATGACCAGCTAAAAACACATAGCTTGCCAACGAGAGCACTGTCTAAATCATTTCTCACTGCTTGTCTAGCTAGGACCACCTATCCATTAGACTTTAGGCTTGCAAGGTTAACAGGAGCTGAGTGGAAAGAATCCACAGAATAGCCAAGGCCAAGAGTTAATTGAGGGACAACAGCATTGGTGTAAACATACCAAGCTGTGGATATGGAACAATTACATACCTGTTGGTTTTTCCTGTTATCAACTAGTATGGTTTTAAACATTAATCGTGTTACTGGAATTTTTTTTGTAATTCATCAAATTGTACAATTTTTGAAGGACAGCAACACTGCGTCCTGGCTCAGTTGGTAGCACTATTGCCTCTGAGTCAGAGGGTTGTCGGTTCAAGACCCACATTGGGCCTTGGAACTAATATAGTATAAGATGACACTTCAATGGAGTGCTGAGGGTGCTGAATTGTCAGAGGTGCCAAGCTTTGGATGAGACATTAAACCAATATCTCGTTTGCCTGTCCAGGTGGACGTGAAAGACCCCATGGCACTATTAAAAAGAAGATAGTTGCACACACAAAATACAGTCACACTGCTTTACAGTATATCCTGCAAGACGTCTCAACGACATATGGTGCTTTATCAGATCACAGATTTATACAGCACATAAGGAGGCCATTCTGTCTGTGTCGGCTCTTTGAAAAGACCTATCCAAATCAGTCTCATTCCCCCCCTCTCTCCCCATAGCCCTGCAAACTTGTTCTCCCCAAATAATTATCTACTTCTCTCTTAAAAGTTGTTACAAAATCGGCTTCAACTGCCCTTTCAGGCAATGCATTTCAGATCCGAACAACTTACTGTGTGAAAAAATTTCTCCTCACCTCCCCTTTGTTTCTTTTAACATCTATTTTAAATTGGTGCCCTCGGGTTACCAACCCTTGCGCCAGTGGAAACAGTTTCTCCTTATTCACTCTATCAAATCCCCTGATAATTTTGAAAACTTCTACTAAGTCTTCTCTTAAACGTTCTCTATTCCAAGGAGAATAATCCTAGCTTCTCTAGCCTCGCCTGATAACTGAAGTAGATGCAAGAAATATTATTAGAGACTATAAAGTCAAGCTCAGGCAATTAATTCACCAACAAAATACAGTCAATTCACTTTACAGTATATTCTGTGAAGCGCATTGAGACATCTCAAAGACATGATAAGGGACTAAATCAAACGCAAGGATTATTATTATTGTTTGTTAAACAGCATCGAAAGTTATTGCGAGTCCCAGCAAAACTGACAAGTCACCAGCCAACAGAGGGCACTCTTATATGCTAAGAGCAATGAGAATATTTTGCCCAAATTTTCCAATTTACCACAAAGAATAAATTAATTACTGTATTAATGAGTGTTTAAAACATAGTAAAATCACAAAAAGGCACAGCGACAATTTGTCTGCGAAGCCACGATAGCTTTACGTCACCATTGGTATCTCTGAATAAATGTACAAATCATAGAATATTACAGCACAGAAGGTGACCAATTGACCCACCGTGCCTGTGCGGGTTCTTTGGAAGAGCTACCCAATCAGTCCCACTCCCCCGCTCTTTCCCCATATCCTTGCAATTTTGCCATTTCAAGTACCCATCCAATTCCCTTTTGAAGGTGTTATTGAATCTGTTTCCACCATCCTTTCAGGCAGTGCATTCCAGTAACAACTCTGTGTAAAATAATTTTGCCAATTATCTTAAATCTAGGTCTCCTGGTTACTGACCGAACCTGCCAGTGAAAACAGTTTATCCCCATCTACTCTATCAAAACCCATCATAATTTTGAACACCTCTTTTAAATCTCCCCTTAACCTTCTCTGCTGTGAGGAGAACAATTCCAACTTCTCTCGTCTCTCCACATAACAAAAGTCCCTCATCACTGGACCCTTATTACTGGGACCATTCTGGTAAATCTCCTCTGCACCCTCTCCAGGGCCTTGATATTCTTCCTAAAGTGTGGTGCCTAGAATTGGACACAATACACAATACTCTAGCTGAGACCTAGCCAGTAACTTATAAAGGTTTAGGAAAATTTCCTTGCTTTTGTACTCTATGCCTCTTTTTTAAAGTCAGGGATCCCATATGCTTTCCAACAGCTCTATCAGCTTGTCCTGCCACCCTGTGTATCCAAGGATTATTATAAGCAACAGGTAGGAAGGTCTATGTGTGCCAATTTTATTATTTCCATCAATGGTTGAGTTAGCTATCAAGCTTCTAGTCATCATAAGAATATTAAAGCGCCAAAACCAGCTATGGACAACCAAGTTTCATTACCCCGCGCATTCATACTTACCCAGAGTTTTCAAAAGCAGCGTTGTATGCAGAAGCATTATGACAGGTGCCACATACTGAACTGCAATCACACAAAGATAATAGAAAACTCGAGCAACCTGCAGGCGGGGGGAAAACAATAAAAGTTACTTGATGTGCCTTTTTAATTAAAAACAAAGTTTAAGACTTTCTAAAGAATATCTAACAAAACTGGGTAAGTTAAACATATTGTTATTCACATATTTAATTTCCTACTCTTCCCACTAATCAGTATATATTAAAATATTATCCACTTCCATTTGCTTATTTTAAATGCTTGTACAACACGAATATGTGTTAAATTTACCTCTCATTATTGGAAATTGTTACAGAACTAAAATTGAATTTGAAAATACTGAAAACATGGTCATTTTCCCAATGTCCTCCCACCATTAGGTTTGCTGACTGACTGCAACTGAAGTTGGGATATTCTCAAAGCACTTTATTGTCAAGATGTTTTTTGGTAAGTAAGAGACAGCTACTCTGCACAACCAGGCTATTAACTAGCCTCCTTGACATAATGAAAAATACTATTTTCTTTTTGATCATTTAATGCCCAGGCAGTTCAAAAGTTTTATTCAAAAAATTGAACCTCTGAGAATACAGCGCTCCCCAGTACTCCTCTGGAATATGAGTTCCATACCTGAAGCAGAACTTGTACCACAATCTTGACCCAGAGGCAAAAATTATTGTAAATGAACCAAACATAACTGATACCCGAGCTAAACAATACTTATGCAGTACTAATATGTCCACTTCCTCCCCATCTCAAATGTCTCAAAATCATTATCCTCTATCTATCCCCAGTAATGGTATGAACATGCTTTATTTTATTCTCACATCTCATTGGTTTACACAATTTCTGGCTTTCCCCCTCATCTTAATATTCTGCAGTCACCAGCACTACATTTCCTTTCTTACTCTCTTACCATTTTTTGCAGATCTTTGGTACTGATTCGTCCTGCCTCCTTCTTCATCTGTTCCACACACTTCTGTGCTAAATTCAAGTACGCTTGTAAATGTTGACGAATTAAGGCCAGCCGGAGAACACAGAGCAGGATGATAATCCACAATCGCAATGTGTCATACGTAGCCTCGGTCATTCTGTGGATCATTTAGTAATCCATGTTTTTATTGGATTCTTTTTAATTAAAAAAAATCACAACCTTTCAACTCAACTGTCACTCAAATCAGACTGCTGCTAAAATGATCTTTGAAATTTAGAGTATCCTATTATCTCTGCTTATACTTATTGCTATATCTTAATCACATTCTTAACCTAATATTCACCCAGCTCCTACAAAGAAGTTAATTGATACAGAATTAACTGATTTTGCTGACTGTATTAAAATAAATGTACAAGCTTGTGAGAGGGGAACAAGTCTTCCCATTTTTAGTCCGCCTTACAATTTGCCACGTGTTGAATTTAGTTTTTCTTCATTTACTCTAGATGCAATTCCAATTGTTTCAAACATGTGAATCTTATCCTGTTCTAGTGTGGTTTTCTCTACAAAGATGTTACATTTTTTGAATCTCTCTTCACAACTACTGTATCAGAATCACCAGAGTTGATTCTTTGAACTCTCTTCAAGGTACAGTAGAACTTCACTAATCCGGTCACACAAGTGACTAGGCAAAAGTGACCTACTTAGTGAGGTGACCTGTTTACTGAAACAGATCAGGTGATTCAGGTCACTGATGTAATGTTAAGGGCATTGGTAATGGGCGAAGGTGATGAACATTCAACAACCATAGTTTGCAATCTCATTAAAATAAAGGCATTGTCACGCTTAAAACAAAAGCTGTCATATATTCAGCCTTCCTTTTGAGAATTCAGCCTTCCTTTTGAAGATAACTTGTGTTCTGCCAATGCCATAGCTCACAGCTAACTGTCTATGACTTTTGCCCTTACTGTGTTTGATTAAGTCCACGATCTCATGTAATGACAACTCTTTCCATGTGGCACTTTTACAGCACTTACCAAGAATTGGCCGCAGGAGCTCAGGTTAGGCTGCAGGCGCCGGGCGAAGTCAACTTGCCACTCGCGCTGCTTCCGCTATCCCAACACTCCCTGCGCTGCACATGCCCAACCCGGAGCTCACTCTGCCCACAGCAGCAGCGTCGAGGAAACAGGGCAAGAAGCCCGAGGCCTAGCGCACTGTGTACTGTACAGGTTAGTAGTGGAGGGGGGTGTTTGTACCGCGTTTGAAGCGGAGGATGGTGCTGTAGCGGCCGCAGTCAATGACCATTGTCCTGAATAGTGAGGTGCCCGGTTTACTGAAGCCGACAGCCTATCTTTTAACATTGACAATGAAAGAGACTGAAAATGTGCCCACAATTGTGAGGTGTCTGGATTACTGAGGTGACCGCAAACCGGGTTTCTACTGTACTTTTTTTTTGGTTAGCCAGGTATCTTAACACTTGTGAAAATTATTACTGTGCTTAAGAGTAAGCAAACCAGACACAGTTCACGTATGTATGCCACCTATTTATGGAAGTTTCCGTGCAGCTGGAAATGGAATGTATATTCTCTCCACAGAGATAGGCACCCTATTTGTCTGATTCTGGAAAATATTAATAACATTCTTGCATTTGATGTAGTACCATTCACATCAGGACATCTCAAAGTCCTTCCCAGGATGTACTTGTATTTGATACGTAAATGTATTACCTGCAGGTTGACGAAAACCAATAATTAAGGACCCCAGAGTGTACATTGGGAATACAGCTGGAGCATATCCAGCTAAAACCACTTAGCTTGTAATTGTGAGCTGGTTTAGCAAGCTTATTACTTCTTGTCCAGCTAATACCACTTATCCATTAGAGCTTTAGCTTGCATGATTAACAGGAGCTGAAGGGAAGAATCCCTACCTCAAATTGCCCCTCCAAATCTTGCCAATTCGCTAGGCTGCCTAGTCTGTCATCAGCAGTGCCTTAGAGTACCTCAGACAGGCCTGGCTTAGTAATGAAACTACCAAGTCTGCCAGATGTACATTATCTTGGAACCAACTCAGCCCCAAAGAGAACCTGCTTACTTTCTCCCTACTTCCAAAAGTTCATCCTGTTGATAACTACCTCATATGGAGGGGAAATATTTGGCAACACAAAACCTTTCATCACTTGCATCTTTTTGAACAGACACCCACATTGTGCACATATTGCATTTTTTGTATCAATATACATTAACTTAATACATCTCCAAATTAAATTCAACTCCCACTGCTTAATTGATCCACTTAAACTTGTCCCGATTCTTTTTGATGCAAACAATCTATTTTGCCCTACACATAGCTTGATGTCATTCGGCAAATTTTAGAATTGATAGCACAACTGAAGTACTCTCTTCCATATCATTTCTGAACAGTGTAAAAGGCAAAGTACTTAAAACTAACTCCCATGGTACAATATTAGTCTCTGCCACCTCTTCTTGACAGAGCTAGATCATCTGCATCCACTTTCTAATCCACAATTTTGCTAATTTACCATCAATCCCATGGGCCTTAATTTTGTTTGATAGGCTCACAGGAATACTTTTATCAAATGCCATCTGAACATTCAAGTGCAGGCCTGAGGGTGCTGGTGTTCACATTTTGACTGATGCAGGTTTCTTTTACTTTCTGTAGTTAACAATTATATCAGACAGATAATCCCCATAGCTATTAATTTAGTTTGCTCCTCTAAAGCTTGTGGAACTTCAAGGTATGAAAATGGTGCCTATTCCTTATGGTCTGTGCTGTTTTATGAAATATTGATAATGTCCTACAATTTTCCCACTCTTGATATTAAACTAGTGATCAATAATTATCCAATCCATAATTCACTTCTCCAGCATTTAGGTATCATCTCTGCATTTATGAAACTAATAATACCACAGCCTCATCTATTTCTGCACTCACTTCCCTGTTGATATTGTCATGCATGCTATTAGGATCAGGTGCTGTATAAATATGCAATGCTCTGAACTTATTCACCTTCATACATTACTGAGTCTAAGCACAAACTGATTGAGTTATAAATCTGTGCATAATCTTTCTTTCTGAAGACTGGTGTAAAAAAAATTGGCTTATCTGCCATTTCCTACCTTCCACAAAATATCATCCTTATTTATTTCTTAGTGGAATTACAAGGTCTTTACATTGGCAATATCATGCCATGCATTGGTTAAAAAGTATTTTGAATGTTTACCTTAAGAATATAATGAAAATAACTTTGCATGCTGAATAAATATACTTGGTTTAATTTAAATATAAAGCAATAGGTTAAAATACATCAACATAAAATGTTCTTGAAACAGTACAGGTCAGTATTTCCTGTTGTGTAAATTCTAACTTGCACAGTTGACTGAGATTGGATTGGTTGCCTCTATACTTAAGTGGAAGAATATTAAATGAATTTATACTATGGATGCAAATATGCAGGTAAAATTCCAACATAACCAGTGTGCAGTTACCCATGCTGATAGCCTTAAGTCATTACTCACACATCTGAATACCAAATCCTGGCTAAACTACAGATTGGGAGATTTGGATCAAAGGGCCTTAAATCCTGAATGTCAAAACTCCTGTGGTTTTCTGTTAGGAAGAAAAACAATCGGAGAATCTGGATTGGTAATTAATACTGCCCTACAACTCCCATCCCAATTAACCACACCAAGGTACAGGAGAAACTACAGTACGATCCCACGTTAATTTGAAATGCAGGTAAATTCAATATTGTACAAGCAGGTTCCTCGAAAACAGATCAAATAGACATACTCACAAATGAATATTTTCTTTGCCAAATGGTGGATGCATGATATAGTCCTTTGTAATAGGTTTCACCCACAGCAATACCATAATTAGTGGTGACAGGAAGTTTATGTGAAGGAGAGTCCTAAACACCAGGAAGGCCAAAAGAAAACACATTATTAACCCAACATCACACTACAGTACTCATGGCAATTTGATTTCTAAATATAGTTTTATGGAAGGGTATGTTTGTATTGCTTCTTAACTGTATCTGTTACATATGTATCTTTAATTTAAAGATACCAGTAACCTGTTAAGCGTATACAAAAAATACCATTAAGGTATTACTATTCTGAAACAAAGGCGGTGGGGAGAGGGAATGCAACTTGGGTGATATAACTATCACTGGTGACAATTGTCACATGCTCAGAACATGCTGTTAAAACACATCAACAACTTGTACCTCTATAGCTTCTTTCACAAAAGACAATGTGTTAAAGTGCTTTACAAAGGAATTAAGGATCACCAAGTAGGGAGGTAAGGAGGAAGGGTCAGATGTTTGAGGATATTAATCAAAGGCAAATAAACATTGCTCTTGACCGAGGGAGCGGCATTTCAATACTGCTTCATAAATACCAACAATTAAGAAGTGACAAGGGATTTCTTTTTTTAAAAAAAAGCAGGGAGCTGGAACCCATTGGGCTGTGTGATGCATTATTAAACAGTATTTCCTCCTCCCTCAAAAATCTTGCCCATTCTCCATCAATTTATTGCGCTTCAGTGACTTCAGCTATGTATTATACTGGGATGTATTATGGAGTCTAAATCATTCAATTGTAGATTTCATTTTGCTTAGATTGTTAAAACAAAATCAACATGTCTACAGAAACAGATGGGATAACAGAACTGTATGCTTGTAGTATGTTTATCAGTGGACCAGCTCCATTTGTAAATATATGACAAGCATGCAGTTCTATTATTAGTCTTTCCAAAATAGTTACTTACTGTGTTAACTTCTCTTTTGTAAGATTCAGGGCATCCAGATGCATCTGAGCCAATCGCAGGCCAGGAAATGTCAGAAAAGCACCAGTGAGTGCGCAAAAAACAGCCAGAAACATTTTAAAAGTCAGTTTTGAGACAGGGCCTCTGGAACAAAAGAAATCAATACAAAATCATTCTTGTGGTCAGCAAAAGTAATGCTAATTTTTTAACATTAATATCAAAAAGAACATCCATATAAAAACTAATATGCTTACATGAAGATCTGCTGGTTATTCAAAGAAAAATGTTGAACTATTGGAGACTCATCTAAAATTTATTGCTATTAATAAGGTGGCTCAATGTACAATGACAGAATGAATCAAAACACACATTTGCATTCACAATTTTCCACACAAGGTACAAATTTCCTGTTTCAGCAAAGCCAATTTGAGGTTTGAACAGATTGGTTAATCTGAATTGCTCCTTGATATTTACTACCAATTGGATGAATTAAACTCTACTTAGGTTTGTCACAGTTTGTCTGCCTTCTTGTCCTCTTAGGAAGTCTCTATGTTATTCAGAAAGGTACCTTGAAAGGGAGTCATAGCATGAAATGGATAACCTACTTCTAGATCAAATGCAAAGATAATTATTATTACTACTTAACCCAATACCTCAAATTCCACTCTGTCTAAACATTTACAATAGGAAATGTATTATGTGGCATTAAGTAGTTTGAAATATTTATATGGTATAAAACACCACAAATACATTAGATGATAATAAATATACATTTTTCATCCAAAAAACACACTAAGAGTCGATTATTTTATAACTTGTATTTTTTCTCTAGAACTGGAGCAAAAGATTGGTCATTATACTGTACCTGTATTTTAACAGTTAGTAAAATGTAATAGTTAATAAACTTACTTGGATTCCAGGCCTTGTTTTTCAAGAAATTGCAAAGCACTATCAGAAAAGTTTGCAAACCCTAAATATTGGAGGGTAAAAGGAAGACAAAATGATATGCAAGTTAACTGACAGCATTATCAGTAGCTCAGACATATCCACAGCACAATATAGATACGCACGTTGTCTGTAAGCACACTAAAAGGTGACAAAGGGCTAAATTGAGAAATGCCTTTCTTTTAAACAATCTTTTTTTNAAAACTCTGTTTAAATGTCAGCAAAAATTTCGCAAAATCTGATATCAATCGAATTCTAAAAACATAAAGTGTAGAATTCAACTTTTTATCACTATTTATCTTTATTAACATCACACAGAGGATACAGTTCAAGATGCTGGTCCTCACCTTCAAAGCCCTCCATGGTCTTGCTCCCCCCTACCTCTCCGACTTCCTAACCCCCTACCACCCTGTTTGTTCCCTCCGCTCAGCGGGCTCCGGCCTGCTTCACGTCCCCCACCTTGTTCGCCCCACTATCGGCAGGCGGGCCTTCCGTCACTCTGCACTCACCCTCTGGAACTTCATCCCGCAATCCCTCCGTCTCACCCCCTCCGTCGCCACCTTCAAGACCCACTTCAAAACCCTCCTCTTCAACTGTACTTTCAATCTCCCTGCTTCTCCCCCTGCCCTCCCCACACCCCCACCCCGACCCTCAGCTCGGGTCCGTAACTCTGTCTGTCCAGCGCCTTGGGACATCCTCCTGACGTGAAAGACGCTATACAAATGTAAATTTGTTGTTGTTGTTTATTGGACCTACATCAATAGCTGCATTTATTAGTTTGGTGAAATATGCTATGGCTGCCAGTGGTATATAAATCTGTTGATGGGTGTGTCCAAGCAGTTCATCGAATTCAGAATTTCAGATAAAACACAACAAACCTTAGAAGTACATTGAAACTTATCAAAAAGAAATTCTAAAGTCAGATGATCTGTCTACAGTGGCAAATGACCACGCGATAAATTCAAAGAAAACAAACGGGAAAATATACTGCACTTTTAATCTTCATTAGTTTTCTTTTTTTTTAAAAAACTGTTCTTAAACACATATTTGTAATTGACATTTCTTCTCTCTCCCCTACCAACTTGGAAATATTTCATTCAAACAGTGAGCAGCTCCAAAAGGATTCCTGTGGAAGACCATATATGCCAACGGCCAACAATGCATGCCATTCCACCCATTTAGTACACCTTCTTAGAATCATAGAAACTTACAGCGCAGAAAGGCTATTTGGACCATTTGGATCGAGTTTTCACTGACTTTCAGCGCAAGTTGTTCATTCAATTCCATTGATCTGCCTTATCCCCGTATACCTTCGAGCCTCTATCCTTCTTTTACCATCCACCTAATGAGGGCTCAAACCCACACTTGTCAGATATCGAACTAGTGACTCGGTGGGGGAGCGTTAGTGAGGTCTCCTTGGAGCTGAACTGTCTCCAAGGTGACATGCCTGGCAATGGAATGTCGGAATCGAGCCCTCTGTGGCAGTCTCAGTAGTCTGGTTCCTGAGCCAAGTGATTCCGCAGTATTCCAGGGCCTTGCTGATGACAGCACAGTCAGCCTGGCTCATCAGCGGGGACCTGGAAGGGCAGACCAGTCATTGAAGGCAGGGAGTCATCCCACTTAGCTCCTGTTAACCCTGCAAGCCCTAATGGGGAGGGTGGTCCTAGCTGTCCTTTGCTGCACCAGCTGAGTAACGTTACCAAATACTTTCTAACTCAGGCATTTATTTTTGAAGCACTGTGTGTAAACCACATTGACAACTCAGGATGGACCAAAATGAAGTGAAAATATAGCAAATCACTAAACAAAGGGCAGCATAAGCATGCTGATAGCAAACCACAAAGCTAAAAATGAATTTAGTTAAATCAATGAATAAAATAACAATTTAATATTACTTATTGTTGTATATATGGCACTGTTCATGTGAAGTTACAAAGCTGAGGCAGGTAATTTTAATGGGTAATTATGCAATGGTTGGATATGAAATATTCCACACAGAGTGGTCATGAAGTCAGAGTTAAGGTAAAACTGTCTATGGTGTAGAGATGAAAAACAATGCAGAATTAAATACCTGTCTCCAGGCCAAATTCCAGGTAATTTTCGGTTATAATCAGGATTACCATGGCTTTTACAAAGAAGAAGAAGCCAAAAGTGATGCAGAGGGACCTCTCCCCACCTTCCTCCACTTTAAAGTAGTGAGTAGTCAAAGAGAACAATACCTTACTAAACAAACATGTCTTAAGGAAAACAAATTAAAGAAATGCAGTATCACACAGTTAAGTCTGTAAATGCTAAATATAACAATTTGAATGCAGCTACAAAATCTTGCTTAATAAAAATAAAATGTCTGGGACAGTTCATATTGGAAGCAAAAGTTTGCTTGAATGAGGCAATTGCTGGAAAACACATTTTGTAATGTAAACTGTGCTTTCTTTAAGAAACCCTTATACCTCCCACTCATGAGACCTCAGCCCCCACACTTCAGAATCAAGTCTTGTGAGTTACTGTGATGTTACAGGAAGAGTCACAAACTCAAATGGTATGTGGGTTTGTGTATGTATCTATCTGTGAACTGGAGGTTGTAATAAGAAATGAGTCAAGCATTCGTTGATCCATGCACTAGATAATTAGTATACACTGTCAATACTAATTGTTATCTGTGCTCCAGCCTTTCTAAACAAAATTAGATTGTTCTCTTCGTTTAATCCAAGTTCATGTAATGCCCCTCGATGTATTGATAAAAGTAGTTGGTTTGGTTTGCCTCTGTCCTGTATGAGAATTTCCTACTTCTACAAAGTGCTTTAATGATTAAATATTTATATTAGCTCGATTACCAGTTGGAATAAATGTGAATCTGTTAATTAGTTTCAATGTTATTGTATTAAAAAATACCCTCTTTGGAGCTCCTCGAGTGCAACAAATAACACAAAAACAATGAAAACCTAACTCCTTGAGCACACAATTCAGTTTCCTGTGGAACATGGTCTGTGGGAAAGCCTGGGATGTTGAACTCCAGCTTGGAACAGCAGGAGCTGTTTATTACCATCTAAGAAAACAAGGTGACTTGTTCAAGTTAGAACTACTATACATTATACTATATATATTTACCCAGAAGACTGAATGCTCACTAATCATATTCAAGACTGAGATCGATAGATTTTTAAAAACTAAAGGGATTAAGAGATATGGGGATAGGGCAGGTAAATGGAATTAGGTTAGAAGATCAGCCATGATTTTATTGAATGGCAGGGCAGGCTTGAGGGGCCAAATGGCCTACTCCTGCTCCTATTTCTTATGTTCTTATGTATAGTTGTTAGTTTTATGTTTTGTTTGTCATATCCACATTTTTGCCTGCAAAATTAAGATCTGCTATGAACCACTATTTGTCTGCTGATTTCTGGGTTCTTACGAAGACTAACCAAGCATATCCTGGTTCCCAAAAGAGACAAATTCTCAATATTCAGACTTCATTTGCAGGGAAGTAGATGTAAGTAGGAGGCTTGTGAGTCAAGCATAACTAGCAGGCTACGTCAGTGCATCAGTCTACATCGGACTAAGAGATGAGATCATAACAAGGGGATTCCCTGGTGAACAGTTTTGTGGTGCCTTTCCAGTGATTAAAGCATATATTCAACTCCAGTGTAAGAAATTCACTTTGAATTTTTAAACAGTGTTTTATTTTCAAAACGCCAATGGAACAAAAAACACAGAATCAATGCACAATATCTTATGAAACCCCATAGCATTTCATTCGTATTAAATTCTTGGAATCAAATTCAACAATAGAATCTTTGCTTTTTGGAGTGCAAAAAACCCCACAAAAATTACTGAATGCCATTTCTTCTGCACAACATATTCCACATCAAGAAACTGGTACTTCATTGATTGTAGCCTCCAACCCCATTTATTATCAATGCCATTCTGATTTTCTGGATTATAAAATAAATACTCAATCTCTACAGATTGCAACTACAGTATATTGAAAGGTTTAATTCATGCGGTTTAAACATTTGCCTGTTGCCATGAGATATATGTTGATAACCAATATATTCGAGCCAATAAGGAATTCAAATGTGCCATTAGCATTGGATCAATGTAATATTTATTTTTCAAGCTGGGATAGGTTTTTCACTCTGGAGCGTACCGTTCGCTGTTAACTAAGGCATAACTTGCTATGAAATTCTATGCCAAAGTGGCTGAAATAGTGATTGAAAAGAATTAACCCTCAGATTGCTGGAAGCTCCAGATTAATTCCAAGTAACTGAGAGTAATACATTTCTTTCACAAGAGGTTTAATTTCATACACCTTTGAAACCAATAAAGTTACATAAATATCAGAAAAAACTATTGTATTCTAAATCAAAATTTAGGAAAAAACACTATTCTTTCCATCTGCTTCCAGTCTTCCATTTTTCTCTCTTTTTAAAAAAAAGCTTATTTATCTTCTATGACTTATTGTATTTAATGCCTTTTTTAATCGCCTTTAATAATAATAATAATCCTTGTATTTGACGTAGCGCTTTTCACGTCTTCTAGCACTTCACAGAATATGCTGTAAAGTAAATTGACCGTATATTTGTGAAAGAAAATGTTAGCCCATTTGGTTCTTTTCCCAACTTTCTACTCTCTATTTTGGAGCTGAGAGGCTGGATTGATTAATGGCTTTTCAGCTGGGTGGAAGTAATAAATATGATTTACATGTTTCACTCACAAATGTGGTCCAGATCAACTTCTGATGCAATGTTCTCGGACAGAACTAAGATCTCTGCTGCAGGACAAGTGATTCTAGTTAGGAATCAACAGTTTCACCCTTCTACGCAAAACACCGAATCAGTATTCAACTGGAAAGTCAGTTTGAATCATTCATAACAACTTAAGAAAGGTGAAACGCTTCCATAAATGGAAAATGTCCAATATTTACTATGTACTAATGCTAAAAGAATAATGTTATCTTACTTTGCAGAATCTTTTTTTTTAGAAATGCTCTCTACCAAGTATTGTAAACATTGTTCAATTCAAGTGGAAAGAATCCTACTGCAACATTGAATCTGGGGAGGAAGATTCCCCTTGTGAGAGTTGTCTGAGGAAGATTACATCACCAAAGACAGATTGCTTGTCTACTGCCTTCAGATTTAGCTCATAAACAAGCACTTTTACAAAAAACAAATACATGGAATAATGACTCTGATGGAGAGAGTTATAAGAGGGTAATTAAATCAAGGGAGTGCTAATAACATCTTAAACCACACAAGAACACAGATTGAAACTTTAATTAGAACCCACATCTCTGTCCATAACAGGATAAAATAGGTCACTGTTCTGTAAGAATGTCACAGATTCATGCAATTCAAGGGAGCAATATATGAGAATAAGTTATAGCCTGGAACATATTCCCTCAAACGTCTATTAGATATTCAGTTTCCCCAAATTTAATCCCCAACAGCACAGCACCCACATGTAACCATTAATAAAAAGGTGAAATTGCAAAATGTAGATATACTTTCTTGCCTATCTGGACAATGTCCAGATGTACAAATTATACAAAATGCAATTTAACCAATTTAACTTTCAGACACTTAATGGTAATGAAAACTCATTTAATTTTACAACAGTCTCATTGCAGATCTTTTCCATTTCTATGGACTCTACGCATTTAGAATGGTAACATGTCATTTTACTGAAATATTTGATTTTAAAAATCTTCTTGTTTAAAAATCTAGACCTTTGTAACAATATTCCAGATGGATGTTGTATAATGGGTCTAAAATACTTTTTTTTAGGATTGCTTAATAACTCTATGATCATAAAGGGGGCGAACCCCTTCTGTAATCAGACATATGTCATACTGTATAGCAGAAATGACTCTACAAGTAGATCACATCAGAGCAGCTTACCCATTTGCAAGACCTTATTAAAGAATTCTGTTTGAAATTGTTGTTATTAGATTCCACAATATTATCCTATTCAGAAAGGATAAGGATCAGAATTGGACAAACTGAACAGACTGTTGGACCACTGAGACTGATAACTTATCTCCAATTCACCTTTTTTATAGGTCTTCTGGTTCACCTTTGTACTTCTTCTTGTTGGATATGAAGGAAGGGAATGGGCACACTCATAGAATGTAATATGGAACACGATTGTTGAATATTGAATAAAGAAAGAGACTGAAGGCCTCAATGATCAGTCAAGGATCACAAATCTAAAGTACCCCAAAAAGAGCTAAAAGAAACATACAGAGAAGAAAAGATGACCAAGTAGTAGGCACTGGAAATGAAACCATAGTTTTGCTAAATTAGAACTTGCACCTTTATAGAGCTCCTTCAACTGCCACCCAGCTGGACTCAGCAAACTGTGTTGAATCCTGTTCTCTTTGCAATACTATGTGCCCCTAAAAATGTAGTTAACTAAGACTTTCAGTAAATTACTGGTACTAAAAACCAATTTCCTTTGAAAGCATGCTTTTATTGCAATTCAAGTAACTATCTTCAGGCAGTAAACCAATCAAACATAAAATGGAGCAGAGGAAGAGAAGTTCAGTCGTATATATTTAGTCATTGTTCCAAATCCACAATTGGTTTGTGATTATATTGTGCTCTAAAAAGTGCCGCATTTATGCTCGCATAATTGACATAAGCTGAGCCACCACTGACTTGAGCTATGAACAAGGAACAGTATTGTTCTAACTTTACAAGCTCCAATAAATGTGTTTACTGCAATGTGGAACAACCCCAACCATTTGGTTATGTTGTTAAAAAAATCTTGATCATTAAAAACTCATGACTATACTACTCAAACGTAAGCAACGTCATTAAAAGAACATAGTCAAGTACAGACTAATTAATCAACACTGACAGTACTGCAGGATAAGAATGTTAAACGGGAATTTTTTGACATTGTAAGGAAATCAAAGCTAGTTGCTAAACCAGGAAAATAAACCATTATAAAGTTGGATCTAGTTAACTACAGTTGGAACCTGTTATAAGAATGTTATAGCACTGTGTACTGACAGCATACACTTGCTGCAGATAGGTACACTGCCAGTTTATAGCACGGATTTGTTGGCTTTCTGTGCATAGCACATAAAATACAGAAAACTCCCAGTGTCTCGCCTTGTCCCAGCAATTGCTGTAGATGCTCAAGAGAGCAATTGCCAGTTTCCTGCATGCAGCAAGTGATGCCAGCAGCGTTGAGCCAGAAGCACTAACAGGTGGCCAATATTATAGCATGCCCTGTTATAATGCTGGGCCTGGTCCACCATGTCATGACCAAATTCGACTATAATAATCCTTACATTTGATATGCTGCTTTATTACATTGTCAAAATGTCTCAAATATTTCAAAGGATTTACTCTACGATGCAGCGACTACTTTGTAGGCAAACTTTCCCATTTCAAATTCCTGCCCACACAGCAATGTCCCACAAACAGACATGAAGTAAATGACCAATTTTATTTAGGGAACTGTTGGTCAGGGCATCGGGAGAAACTACCTTCTCTTTTCATCTAGTGTCATGAGATCTTTAACGTCAACAACAACTTGCATTTATATAGTTCCCTTCAAGCAAGGTTCCGGAATGCTTGATCTAATTTGCCAGAGAAGGCCTTGATTTAAAGTCTTATCCAAAGGACAGTACCTCCAACAATTCCGTGCATTTGGAGTGTCAGTCTAAATACAAGCTTAAAGTCCCGAACTGGAGCTTGGATCCACAACCTTCTAACTCAGAGGTGAGATTGAGCCAGTAGAAAGAAAACTCAGGCTTGAAGCATGAAATCTATAGAATCTCTCTGATGTAAAAACAATTTTGAGAAGTCAAGTTAACTGGACAATATAACTGCCTGTGAAACTTATAAAAACAGTACGCAGGTAATTTAGTTTTGCCATTAGGATATTGGTGTAATGGTTTGAAAAAAATAAAATGGCACTTCAAAAGCCTCTTGATTTATTTGAATATGTCTATGGAAGGCCTAATTTTCACAATAAACATTTTTATTAATAAGCCAGGTAAAAACAAGAGATTGTACTTGTAGAAGTTAACACTTCACAATTGTGTTAGGTTCGAAACTTAGGAAATAGATGTCAATTACTCATTCATAGTGTAACAAAATTAAGTTAACAATTTAATAATTTATATATTTGCTCCAACATTCTTTCCTCACCAGCATTGAAATACCGAAGATACTGAATATATCAAACCTTGCGGTCGCTTCTCAGCTGTGCAATACAGCTTTAACTGTGTGTCAGCCTGGTGCATTGGTTGCCCTCTCGTCGCTGAGTCAGAAGGTTTTGGGTTCAAGCATAACAAAGTCTAAGCTGACACTCCAATGCAGTGCTTCAGAGTGGTTGCATTGTCGGAGATGATGTCCTTCGGATGAGACGTTAAACCGAGGTCCCACCTGCTTGTTTAGGTGCATGTTTAAGATCCCATGATACTATTCGAAAAGAAAAAGGAATTTCTCCCGGTGTCCTAGCCTCAAATAAAATTGGTCACTAACTCCATGGCTATTTGTGAGACATTTCTGTGCGCAACTAGCTGCTTCATTTCATTTACAAAATACAATAAATCCACTTTACATCTCCTGTGATATGCTTTGGGACATCTCAACAACATAAGGTGCTATGTCAAATGTAAGGATTATTTTTATTAACAAAATACTTGAACATGCAAAACAACAACAAAATTACATTTATATAGCGCCTTTCACGTCGGGAGGATGTCCCAACAAATGAAGTGGTGATTAGGTACAAGAATTATGTGCAAAATGTTGCAGCTATAAAAGGATACAATACAAATGCAAGGACCAGCAGGCACCACACTATGCTAATGTTCATTTCGTTGTTGGGATTTACCAGGCTGTAGTAGACTTCTGTAATGATGTAAACAATTGTGGCTGAGGCAGTGAAATCAACCAACCACTGGTACTCAGCAAAGTAATGCAAAACTGTGAAAGAAAATTAATGTTTTAGTGAACTAATATTTTGAGACAGTAAAAATAAAACAACATTTATGCATATAGCACTCTTTATGCAAGACAATGTCTCCGAACACTGTGCAAAAACGGGGTCAGGTTTCGAGTAAAGGAGAGGGGGGAAGTAGCCAGAAGCATATTTGAAGAGGTTTTTGTTTAAGACAGGACTTAAACACAGATAGAGAGGGAATTCCAGAAGATAGAGGAGTTGAATTTGAAGGCTCAGCCACTGACGATGCAGAGGGCAGGTGATGCGTAGTAAGTCTGAGTAAGACCAATAGAAGGGGGGCAAGCAGGAGTGGGGCAGAAGAATATCAGAGATGAAGAGATGTTAGTCCATGAAGGGATTTATCGGTGAGCATGAGCACCTCAAAATCAATCCACAGGAAGACAGTGGAATTCGCGATGATTAGGGTGATGTCCGTGCGGAGTTCGGTGTGGATGTGGAAATGCATGGTAGAGTTTGGGATAAATTGGAGTTTATGGATGTTGGAGGTAAGGAGATCAACATGGAGTGCATTTGAGGTCTAATCGTGAGATAGCAAAGGTGTTAATAAGAGTTTCAGTAGCACTTGGTGCCAGACAGGGGTGGAGGCAGGTAATGTGGCAGAGATGAAGAAAAGATATCTTGATCAGGAAGGAAATAGAAGTTGAAGATCGAACCAGACACCAAGGTTGCGTACTGGTTTGGTGATTCACTCATTTGTTCACACGATATCTGGCATGAAAATAACCCATGAGTTACAATCCAAAATAAATTAAGTAGTTAAGTGCACTGGCATCTATAACACATTTTGGCTCAACCATTTATAAGACATATACAAGCAAAGGAATAAACATGTCCTGAGAGAATTACAACTGTCCATAATTTATGGATTTATAAATTGATAAATATGGATTTATTAAGTTTGCAACAAATAACCAATCCTTTTCAGAATTTTAGAAAACCAGCTTCGACATTAAGCCTGCATTTTCAAAATCTGCATGTTCTTAGGACAGTTTAGGACAAATGTTATCTTTTTTAGTTTAAAAACCATGAGATAAGAATTTCAAATTTCGAAAAATGTCAATGGAGTAATATTTGTATTGTACTGTATCTGCAGGAAAGGATTGAGAGAATTATTTTGAGCAACTTAAACCTCAACTATTATCTAACATTCAGTGGAATGTTGAGATATTCTCGCTGATATGTTCTCCTCAGTCCACAAATGCACCACCCAAGGAGACCAAACAAGTCCCCGGTTTGTTCTGTGGTGTGTGACAAGTTAACTGTTCTTAGCCAGTAGGAACACAACTGGACTCAATTTTCTTGAGCGACTGAGAAGTAGTAACAAAATTTTGCCAACATTCCTACTTTTCCTACTATCCAGTAATTTCTGCTGGAAGTAACAAGAATGCTTTATCCGGCAATTTAATTATACTCATTGTCTAGTCTAGATGGCTGCAGAGTGAAAGTCACTCTGAAAGTGACCTGAGAGTTTCAAAACAAAGATGAAAGTTCAGATGAGATCAACGTAACTTATGAAATATTACACGTCTGCCACAAATAGCAGTTTTTTTTGTGCCAATAATTCTGTGTGCCAAACTAAGATCAGGTGGTGTAATATATGTAAGAAGATAACAGCAGAAGCCTGGCCTTGTGCATGAAGCACAATACATGGTAGACACAAATCTAAATTTTGTTTAGATTGAGAAGTTTAGCAGAAAAAAAGAACAGACGACGTGTCAAATTTTTTTTGGTACGAGTTCAAAATCATATGACTTCAGAGGATATTACCTTGGTGAGTTGTTCCCACTCACTGATGGGTGACGAAATGAAAGTAGAAGACAACTGCTTTGGCCAGGAAAAGTGAAATACAAAAATACAAGTGATGCTTTTTACATATAAGATTTTAATGAATGTAAGGAAAAGATGCTTCTAAGGGTCATTAAATATTTTCATTTATAACAACACTGGATTGAAACATTATTCTTTTCTCAGTGTTATTTTGAAAGGAAAACTGTGACTGTGACACAGCCATTGTGTTCTTTTTAAAGAACTTTTCAATGCAACAGTGAAAAGTGCATCTTCATCCCTATCATACCTGTTGTATCCACCTCAGAAATAGTCTTTGCCTCTAAATGTAGATCAATATCCTTAGGAACAGTCAGTGGTTTGTTTTCTATGTGCCCATTGTGCTTCCTAGAAAAATACAAACATAAAGGGTGCAAATCAAGTAAACACTCATTACAAATACTACAGCAAACACACACAAACACAGACACAAAATACAATAATTTTAGGTGGAATGTCCTCACTATCGTATCCCTGACGATGATTAATTTCGACCACCATATTTAAGGATTTTAAACAAGCTTTGAATTTCTGCCTCTTACCTAATGTGAACAACTAAAAATTATTGAGAACCTGATTTCCACAGTTATCTAAAATACGAGATCATGCACTTTCTAGCAAGCTACTTTCTTTTCTTTGCTATACATTGTTAGATGTACATTTGTTCATTTGATGATTCTCTTGTTGAGTTCTCATTCTTAACCACATTGTTTGTAGCGAAATTCTGGAGGGAAGAAAATGCACAGAAACCCAAATATAGTGGAGGAAATAAATTAGTTGCAACTATAAATCCAAAGAGGAGGCGGTGTAAACTACTCCATATCCTGTTGGTAGTTTTTATTGCTTAAACCTTCAGCATACCTTTTGTCGAAACTGAGGAAAGGAAATTTGGTTGTCTGTTGGAAACTTAGCATTTGCCCTGCACCCCAACATTTCTGAGATTAAATCAAATATATGCTGTATTACAAAACAAGATTAAATTAAACATATTAACTGCATTTGTGGGACCAACTCTAGTTTTTCACATACCTAGTTTCATCTTCGGTACTCTTCTTGCATCTTGATATTCTTATTTTATTATAGTGAAGCTTTAAATTTTTTACATCTCACAAACTTGTATTATGTTTAGATCTGCAGCTAGACCAGCTTCATTCTTTGCACCAATCCATAACCTACAGTATTTAATTACTTCCAGTAGGACATTATACAGCAGCACTAACAAAGACTTGGGGACAGATCTCCTACCTGTTCTCTTGGTATGGGATGATGCAGGTAGATACAAGGGAGAGAAAGGAATTATGAGAAAAATAATCATGACTCATAAGTAGATGGATATATGGAATCATTGATACTTTCCCTCGAGGGCAAAGCATGCCACGTTCATCTGATAATTTAAATAATCTGATTAGGTATCTCACAACTTCCTTTTCAAACCAAGGTGCTTCTGTTCTTTTGATAACTTTTTGAAAACTTGGATTCGAGATTTAAATTTAATTTAAAATCAATGGTATCAAGTAAGTCATTAAATACAACAAACAACAAGATTCCATTTATACAGCGCCTTTCACATCGGGAGGACATCCCAAGGTGCTGGACAATTGGATCGGGACCCGAGCAGGGGGGAAATGGTGAGGGGAGGGAAGGGAGGGAGTGAAGAGGAGGTAGAGAGTCGAGAGGGGAGCTGAAGGCACGGTCGAAGAGAAAGGTCTTGAGACCGGCCTTGAAGGAGGAAAGGGAGGAGGCGGCGAAGGCACTGGGGGATGGAGTTCCAGAGCCTCGGGGCTGAGAGGCTGAAGGCCCGGCCACCGATGGTAGGGCGGTTGGGGCGGGGGATGTGGAGCAGACCGGAGCCAGAGGAATGGAGGGTACGGGCAGGTAAGTAGGGGGATAGTAGGTCGGAGAGAGGGAGCAAAGCTGTGAATGGCCTTGTAGGTGAGGATGAGGATCTTGAATTCGATCCTCTGGGGGATGGGGAGCCAGTGGAGGCGAGCGAGGGTGGGAGTGATGTGGTCGCGAAGCCTGGTGCGGGACAGTACACGAGCTGCAGAGTTCTGAATGACCTGCTGCTTGTGGAGGGAGGTGCCGGGAAGGCCGGCGAAGAGAGAGTTCCCATAGTCCAGCCTTGAGGTGATAAAGGCGTGGACCAGAGTTTCAGCAGCGTGAGGGGTGAGGTAGTGCCGTAGTCTGGCGATGTTTCGGAGGTGATGGAAGGTGGTGCCAGTTGTGGTGCGGATATTAGGAAGAAAGGACAGCTCAGGGTCGAACAGAATGCTGAGGTTCCTGACTGTCTTTGAGAGGTGGAGAGTGCAGCCTTGGATGCTGATGCTGTCAGCGTGAAGAGGAGGGGTCCGAGGACAGAGCCCTGAGGGACACCGCACGAGACAGTGCGGGGGCTGGAGGAAAATCCGTTAGTGGAAACAAAATGAAGACGGTGGGAGAGGTATGACCTGAACCACTCAAGGACAGGGCCTTGAAGGTTGAGGTGGGAGGACAAGCGGTGGAGGAGAGCATGACCGACCGTATCGAATGCGGCCAATACGTCGAGGAGGACGAGGGAGCCCTGGTCGCAGAGGTCAAGATGTCATTAGTGACCTTGACCAGGGCGGTTTCTGTTCTATGGGCAGCACGGAAACCCGAAAATAGAAAGCAAGATAGAAGAAACATCAGATAATCTTCCAAATAGCTCAAAATGGAAGATACTATTTGAACACAGACATTTTGAGCAACACAGACAACAGCTACTTTGATGAATCTCGGATAGATAATCTAAAGTTTTTGCAACAGCAATTACCTGTCTTTCTTGGCTTTTCCTTTTTGCTGTTTCCCAGCAAGAGTTCGGAGTTGTTCTTCTGTCGGGTGCTGATACCATTGCAAACTATAACAAATAAAGGGCAAAATTTCAAAACTTTTAAAAATATTGCTAACAATTAGCGTTTCAAACTTACACAACAGAGCTGAAAAAGTGCTTGAATGGTGTGATGACTGAAAAGGTGCTTAGGAAATCAACAGTTTTCTGTAATGTATTCTCTGCATATCATACCAACTAGAGAAGAGCAACTTTACCTCCCAACCGAGATCTCCCAGGAGATTTGGAAGAACAAACTCGGATATCAGAACAACATACACGTCTTCAACTTTTACAGCAAGTTGGGAGGTAATAAAAAAAAAGTAGTGTGGCATAAAAGGTATCTTGGAAGTAGCAATGGAGCAAATAAAGGAATTCTCTGTTAACTCATGGAATTAATGTTTACAGCAACAACTTGCACTTATATATCGCGCTCCACAAGGTTAGCATCTCAAGGCACTTACCAGAGGCGGAGCCTGACCGAGCCGGGGGTGTGTGTGTGTGTGTGAGATGGGGAGTATAGATGAAACAAGACTAAATTTAGAGCATTAATTTTTTTATTTAGAGTATTAACGTTTTGCTCACAAATATACGGTCAATTCACTTTACAGCACATTCTGTGAAGCACTATATCAAATGCAAGGATTATTATTATTATTAATTGAGGCAGCAGTGTTTGGTTGGACTTGTTAGAGACTGAAATAAACTGAATCTCTGAAGAATTGAAATAAAAGAAAATATTGCATTTGCTCCAAGTGATGTGGAAGAGATCAAAGATTTAGTGATGCACTATTGCCCTGAAAGAATACTGCAGATTAAGGGAATGATTATGTAATTTGATCCTAACTATTAATATTGATACAGGCTCTATGGAACAGCAAAACCTTCCATTTCCAGAAATAACACCCCTCATGTTTAGGCATAAAATAAATTAATCTGTTTTTCAGTAGAAGACAAGGCCCAGTCTAATATAGAGATACAACCAAAAGAGCTCCAAGTGAGTCTATCTGAAACAGTGTACACTATGTGGTGTCAACCTGGCTCAGTTGGTAGCACTCTAAATCAGAATATTGTGGATTCAAGCCCCGCGTAAGGGCTTTTAAATCAGTCTAGGCTGATACCTGTACTCCAATACAGTGCTGTTGAGATGGACATTAGAAGATCCCATGGCACCATTCATAAAGATAAGGGAGTTTCTCGCAGTGTCTTGGCCAACAACCCCCAGATAAATCTGGTCATTGAATTCATGGCTGTTTGTGGGATATTGTTTTGCGAAAATTGGCTGCCGTTTGCCTATGCTCTGCAGTAATACCTGTGAAGCACTTAGAGACGTCTTCGCAACATGAAAGGTACTGCACCATCTAGTGGGATTCCATGATTTTAAACTGAATGAAGGCACGTGCTCAGTTGACATAGACCTAGAAATTGACCATTTCCATTCATTCAATGGAATCAACTTTTTTTAGTTTTTAATGTAAACCAATTAATAATTCTGTCTGGTTGAGGAAAGGATGCCGATTTTGCTGAATCAACGCAGATACTTGTTGAATGAATCATTGATTCACAATTCAGCATGTGCAGGGCATACATTTCATCTAAAATACTGGGCCCATGCCAAGTACAGTGCGGGTCACTTCACTAATTTCTAATATTTAGGAGACTCTAAAATGAATCATTAGTTTTGAATCATAAATTTGCTTTAAAAATCTTAAATAAAAAAGCTGTTGCAAGTTGATCATGTGGAAACCTCTCAGTATTCTTCAGTACAGACTTATGACTGATCCTTGTACTGCAGTACATAAAAACAACCAGCTTCTTACCCTATTACATTTTCAAGAGGATAAAGTATTCAGTTAGCTAAAATTTTGCTTTTGCACCACAATTTTCCCACTCTGTGCCATTCCATGTCATATCTCATGTTCACAATGGAGCAGCTGATATACAAAATAATTAGAGAAGCAGACCAGTCACTGGGAGCTGGGATGTTTTCTACTTGACGCCAGATAACCCTGCAAGTCAAAGACATAATCAGTGGTCCTAACTGCACAAGCAGCAGAAAGCTTACCTATCAGTGTTATGTTTTTAGCTGGTTAAACTCCACTGGTACCTCCAATGTATGGTTTGGTAACCCCAGGCCTTTGCCAACCTCCATGTAAATTTTCTGGAGTTAGGTAAGTGGGGTGCATTCCTCTGGGGAGGCACTGTGCACATCATACCAGATAAAGCAGGAATCATACGTTTATGGAACTAGTCATTCAATTTGGTGAGTTCCCATGTATGGTCCTGACCTGACTGACAAATAAAAGTCTTTCATCCACTGGAAAGAACTACTTTGATCCCAATTCCCTGCTCCTTTCCTGTAACATTTAATATTCTTCCTCTTCAGATTCCTTTTCCAACGTTATAGTCTCTGATTCAACAGCCACTTGTGGCATCCATGTTCTCAACCCATAGACTGATGGCTCTCTGCGTGGAAACTTCCGACTATTTTGTTTGAATACAGGCTCACATTCAATTTATATGACATTTTAACACACAGATGAACTTTGCTGGACAAATGCTAATACAGTAAATAAATGGCTTTTGACAAGGTTTCAAATTGGTGACTGATGGGAAGCAAGGAGTTATAGAATTGCGGATATAATGAGACACTGGTTAATTAATTGCATGAGGAATAGATTACCATAAAATAGTTTTTCAGGATGAAAAGAGATTACCAGTTTAGCAATCCAGGAGATGGCTATTGATTTGGTGAAAGATAGTAAGCCTTCTGTTGCTCTTCTGAAAATTTCCTTCTAGCTCCAAATACATTATCTTGTAGTCTATACCTCCTCCTTACTATGCTGAATTCAAACATCATTGAATTACTTGCTACTTCAAATTTCCAGGGTTTCTAAACTGTAAAATGTACATCTCTCAATCTTCCCTCAATCTAAAGATTAGCAGGTATTAAAAGCGCCAACTTTGGTGGCAATCCAAGCACTATTTCTTAGATTGGTTTAATTTTCTCTCACATTTTCAACAGTCTACTTGGCCCTTCGCCTCAGTTTCTCAATATATTAATAAAGAGGAAATAATTTTGTAGATGATCCTACAAGAGGAAGCAGAGCAAGTCATAAGAAAGAGATTTAGAAATGTTTGGATCTTTTAGACAACTAGGCCACTGGATGGATATCAAGTATAAACAACTGCAAAATACATTAACGTGGAATTAAAGAACCAAAAGAGGGAGAATGTGTTAAATATATTGCCTTCAGCAATCTATCAAGCAAGATCTAGAGATTAGTGTGGCAACATTCATGAAACTGCAGTGTAACAGTTATAACAAACATGCTTTGTTCTATCATGGGTACACTTATTGGAGAGTAGGCTCCCTACTACACCCAACCGAGAAATACTAACTGGCTTCTGGTGTGTTAAACTTCCAATGCCAACTTCCAAGTCATCAGTTTGTTGTCACTTCCTGCACACTGCACAAACAACACTGGCAGCAACCTAATAGCCTGGAAGTTGGCCATTTCTTAGTGTGTGAAAAGTCAGTTGGTGTTTTAAAGCCAGCTAGCTTTCTAAGCATACGAGCCTTCAGAAGAGCTGAAAGGCAATTGGACCCAATTATAATGCTGGTTGGGATATTATGGAACCCCTAACCACTCTTATTATAAGGATCTACTTATCCAACCTATTTCTCGACTGCAATAAAAATGGTGAATAGGGTATTGGGTCGCATTAGATTTTCAGTATAACTCAAAATAGGATATTTTGTTGCTGTATAAGGTGCTATTAGATCATGTCACCTCAATCACCTCATAGCAAGGATTCTATTGTACTTGAGAAGGTATAGAGGCAAGCAGCAGAATTCTGTGTCAGCAATGTAAAATATGAGGAAATGTTATGGAAGTTAGATGCATTTCTTAAAGAAATGAAACAACTTTGTGCTCATCTAATGAAAGGGTGGGGGGAGAAAGGCTGACACAGTTAACGCTGGCAAATTGTTAAGGACTATTAAATTCATTGTTTAAATCCACAATTTTTTGTTGTTTTTTGGGGTTAATTATGAGAAAATTCAGATGGGGAAGAGAATTCAACAAAAAAACAGGTAAATTCAATGAAAATTAGATTTTGGAACATCAAAAACTTATAAAAGTACAATACTACAAGCAGTTTATTGGTGAATACAATGAATGAGTGAAACTATTATCCACATTGATTTGTTGTTGCTCCATTGCAGATAAGCAAACAGTGCAGATAATTGGCCACCATACAAAATACAAATGGATTATTGCACTAACTAAAAATTGTTTCAAGAGTTAAAATGCCATTGTAGTACCCCATTGTGCTACTCTCTCTCTCTGCGCCTGCTCCTCTCTCTCATGGAGTGTTCTTCTTTCTTATCTTCTATCACTGTCTCTTTCTGTGGCATTTTCTATCTCCACCGTTACACTGCACTAGTTGGTGCAGTATTAAATGCTTACCCGTGAAAAAAAAATCCTATTGTGCATATAGTTACCATGGACACAAAAATGCTGTTAGCAACTCCACTCACAAGCAAACTGGATTCACAATGCACTGATGCACTGATGCATACACACCTTTTGTAAAAATCAAATTCGAAAGAAAAATCAACTTTACCGATTGATGTACACAAAAAGATTTTGCGCATTTAATCGGTAAAAAACAACAATTTAAAAAAAGATTTTAAAGGCCCTTAAAGTTGTTCACATTGCAAACAGTTCAAAAGTTAAAAGCTAGGAGGAAGAAAGGAAGTCAGGCAAAGCATTCATTATTTTCATAAAGGATAATGCATTTCTAAAATATGTTCCTGGAAGCCATTGAAGCAGACTGCATAATTAGATTCAAGAGACAGACTCATGTTTTCTGGAAAGAGAGGGAATTGAAAGATATGGTAGAGTTTACGTCAACCAAAAAGAGATATGTTGCACTGAAAGATTTTCATCTGTTCCTAAAAATTCTCATCTTCTTGCATACTAATTTGTCTGTCAACCATCTCCATGGCATTTCTCAAGCTCGGGTGTAGAAGCTGATTACTCCGTCATTGAGCACTGGCTCTGCATAGTGTCTTGGGAGTTTTTGTTCAGACAAACAAACCATTCTGCACTTAGGTTTAGAAATGCCAGTCAGATGGCAATCCCAAATCAGTTCATTCACCCACACTATGACAAGTTAATTTTCAAATAGGACTATAACTTAATTGAAACACCCGACCTTGGGACCGTTCCTTTAAATTCTCCACAAACCACAAAATGTTGTCCCAGCACAGATATTCATGTAGAATATATTCAGTATGTTACTTTTTAAAACATCTTTTCACCTTGCAAATTACCTGCCCCACGTTTTACTTTTTTTTGTTGTTGTGAATTTATTGTACTCATCAAGACTAGGGATTCTAAAATTAGAAAATACAATACAAATTACATTTCTATAGTGCATTTCAGGTCCAGAGGACGTCACAAGGTACTGGACAGTCAGGGATTTGGACCCGAGCTAAGGGTCGGGATCAGGGAGGGTGGAGGGCAAGAAGGGTAGAGGGTAACCGAAGGCTCGGTCGAAGAGGAGGGTTTTGAGATGGGCCTTGAAGGAGGCAAGAGAGGGAGTGAGGCGAAGGGAATGTTGGATGGAGTTCCATAGGGTGGGGGCAGAAAGGCTGAAGGCTCGGCCGCCGATGGTATAGCGGGCCATCCGTAGCACGTGGAGCAGGCCAGAGCCTGCTGAGCGGAGGGAACGGACGGTTGACATGTGGTCAGCAGGTCGCAGAAGTAGGGAGGGGCAAGGCCTTGGAGGAGGATTTGGAACACTTTTGCACCAGAGTGACACTACCATCTACAAACAACCAGATTTCTACATTTTCACACCTTCCCAAGTAGGCCAGTAACATAATGCTGAAAATAATTCAAGGCCTTTATGAATTTTTCTATATAATCCATAGTTTTGTAACTGCAGGGAAAATGTAAAACTTATTTTTACAAATAAAGAGGTGGAATGCCTACAAAGCCATAGTTGTGCATGGGTCAATTGTGGGTATGTTCATTACTCTACCAGCAACCATGCAATATCCCTACCAGATAAGTAAAAGTAGGATTCCAGGAAAACATGAGCCATAATAAGTACTGTGCTTTCATATGTATTGCCACTTCAATTGCAATTTGCATGGTTTTCAATTCTAGCAACTTTTGGAAGCACAATGTTTTGCATGTACAAACCTATTTCAACTCAGAAATTTTTGAGTAACTTAGCAAGGTTAATCAACAGGTCACTGTGCAGAAGATACATAATTTTACATAACTTGTACCTCCAGTCAATGTAGAGAAATAGTACACTTCACAAATCATATGATAATAATCCTTGCAATTGTTAAAGTGCCTTATCAAGTCAAAACGTCTCAAAGCGCTTCACTGGAATTACTGTGAAATGGAGTGACTGTATTTGTAGGCAGCACAGCTGAGCACAGCAATATCCCACAAGTGATGAAACGAATGATCAATTTTATTTGGGGGATTATGGGCTAAGATACTGGGAGAAACTTCCTTATCTTTTCGAACAGTGCCATGGGATCTTTAACGTTCATCTGAACAGAATGCACCGATATCTTCTTCCACTAAACATTGCTATTATGACCAATGCTTCCTTCCCAAAACTATATTATAGGGTAAAAGCCACATAGTTTCTTGGGAACAGGTTTGGTTAGGAGGTATGACAATGGTCATCAGTATTCGATTAGGTACTTTTTTTTCAATCTTTTCAGACTAAGGTCACCTTGTTGGTCCTTGGAACTGCTTTGAGTATTCCAAATTTGAATTAGTCACTGTCTGTCCCAATTACAAACATGTCTGGTATATCAGCAGGCTAAACTCAAGTTTTCTGCTAAGCACCTCCAGACTATCAACCATCAATAGGAGATTTACCCAACTCAGTTAAGATGCACAATGCAACGGAAGTCAGAAAGAGAAGTATGAGATCTGGAATTTTGGGCTTAAATACCAACAAAATTGAACCCCACAACCAACATTCAGCAATCCTGAATAAAGTGATGATAAAGACCTTCTCATAAGTACGAAACAATCACACAAATGGACTTAAAGTGAGGTGACCTTACTGATCTTCCACAAGCAGGACATGCTAAAAATCAATGCATTTGCCTTGAGCAAGAATACATTCTCTGAATTAGGCATTGATTGTTCTTGATTGGGTTTCTGTGTTATTCCTTTCTTCAATACAGGCCTCTTCAGACCAACATTAATGGTTGTCACCTTGTTAGTCCTTGGGGCTGTTGTGGGTGTTTCAAATTAGGATTGCTTAGTTTATTTTCTGTTCACCTAATGAAAGATAGGGATAAGAAATCAGGAAGACAAACAGTGACTAATTCAAATTTGGAATAACCGCAGCAGCCCCAAGGACCAACAAGGTGACATTAGTCTGAAAAGACTAAGAAAAACTAAACTCCTAATTCAGCATTGGCAAACATAGCCATAATTCCTAACAGAACCAGTATGTACAGAAGAAATCATTACCCAATCCAGGACCAATAAAAACAACGATATATAAATAGAACACAATATCAAAAACAATATATCAAACATTGAAACATTTTTCCTAAAGAAAGCAAAAGAACAATAGCCCAGTATTAATCTCACAACAATTCTGCCAACCACACCTTGCATTTTGATCAGTCTAAAGCAGCCGTGATTGCTGCTGATACCTTTTTAAAGTCCACTATTCGAAATAGCAAGCAGAACTATTGAAAAGGAGCAGCAATTGCTGTCCTCTAGTGACCATTTCTTCTTGCACTTTTTCAAAGCAGAACCCCGAAAATCAGTGAATCTGTCTTTCTAACTCCATCATGTTCGATTGGTGTGTCACTATCTCTCCTCAAATTAAATCCACTCTATCTCACTTATATTTCTCTTTAAATTCCAGCCTTAATGATCTTGATAAAAAACCTGCCCCATTGCTCAATTCTGTTCTAACACCATATTGAGCATCAAGGTTTATCCACAGCATATTCACTAGCATGTCTAATCTTTGAACTTATATAAAGCCAATAATCCTGATGATATCATTACTCATTACTTACTCATTGAGGAACACTCACCTGTCTTATTTAACAATTCCATTTTCTTTCTCAATTTTCTCACTTCTTTCCTTCTATCTTACTGTCATTTAGCTCCTAATTTATGAATTGATTTGCAGACTGCCGCATTGGTTGTGGCATAATCAAAGATGTGAAACAGGATTGAATGGAATTTAAAAGAATCAGCCATGAATCCAAAGCCTAGCATAGGGAGGAAAGAAGGGCTAGAATATAGCAAAGATAGCAATGCCAAGACAGAACAGATTCTTTGAAATAGTAAAGCTACGGGTTTAGGGGCATACAAGCCAAAGCCTTCAAATCAAGCAAACCAGCAAGAAAATCCAACAAATGTTTTTATAGTCCTGATCACTTTACCAATTCGAATACATACACATTTGTTTCTGCTGCTGTAGCAGTATCACAATAACTGCTGCTCTCATAGTTCTACTGTAAACAGCCTTGAACATGAAAGAAATGACAGAGATCAAAAATATCAAAATAGTTACACATATCCAACTATGTCAAGTAAAGTAGCTTTGAAGTAGGACACAAAAGGGGGTTTTGAAGTTATATCACCGCAAGCAGGTAAAACGATGCATTCAGTATTTTCGGTGCTGCCCTTTAACTTTCCATATAATATTTTCAAGTGATTCATGGAACTGGAAAGGTGGAGGGGAAGAAAAAGCATTCTTAATTTAATGTCCTACTTCCTACAGACACCGAGGAAAAATATTGCAAAAATAGTTGCTCCCATAGACAGAGAGAAAAACACAATACACCAAACTACCTCCAACATATCATCCAACATGACGCCATGGAAGCCCATCAAATTAATCAAACCATATGCGTCCCTGAAAATACAAGTTTAAGAGTGAAAAATACAATATAGGGTTGGAGTAAATGAACCGTCACCTTGTTCTTTCCAGTGTACATTAATATGGGCTAAGAAAGTAAGCTCTCAGGGTCTAAACAATACTCAAATTATTGGCCTCCAAAGGGAGTGCGCTCCCTGGACTAAGGAATGATGTACATTAGTCCAATAAACATTGACTGAATAACACATAAAAAGGTATCTTGTAACGTTTTTTTTAGAGAAAACACATTGATTTAGCAAACACCTTTACATTTAGAGACGTGCACCTTTTGTCTTAAATTAGAAAAACAAAGTGTGGCATAAATAATAATTGTTCCCCAAAAATTCAGAATTTTGTTTTCCAATTGAAAAGAATTCCCTCATACCTTCCATTGCAAAGCAACCAACGAGCAAATGAGTAGTGAGGTGTGATCTTCTGTATGATGCTGGCCATTACCATAGTAACCACCAACTGCACGCCTATCACACCCTGGAGGGAGGGAAAAAAAGGTCTACGTGAACCATATCTCCAAATTGTATTGCTTGTTTCTTAACAAACCACACTTTAAGAGGCAAATAATCACAAACTTACCTTCTCTGAAATAGAGCAATCTGAACACTAAAAATGATCAAACCTGTAATATTTTACTCCATTTCCCCCCAATATCTGGACACTTTCAATCAAAGCCAGTTATCAATTGTGAAAGTACCCTTACCTCTAAACCCCGCCTGGGCTCCAGTCAGCTCTGTGGAGCACTTTGAGTTCAGATACCTCCCTACATGACAGGCGCTATATAAATGTAACATTGTTGTTGTTGATGACAAATAAAGCCAAATAAAGTTTGTGCCTAAATTGAAACACATACTGAACACTTAAGTTTTAATACTGAAATAGATTCCATAACATTCCATAACGTGGAGTCCTGTAGCTCAGTGGTTAGAGCACTCGCTTTGCAAGCGAGAGACCTGAGTTCAATTCCAGGCAGGGCGAAACCTTGGGCAAGTTTCCTTACTCCACACGCCTAATAATAATCCCTCCAAAAAACCCAAAACAATAATTAAATTGGTCATTTTTCAACCTACGACTGTTTGTGGGACATTGCTGTGCGCAATTGGCTGCCGCGTTCGCCCACAAATATACAGTTAATTCACTTTACAGTGTGTTCTGTGAAGCGCTTTGGGACGTCCTCCTGACGTGAAAAGCGCTATATCAAATGCAAGGATTATTATTATTATTATTATTATTATTAATTGATATGCCAATACGTTTTTTCCCCTATAATATAAAAATGATTTAGTGAAAAGTAGATTTATCTAGATCCCCTCTCTCGATCTTGTGTACAAAACAATTTACATTTATATCGCCTTTCACATCGAGAAGAGATTTCAAAGCGCTTAACACAACTGATAAAGCCTGAGCTGGGGGTATGGTGAAGGGGGGGGTGGGGGGGCTGAGGGGAAACGTGATCAAAATCACAGTTGAAGAGATGCATCTTCAGGCAGATTTTGAAGGCAGGAAAAGAGGGGGCAAGGCAAGATTGTGAGAGACTAGGGTGGAGTTCTGGACACAGAGTGACTGAAAGTTGGGCAACAAACTTTTACACTATTGCTTCTAGAAGGCATATGCTGTATTATCCAGTATTTTTTTCCTTCTGCAGAAAACACATTTTACAATATATACACACACAGATGTACACACACCTCCAGCTTAATTTACTTAAACTGTGTTACAAATTTTACACAGTAGTGAGGTATGTTCAATACATGAATGAGGTTAATAAAAATATGTTCTAAAGACCTGTCTCAGAAACAAAGTTAGTATCATTATTAAAATCATTAGTAACTGCTGATTAGCCAATAGCTTACTGTGTGGATCTATATTAAAGCTTTTTTTAATATAAAGATTTTGAATGTGGAAAAATCTATTGAAACCAAGTAATCTCTTAAGCTTATGGCCTTCAGATTCAGTGTGGAGTAGAGTTGATCGTTAGCAAAGGTGTAAATTCTGCAACTGTACAATCCACCTTAGCTACAGAAACATCCGTCACAAACAACTGCAGTACTTTTCCACTTATGCCAGCATGAATCCAACTGCTCACACCAACTACAATATATCTTATTTGGCAGGTGGTTATAGTGGCCACTCTGTCTCCCTCTAAAATTGGGATTGTTGTCACCAACTGCCCTATGAATGCACTACCTGCATAGCTGTGAGTATGCAAAATTTGAAGTGGGTGTATGTGCAACCAGAATAATAGCCATATCCCAAGTTGACCTGGGGAGTGCCTGTGTGCAAATACATAAACATAAATAGAAATCATAGACTTACATCGGGACACACAATGGTTACTGGCACATTTGGACAGCACCATATGTTAGACTGGCATTGATCCCAATTCCAATTGAACACAAGTACTCCCTCTAGAATTGTGAAGTGCAACAATGCTTAATATGTCTACACAAAACTTTTGTTACACATACAATCCGACCAAAGTGAATGCACAAGACAGACTATAATAATAGATTTATTCACAGGAAACTGTAGCAGTCGAATTCCCTCATATTTGTGGCAATGAGTTGGGAAAAATCTAATCGAGAGACTGAAAGGCAATCACATAGAGCAGCCTCCATTTTACATTTAAGTAAAATGAGTCTGGCCTTTAGTATTTTCAATATAATATGGTAACAAACTTAAAATAATTACCTTTTTTTTAATCTAAGGGAAAGTGACCTTTGATTTTCACTCTCTCCAAGGTCAGAGTTAGCCTTCTCTCAAGATGCACACCAATCGCTCTCCCCCAACCTCCAACCCAATGGCTAGGATCAGAACTGGCAACTATAGTCCTATAGTGCTCCAGCGAATCACCGTTTGAAAAGTCTGAGGGTGAAGGAGTGATAGGGAAGAGCAGGAATACTTTCCGTTTCAGGGCACTCCCCATAGATCCAGAGGAACTTACTGCCACAAACTTATACTTACAGTAAGGATTTCTCGTAATAAACAATTTTATAACAACATTCTTTTTCTCAATGTCTAGAAGGAGTACTTTGAACAGCAAATACTCCCCTGAACTTTCCTTTTGAAAATACACAATGACAACTGACTCAATGCTATACATTTATACTTCACTGAGAATGCATCATGGATCCCATAAAGGTGATGGGTGTCAGTAACCATGGGGAGCTCTCGGCTGCTGTTTGATCTCAGGCAGTAATTTTTGAAATGTGTAAAATGAACTAAAATAAGGCACTGGCTCAAAATATTGCAGGAAATGTAATTAAAGAACAATGATCTGCCTGGACTGTTCAAGAATCAACAACATCAACTCAATTACTCTGCTCAGCTTCAAGTCTACAGTACAGGAACCATCGATTAGCTAAATCAACATACTTGGATAAATTTGTCACAAACAAGAATTTGTGCAATGCATTAACATCATGTGATAATACACACAATTGTCAACCAAGCAAAACTACTGACATGATCATGCACGATCCTCACTTAAAAAAGACCACCCTATGCAAAAGAAAACAGCTTATGTCATATCAAATGGAATACAAATCAGAGACTAATAGTGAAGTAAACCATGTGACATAACTCACTTTCATTTGTGACATATTTTTGCATAACTCTCCTCAAAGTAGTACAGGAAAGCTAAAGAATCAAATTCTTCTGATTTTACAATGAAAGTAATGTTCTTCAGATTATAATAATAATAATCCTGCTGTTTTTCACCAATATTTCTCCTCCAAGGTTCCCCTCCTCATCTCCTGATTGAGTTTGATCCCTTCGTTTTTTTCTATTGAGATATACTTCAGTTAAAAAGCTATTGTTCTACCACCAGTAGCTTACCCAAGCGGACATTATTTATGGGCAAATCTTGATAATGAATATTCATAAGTTATTTAACAGCAAGTAGCATTTCATTCAATTCTGAACCATTCAGTGAACACTGGTAATTCTAGATCTATCATTAGTGGTAGGGTTTCTCATGCTCAGTTTCTATCCTACACAGCCACTTCTTTCTCCCCACCCCCAACTACTACCCAGGAAGAATGAACATAGAGCCAAAACAGGAATGAAATTCTCCATTTTGGAGAAAATTTTTAAATTATACTGAGATGCAAACAGATTGTTCTATTGTTGTGGAAACAATAAATGTATAATTCAAAAAGGGCAAGTCTGGAACCTCAGTGTTCCTGAACGAAGGAGGAAAATAAAACAGTATTCTAGATCTGATCACTTTCCAGCTGAAAAGTTTGGAGTTAGGAATGAACATTGTTCAAGGGCAGGATCAGCCTTGCCTGAATCCATGTTTTGATGTCCAGCTAGAATTCTCAAGTGTTCTGGGATATCCTCCCAACACGAAAGGCACATTACAAGTGTAAATTGTATTCTGTTATTGTATTGTAACATCTTCAAGCTGCAATGTTGCATCAGCTGTCCTTCGGATGAGACGTTAAACTGAGGCCCTATCTGTTTCTCCTTGTGTCCTGTCGAACAATCCCCCAAATGAAATTGGGCATTCACTTTGTAGCTGTTTGTAAGACATTGCTGAGTGCAAATTGGCTGCCGGGTTAGCCCACAAAACATATACAGTCACCCCACTTTTCAGTATATCCTGTGAACTACTTTGCGATATTATAGATGCTATACCAAATGTAAGGATTATTATTATTGAAGAGGAGGAGGATAAATATATATTGGCTTATGTGTAATTTATTTTTCTTATCGTACATCAGTACCAACACCTTAAGCCTTGTGGCAACACCTGGCATGTATGTTATTCCAGTTTGTTATAAATCTTAAAACACAATTCAGACATACACCACAATGGGACAATGCTCGTAGTAAGACAAAAGCAGTCGCGGGAACAGAGCCCAGAGTCCAATGTAACTTTATTTTAAAAAGTCATATACTATTCTCTCATATTCAATTCATTTCTTCACCAATTACACACAATTACCCAATTCGCTCTTGAATTTGTTGAAATGATTTTTTTCCACCATCTATCCAGTTAATCTAATCTACATATTCATCAATCTCTATGTAAAAGTAATTAAATCTGAACCGTCTGTTCACATTTTGCATATAGAATTTCACAGATGAATGCAGAAACAGGCTATTCGGCCCAACTAGTCTGCACTGGTGCTCATATTCTCTATACACGAGCTTCTACCCCTCCTAATCCCCTCTACTATTTCTCTCCATCTCAAGTACGCATCAACTGAGTGCTACACACCTCAGCAAAGTTCTCCCACCATTTACTCTCCCTTTCACCACTGTGCATCCCAAATTAAATGTCACCTATATTGGGGTCAGCCAGTCTGCCACATGTGGAAATCCATTACTATGCTTAACAGTTTCCAAACCAAACAGTTCCATATAGGTATGCCACCGACACAGGGAAATTTCCCTAATTCTCAAAGAGAATGCACACTTGCTCCCTGGAGAGACATACCCTGCTTACCTAATTCCAGAGTACTAAGCACAGGATGCCAAGAGGCAAAGCTTGCAGGGACCTGAAGGAGCCATTGGGAACTGATGGGCATTTAGCCATCTAAAACTGCTTGGCTTACCACTAAAACCACTGTCTGTCTGGCAAACTTCCCATTGCTTGTCCAGCTAGGGCTTTGGCTTGCAGGCTTAACAACAACAACAACAACAACAACATTCCATTTATAAAGCGCCTTTCACGTCAGGAGGACGTCCCAAGGCGCTGCACAGTTGGGTCATGACCCGAGCAGGGGGAAATGGTCAGGGTGAGGGGAGGGAAGGGAGGGAGCGAGGAGGGGGGAATGGTCAGGGTGAGGGGAGGGAAGGGAGGGAGCGAGGAGGGGGAAATGGTCAGGGTGAGGGGAGGGAAGGGAGGGAGCGAGGAGGGGGAAGAGAGTCGAGAGGGGAGCTGAAGGCACGGTCAAAGAGAAAGGTCTTGAGACCGGCCTTGAAGGAGGAAAGGGAGGAAGCAAGGCGAAGGCACTGGGGGATGGAGTTCCAGAGCCTAGGGGCTGAGAGGCTGAAGGCCCGACCACCGATGGTAGGGCGGTTGGGGCGGGGGACGTGGAGCAGACCAGAGCCAGAGGAACGGAGGGTACGGGCAGGTAGGTAGGGGGATAGTAGGTTGGAGAGGTAGGAGGGAGCAAGGCCGTGAATGGCCTTGTAGGTGAGGATGAGGATCTTGAAATCAATCCTCTGGGGGATGGGGAGCCAGTGGAGGCGAGCGAGGGTGGGAGTGATGTGGTCCCGAAGCCTGGTGCGGGACAGTACACGAGCTGCAGAGTTCTGAATGACCTGCAGCTTGTGGAGGGAGGTGGCGGGAAGGCCGGCGAGGAGAGAGTTCCCATAGTCCAGCCTTGAGGTGATAAAGGCGTGGACCAGAGTTTCAGCAGCGTGAGGGGTGAGGTAGTGCCGTAGTCTGGCGATGTTCCGGAGGTGATGGAAGGCGGTGCCAGTTGTGGTGCGGATGTGAGGGAGAAAGGACAGCTCAGGGTCGAACAAAACGCCGAGGTTCCTGATTGGCTTTGAGAGGTGGAGAGTGCAGCCTTGGATGCTGATGGTGTCAGCGCCTGAGGTGCGGAGGCGCTGACGTGAGCCAATCAGGAGGGCCTCGGTTTTTCGCACGTTGAGCTGAAGAAAGTTGTCTCTCGTCCAGGACTCGATGTCGGACAGGCAGGCTGTCAGGACATCGGTGGTCGTGGAGTTGAGAGTAGAGGAGGAAAGGTAGAGTTGGGTGTCATCCGCATACATGTGGAAGTTAACTCCATGTCTGCGGATGATGTCACCGAGGGGGAGCATATAGAGGGTGAAGAGGAGGGGACCGAGGACAGAGCCCTGAGGGACACCACATGAGACAGTACGGGGGGTGGAGGAGAAGCCATTCGTCGAGACAAAGTGAAGACGGTGAGAAAGGTACGACCTAAACCATTCAAGGACAGTGCCTTGAAGGTTGAGGTGGGAGGACAAGCGGTGGAGTAGGATAGCGTGGTCGACCGTATCGAATGCTGCCGATAGGTCGAGGAGGACGAGGAGACAGAGGGAGCCCTGGTCACAGATGGTCAGGATATCATTGGTGACCTTGACCAGGGCAGTTTCTGTGCTATGAGCAGCACGGAAACCTGACTGAAGGGGTTCAAAAAGAGAATGGGTGGAAAGGAAAGAGCGCAGTTGGGAGGCGACAACTCTTTCCAAGACCTTGGAGAGAAAGGGGAGGTTGGAGATGGGCCGGTAGCTTGATAGCTGCGACGCATCAAGGGAGGGTTTTTTCAGGGTGGGCGTGATGGTGGCAGTTTTTAATGGAATGGGGACAGAGCCAGAGGAGAGGGACAGGTTGATGATGTCAGTGATATGTGGGGCAAGAAAGTGGAGCTGGGAGATAAGGAGTGGAGTGGGGATGGGGTCAAGGGAGCAGGTGGTTGGTTTTAGGGATAGGATGAGTTCAGTGACAGAGGGTGGGGAAACGGGTACGAAGGTGTGTAGGGGAGGATGGGTAGGAGTCGGAGTGTGGGAGGGAAGGGGTGGGGGGTGGGTGGAAGTTGGAGGGGAAGTGACCGCGGAGCGGATTCCCTTGATCTTGGATTCAAGGAAATCCAGCATCTCCTCGCAGTGAAGGTTGGAGGAGATGACCTGCGCGGGGTGGCGGGGGGGACGGAGGAGTCGGGTTGTGGTGGAAAACAGTAGCCTGGGGTTGTTCTTCGCCTCCAGGATTATCCTGGAGTAGAAGGACGATTTGGCCGAGGCTGGAGTGGAGTGGTAAATTTTGAGGAGGTCCAGCCAGATTTGTCGGTGGACCGTTAGGCCAGATTTGACACAGGTGCGTTCAGCAGCCCGCACCTGGCTTTTCAGTGACAAGAGCTGAGTGCAACGTATCCCTGCTCCCACTTATCAGTCTGTCACACCAGGTCCTGCCGATGAGCCAGAATGGTGGTGCTGTCATCAACAGTCCCCTGGAATGCTGCGGACCGGGCTGGTTTAGGAACTGGACAACCACGACCGACAGAGGGTTGGCTCAAATCCAAAATTCCGTTGCCAAACATTGGAGCCAGTTTAACTCCAAGGAGCAACTAGTGTCTATCCTCACACAAGGAGGATAGTCACTAGTTTCTCATGCCAACAACAAGATTACATTTGTATAGCGCCTTTCACGTTGGGAGGAAGTCCCAAAGTGCTGGACAATGTACAGCATTTTAGACATCCAACAAGCACAGGTTTGAGCCCTTACTAGGTGGATAGCAGGTACCGGGAACTCCCTACGAGCTTCCTAGTGGGCAACACAGCGCAGCATAAAATGCATGAGAACAATGCCACCATCTTTCTACAACAACAACAACTTGGATTTATATAGCGCCCTCCACGGCGAACGGCGTCTCAGAGCGCTTCACAGTAAAGGATCCCAGGGCCGAGCCAGGAGGAGGACGTTAGAATAGTCCAGCCGAGAGGTGACAAAGGCATGGACCAGGATTTCAGCAGCTTTCGGAGAGAGGTATTGGGGGAGATGGGCGATGCGTCAGAGGTGGAAGAAGGCAGTGCTGGTGAGGGACCGGATATGGGGGAGGAAGGATAATTGGGGCTTGAACCTCACGCTCAGGTTGCATATGGGTTTGGAGAGCTTTAGGGGGAGGTCAGGTAGGTGGAGGAGGTGAGGGCCGTGAGATTTTAGATGTTGACGAGAGCCAAAGAGTATGGCTTCCGTCTTGTCAACGTTCAGCTGAAGGAAATTTGCGCTCATCCAGCCCCTGAGATCTGACAGGTAGGCTGACAGAATATCAGTGGACTGGGGGTTGCAAAGAGAGGTGGAAAAATAGAGTTGGGTGTCATCCACGTACATGTGGAAGTGTACCCCATGTCTGCGGATGGACATCCCCAAGACGGAGCATGTAGATCAAAAAGAGGAGGGGGCCAAGGATGGATCCCCATATTTAACCGGGTGAGAGCAGGAGGTGAAGCCATTTGTGCAGATGTACTGTTGGCGGTTTGTGAGTTAGGACTCGAACCAGGCGAGTGCGGTCCCCCTGAGGTGGATGACGGAGGAAAGGCGGTGGAGGGGGATGGCATGATCGACTATATCGAACGCAGCAGAGAGGTCCAGGAGGACAAGGAGGCAGAGGGGGCCCTGGTCACAGATAGAGAGGATGTCGTCTGTGACTTTCACAAGCGCAGTCTCTGTACTGTGGGCAGAGCGGAAACCGGACTGGAGGGGTTCGAATAGGGAGTGGGAGGAGAGGTGTGCGCGAAGTTGATTGGCAACAACGCGTTCTAGGACTTTTGCGAGGAAGGGCAGGTTAGAAATATGGCGGTAGTGGCTGGAGTTTGAGGGATCTAGGGAAGGTTTTTGAGGAGTGGGGTGATGACAGCAGTTTTGAGGGGTGCAGGGACTGATCCGGAGGAGAGGGACTGGTTGATGCAGTCAGCCAGTAGTGGGCAGAGGAGGGGGAACTGGGTGACCAGTAAGTTGGTGGGGAGGAGGTCGAGGCAGCAGGTGGTTTCATGGAGGTGATGGTGGGTGAGAGGGAGGAGGGAGAGATGGGGAGGAAGGAATGTAGGATGGGGGTGGTGGTAGGAGCAGATGATGGGGAGGGTGTGGGGGAAAGAGAGGGCGTGGTGGTGGATGACAAGAGGCAGGTGGATGAGGCTGCCTGGCGGATGTTATGAATTTTAGATGAAAAGAAGTCCATGACCTCCTCGCACTTGGCATTTGATGTGACGATTGAGGAGGCCTGAGGTGGGGCACAGAGGAGGTAGTGGGTGGTGGAAAAAAGGACTTTGAGATTGTTTTTTGCCTCCAAGATGATGTTGGGAGTAGGAGGCAGTTTTTGCACGCGTCAAAGAATGGCGGTAGCTGTGGAGATGCTCGAGGCATAGTCGGTGGTGAACTGTCAGGCCAGTTTTCCGCCATCTGCACTCAAGCAGACGGGTTTGGATTTTTAGGCGGCGGAGATGGTTGTTGTACCAGGGGGATCGGGTGGGATTGGAGACGGTCCTGGATATCCTGGACGGGTGCTTCAGGGTCTCCACGGATGGAAAGCCAGAGGGTTAGGATGTTTGATGATGCGAGCGCCTTTGTGAGGGTCTCAGTGGGTAGCTTTTTCCAAGGGCGGTAGAGGATGATTGAGGGCTTGGTGGAGGAGAGAGGGATGTGAGAGGAGAAGGAGATGAGGAAGTGGTCCGAGATGGCCTTGTCCACTATGCTGAGGTCGGAAATGTCAAGGCCATGGGTGATGACAAGGTTGAGGGCATGACCACGGTTGTGGGTCGGTGAATTTATATGAAGGGTGAAGTTTAGGGAGAGGAGGGCAGTAAAGTCAGCAGAAGTAGTGTAAGGGGAGTTTAGGTGGAGGTTGAAATCCCCCATTATGAGCAGGCGTTCGGAGCAGAGGGACAGGGGAGGAGAATAGAGATGTCTGTGGAAGGAGCCGGGGGGCTTAGGGGGGCAGTAGACAAGGAGGATTTTCAATGGGAGAGAGGGGTGGAAGAAGGTGAGGTGCTCGAAGGAGGGAAGCAGCCAGAAGAGTAGGGGGTAAGACCAAGGGAGGCTTTGGAAATGAAGGCCACCCTGCTGCCATGCTGGTTTGGACGGGGGATGTGGTGGAAGGTGTAACCTGGAGGGGAGGCTTCCACTAGGGGGACGGGGTCATTTGGTGAGAGCCAGGTTTCGGTGAGCCCAAGAATGTCAAGGTGCTCGTCCAGGATGAGGTCGTGAATGGTGAGGGCTTTATTTGAGAGGGAATGGACGTTTTGGAGGGAAATGCAGGTGGGTTTGCTGGAGGGAGGGGAGGGAGGAGAGAGTGATGCGGAGAGGATTTTCAGGTGTACAGGAGAGATGGTTGTGTAGAGTGGTGTGAGTGGAGAGTTTGGGAGGGTACGTATGAGGGAGGGGGAAGTTGGTTTTGCCTTAAGGAGGCGGTTTAAGCGGAGGGAGTGAATGACTGGACACGTGGGGTTGCTGCTCTGGGACAGCCAGTGCCGGGAACCACGATGGGTCTGGCGAAGGATGCCCAGGCTGGAGCAGAGGGAAGTGGTGATGGGGTCGAGGAGAAAGAGAAGGGCTATTCTACCCACAGCTCAGGCACACATCCCTAGTGTTTGTACTATAGCTCCACCAGTTGTGGGTGCTGAGCATAAATATCACCAATTAGCCCAACTCCTCAATCTACCAAGACTCCCTGCATTGAGGCTGATCACACCACATTTCATCATTCGTCATTTACAATAAGAAGCAAATAATTAATAAAAAGTTATGGAAATAAAAGTAGCTGTTTGTCTGATTTAAAGGCAACCCAGAGGCTGTTACAGCTTTTAACTGTGTCCACCGGAGAGGAGGAAAGAGAGGAAGGAGGAAAGGAAGAGCAACCTCTGAACACGGGACACAAGGAGCATCTCCCCCAATCCCCGGCCAGTCCTCTCTCCCACCTTCACCGCACAATCCTGAAAAGTCTCCCCGTCTACCTCCACCAATCCCCAGCCAGTCCCGACTCCCCACCCAATCCCCGGCCAGTTCCGTCTCTCCCACCAAACCCCGGCCAGTCCCATCTCACCCCCCCAATTCCTGGCCCACTCCCAATCCCCGACCCACCCCCAATCCGCGTCCCTCCCCCGATCTCCGGCCAGTCCCCCAATCCTGGGCCAGTGCCTCCCCCAATCCCCGGCCAGTCCCGGTCCCTCCCCCAATCCCTGGCCAGTCACCGTCTCCCCCAATCCCCGGCCAGTCCCCATCTCCCCCCAATCCCCGGCCAGTACCCCTGTCTCCCCCCCAATCCACGGTCAGTCCCCCTCAAACCCCAGACAGTCCCAATCAACCCCTGGCCAGTCATCCTTCCGTCTCCCCCGATCTCCAGCCCGTCCCCCATCAAGCCCCGGCGTGTCAGCCCCTGTCTCCCCCAAAATAGAGAGCAGAAAGTTGGGAAAAGAACCAAATGGGCTAACATTTTCTTTCACAAATATACGGTCAATTCACTTTACAGTATATTCTGTGAAGCGCTTTGAGGCGTCTAGAAGATGTGGAAAGCGCTATATCAAATGTAAGGATTATATTATCATCATCCCCGGCCGGACCCCCCCATCTCCCCACCCCCAGCCAGTCCAATTGTCTTCCCCCCAATTCCCAGCCAGTCCACCCGTTTCCCCCATTCCCCGGCCAGTTAGTCCCATTTCCTGTGCCCTCCCAGTCCCCCATCACCCCCTCAATCCCTGACCTGTAAAACCACCCCACCTCCATCTCCCTCAATCTCCAGATAGCTCCCCCACATTCAACCGCCTCCCCAACCCTCCTAGCCCCCCCAAACACCCCTAGCCCCCCTCCTAGCCCCCCAAACACCCCTAGCCCCCCTCCTAGCCCCCCCCAAACCCTTCCAAGCCTCGCCCCCATCCTTGCCTGTCCACCCCCGATCCCAGCTCCCCCATCATCCCAGCCAACCACTCATCTCAGCTCCCCAATCCCAGCTCCCCCACAATCCCCGGCCTGTTCCCCGTCTCCCCCAATCCGTTGCTGACACTGCCCTCCTGCCCGGGCCGCTCACCATGGTGCTGGTGCTGGTGCCGGTGCTGCTGCTGGTGCCGGGGCGCGAGCCCTCAGACAGGTTTGAAATAACCGACAGCCATGTCCCCGCCGCGCGCTCCAGAGGTCACACAGGACCCCGCCCCGGACAGCCCCGCCTGAACCAAACACAACCTCCCGTTTCACCCACGCCGACCAAACCGAGACATTAGATTCAGCCATATGATGGGCTACTTTTTTGCTTAAAAAAAAAATCAATGGTTTCCTCGCCTTCCCTACTCCCGTATGAGCTGGCGATTTTTTCATCTGAAAAGCAGGCGGTTTGTATCCTGCGCGGCGGCTACAAAGGCCCCACTGTCCTTCACTCTCAACCGAGACCGTCACCAGAGCCTGAAGATCACGTGACAGTGTCTCTCACTCCATCACCTGAGCCCAACACCTGGGCAGCATCACCTGTTCATCACTTGATCAATCAATATCACCTGAGCAATATATTATTAATAATTAATAAGCTTTGCATTTGTTATAGCGGCTTATCGCGTCGTCGAGACGTCTCAAAGCGCTTCACAGATTGTACTGTGAAGTGAATTGACTGTATATTTTGTGGGTGAATACATATTATTTACAATAATAATAATAATCTTTGCATTTGGTACAGTGCGTTTCATGTCAGGATTACTGTAAAGTGGAAGGACTGTACTTTTGTACCCAATCCATCAGCAGCAATTCACAAACATGTCATCTCGAACTCTTAAGCCCACATGAAACCACCCTCGACCGCATCCCTACCCCTCTCCTTACATCCCAGCTCCACCTCCCTGCCCCTCTATTTACAGACATAAACCTCTCCCTGTCCTCCGGTACTTTTCCCACCCCATTAAAAACCGCTGTGATCACTCCCATCCTTAAAAAACTCCCTGGACCCTTCTCTACTCCCAAACTACCGCCCCATCTTGAAACTCCCTTTCCTCTCAAAAGGTCCTGGAACGAGTTGTTGCTTCCCTGTTTTGTTCCTTCCTATCCCGGTACTCCCTTCATGAACCCCTCCAATCGGGTTTTTATGCCCACAGCACTGAAACAGCCCTGGTCAAAGTGACAAATGACATTCTGTTCATCTGTGATCAGGGCTCCCTCTGCCTCCTCATCCTCCTTGACCTCTGCTGCCTTTGACACAGTCGACCAATCTTTTCTCAATCAGTGCCTCTCTCACCTCAACCTTCACGGCTCTGATCTTGACTGATTCTGATCGTACCTCTCTCACCGCCTCCACTTCATCTCCACAAACGGTTTCTCCCCTAGCCCCAGCACCAATTTGTGCGGCGTTCCTCAGGACTTTCTCCTTGGTCCCCTCCTGTTCAATAATAATAATAATAATAATAATCCTTGCATTTGATATAGCGCTTTTCACGTCGGGAGGACGTCCCAAAGCGCTTCACAGAACATACTGTAAAGTGAATTGACTGTATTTTTTTTTGTGGGCGAACGCGGCAGCCAATTGCGCACAGCAATGTCCCACAAACAGTCGTAGATTGAAAATGACCAATTTATTATTGTTTTTGGTTTTGGAGGGATTATTATTAGGCTCTGTGGAGTAAGGAAACTTGCCCAAGGTTTCGCCCTGCCTGGAATTGAACTCAGGTCTCTCGCTTGCAAAGCGAGTGCTCTAACCTCTGAGCTACAGGACTCCACAATATCTCTCTTGGTGATATCATCCGGAGACATGGGGTCAATTTCCACATGTATGCGGATGACACCCAACTGTACCTCTCTGCCTCCACTCTTGACAACAATAACAACAACAAAAATACATTTATAGAGTGTCTGTCGGACATCAAGTCCTGGTGAGAGCTAATTTTCTTCAATTGAACATCAACAAGACCGAGGCTCGCTTGATTGGCTCCAGTCAACGCCTCCTCACCTCAAGTGCTGACAGCATCACCATCCATGGTCGCACATTCCACCTTGCTAAGCCAGTCCGGAACCTTGGCATCTCGTTTGACCCTCAAATATCCTTTCTACCCCACATTTGCGCCATGACCCGCTCTGCACTTCCCCACCTTCGCAACATCACCCGGCTCCGCCACTTTCACACCGCAGGCCGCTGAAACCCTCATAAATGCTTTCATTACTTCAAAGCTTGACTATTCAAACTCATTGCTTGTCATCCTCCCTAACTCCTTCCTCCCTAGGCTGAAGATCATCCAGAACTCTGCAGCCCATGTCCTCTCCCGCACCTGATTCCATGACCCTATCACCCCATCCTCACCTAATTCCACTGGCTTTCCATCACACAGAGGGTACAGTTCAAGGTCCTGGTCCTCACCTGCAAAACCCTCCATGGTCTTGCTTTCCCCACTACCTCTGTGACCTCCTAACCCCCTATCACCCTGCTCGCGCTCTCCGCTCAGTGGGCTCCAGCCTGCTTCACATTCCCTGCCTCACTCGTTCCAGTATTGGTGGGCGGGCCTTCCTCCACTCTGCCCCCACCCTCTGGAACTGCATCCCACAGTCCCTTCGCCTCACCCCTTCCCTTGCCTCCTTCAAGACCCATCTCAAAACCCTCCTCTTCGATTGTGCTTTCGATCTGCCTGCTTCCCCCCCCGCCCTCCACCCTCCTCAATCCCGACCCCCAGCTCGGATCCAAAACTCTGTCTGTACAGCAGCTTGGGACGTCCTCTTGACATGAAAGGTATTACACAAATGTCATTTTGTTGTTGTTGTAAACCACTAAGGTCTTTGCCACCTCTCTGCTTTCACACTTTTGCAAAAACTTATCTCTGCAACAGTGTCTTAAATCACCACTAAATTCTTTGCGCTGCCTTACAATGGATTACAATTTACATTTATATAGCACCTTTCACATTGGGAGGATATCTCAAAGTATCTCACTGCTGGCCGTTCACCAAAGCTGGGGTTTGCGAGCCGAGGAGAGTCAGTAGGAGAAAGCGCAGAGGTACATCTTGAGGCAGCCTTTTACAATGAAGGGAGTAAGCAAGCTGGACGGTTTCCAGCATGGAGTTCCATAGAGTAGGGTCAGAATGCTGAAAGCTTATCTGCCAATGATGGGGTGGAAAAGGCAGGAGACATGAAGCAGATCAGTGTTTACTGTTTGAAAGGAACAGCTGTGGCATTAGAGCTGTAGACGGTCTTGACCTCCCTACCAACCTCCCCGCTCCCTCCATTCATCAGGCTCCGGCCTGCTCCATGTCTCCCAGAATGCCATCGGTGGCCGGGCTTTCAGCCTCTCTGCCCTCAAACTCTGGAACTCCATCCTACGGTCCCTTCGCCTCGCTTTCTCCCTTGCATCCTTCAAGGCCGGTCTCAAGACCCTTCTCTTCAACCGTGCCTTTGGTCTCTTTCCCATCTCTCTGCCTTCCCTCACCCCTACACCACCCCTCCCCATGCTCAGGCCCCAACATCTGACTGTTCAATGCTTTGGGACGTCCTCCCAACGTGAAAGGTGCTCTATAAATGTAATTTTGTTGTTGGTATTATTAGGTAAGAGTGCAGCACAAGACCATACAGATGCAGATCCAAATTCCAATCTGTGTTAAATTAGGTGACTTGAAAGGTCACCTATTATTATTTACATTTATAGTACCCCAGCTACACTATAATTATATAGTATAGGGGCACTATAATTGTGAATAATAATAATAATAATCCTTGCATTTGATATAGCTCTTTATCACGTCTGTGAGACGTCTCAAAGCGTTTCACAGAATATACTGTAAAATGTATTAACTATATTTTGTGGGCGAAACGTGGTAGCTAATTACACATAGTAGTGTCCCACAAACAGTAAATGGATTGAAGTGACCAATTTATTGTTTTTTTAAGGAATTATTACCCCTGGAAAAGTGATTCGCCAATCGACTAATAACCGGGTTCCTGCTTATTGCTAGGTAAACAGAGGCATGTGGATTAAGGAAAGTTGCCCAACATTTCGCCCCGCTGGGAATTAAAACCAGGTCTCTTACTTTTGAGGCGAGTGCTCCAACCACTGAACTATAGAACTCCACAGTAAATGCTAAATAATTTATAAATAAATAAATTTACAATCATGAATACTACAATTCTAAATACTAAATAAATCCTAAATACATTACAATTGCAATTAGTCTCAAATAACCCCATCTATGCTATAAGATGTGAGGTGTGGAATTTTGGTAAACTCAAATTGAGATCAGATTTGAAGCCTCTTGCTGAATAAAAGGAAAACGGTCAAATATCTTTACAGAGAGAAAGAAATGTCTTAGTTCTAGCCACCTCCAACAGGCATCTATTTCACCAACTATCTGTGCAAAGACACAAATATGAATTTCACTATCATGTGTGATTCTATTTTACCTGTACTTAGGTGGGACTCAATCATTGAAGGAGTGATAGAGCAACTATTTACATGAGAGTCCAATAGGAATATGTACCAACATAATAATAATAATAATAATAATCCTTGCATTTGATATAGCGCTTTTCACGTCGGGAGGACGTCCCAAAGCGCTTCACAGAATAGACTGTAAAGTGAATTGACTGTATATTTGTGGGCGAACGCGGCAGCCAATTGCGCACAGCAATGTCCCACAAACAGTCGTAGATTGAAAATGACCAATTTATTATTGTTTTTGTTTTGGAGGGATTATTATTAGGCGTGTGGAGTAAGGAAACTTGCCCAAGGTTTCGCCCTGCCTGGAATTGAACTCAGGTCTCTCACTTGCAAAGCGAGTGCTCTAACCACTGAGCTACAGGACTCCACAACATAGGACATGGGCCAACATAGGAACATGCATCTTCTATTTTGTGTTCATTTTAACATCTCAGAGGGAATCTATACCTTAGAGAGTTTTTTAAATATCCATCTCTAAACTATTCAGAAATTATCAAGAGTTTCTCCTTTGGTCCCACTGAGTAAATGCATAAATGCCCTGAATGGCGAGGTGCTTATGTGTAATAAATTATGAAGGCATCCAGGTTCAAATCTCAATCTATGCCATTTCAGTCAACTTCAGTTGAATCAGTAGAGAAACACTACAAGTTGCCATGTAATAGGATGGGAATAAAAACAGCCAGAGTTCTTGCTTTTGATTGTATTCTATTGTTCCCTGGAGAAACAGCGTGTATATATGAAGGCATTGGATGGAGATAGGATTGGGCTTACCTGTGGTATCCTCCATGGTGATAAGCCTCCAGTGCTCACAGTCGACACTCACCTCAAAAAAGGCTGATTATATGCTATTTAAAAATGCATTATTCTCTTATCATTTTGTTTGCTATTTCAAATAGTGTGGAGTCCTGTAGCATGTTGTAGCTTCCTGTAGTACATTGCTAGTGCACTCGCCTTGCATTTGAGAGGACCTGGGTTCGATTCCAAGGCAGGGTGAAACATTGGGCTAGTTTCCTTACTCCACATGTCTCTGTTCACCTAGCAATAAGTAGGAACCTGGTTGTTAGTCGATTGGTGGATTGCTTTTCTGGGGATAATTATCCCTTCAAAAATACATTTTACAAAATAATAATTTGATCACTCAATGCACGACTGTTTGTGGTATACTGCTGTGTGCAATTGGCTGCCCGAGTTTTGCCCACAAAATATACAGTCAATCACATTACAGTATATTCTGTGAGGCGCTTTGAGACATATGGAAGACATGATAAGGTGCTATATCAAATGCAAGGATTATTATTATGACATACAATGGGGTTTGGGGGAGAGGGGAAGAATCGGAAATGTAATGGTATCAATGGTACCTGATCAAATGAGAGATCAGATATTGACCAAACTGCAGTCTAATGCAGTCAATAGTTATCACTGGCCTTGGGGTGAATTCCTCCTCCCAATCAGTAATACCTTTTGACTGCTTTTGCTGTTCTCGGTGGGGGGAAGAGAACGAGACAGATAAGTAAGTGGGGTTTCCTTGAAGTTAAGATGGTTCCAAGGTGACATACTTGGCAATAGAATGGACAACACATAATAAGCCTCATAGATTATCTCTAATGGAAAGTATGAAGGTCTGAACTTCCATGCAAGTGTTCAACATAATTAATTGTTGCTTTCAGGGAAGGAGGGGTAAGGAGAGACATTTTGGAGAAATAAAATTGGAACAGAGAAGAAAAGCAAATTTAAAAAAAAATTGTAATGTTGTTGCAGAAAGATTTTTCAACCATTCTGTTGAACAGCAGGGGGTGGTGGAAGTCACTGAAACATGAGGTCTCAGCATTGCAGAACTAATAGGGAGCTGGCAGCTTGCATCAGAAACAACATTTTTAGGATCAAATAAAATTTACTTTAGCCACTGGCATGCTTTCACATCACTGCCAGTGTAATTTTACTCAAGTGGTTCAGGGATGGGCACAAGCAACGGCAGATGTTATGAGATCCATCTTCCATTTCTTTCATCCCCAATGACGTGATTTCAGCCAGTGCTCCACTTATGCAGAATAAGTGACAAACGGGAATTAAACATCTAAATGCATTCACTTTATGGTTCAGTGGACAATTGCAATGCATGATGTGTTCCTCAGTTATCTGCCATGTTTTCTCTATTTCCTCTTGAAGCAAGAAAGAAGAAAATTAGTGAGCAATCTCACCTCTGTTAGTAAGTTTTCCATCTAGTAGCAGGATGATGCTGAATGTGATTCAAGCCAATCCTGGTTGACCTTGTTGGATTGTTTGCTGTTATACTTGTTTTATAGAGAACAACAACAACTTTCACTTATATAGAACAGTAGAGTAGTAATAATTGGGTGTAATTTGAAGTCGTTTTTAACAGATTCTTATTAACTCCTTGAAACTCCACTCTGGAGCAAAGATTGGCAAAGACTTTCCAATTACCAGATAGAGCACTCATTTGCATGACTCTGATTCCTTATTTAGGGAACCCATTAAAAAAAAGTCAGGCAAACTAGACCGTATGCAGTATTCAAGGTGTGGTCTGATCAGAGCACTGTACAGCCTGAGTTTGACGTTTGGGGTTCTAAACTCAACTGATTTACCGATTTAGCCCAGCTTTCAATAGTTCTGACAAATGATCATTGACCTGAAACGTTAATAACAACAACAACTTGGATTTATATAGCGCCCTCCACGCCGGACGGTGTCTCAGAACACTTTGCAGTAACGGATCCCGGTGCCGAGCCAGGGGGAGGGGGAGGAAGGTGACCAAAGGCGAGGTTGAAAAGAAAGGTCTTCAGCCGAGACCTGAAAATAGGGAGTGAGACGAAAGGAGTGAGGAAGGGAGTTCCAGAGCCTCGGGGTGTAGTGGCTGAAGGCACGGCTGCCGAGGGTGTACCGGAGAATTCGGGGGACAAGGAGGAGGCCAGACCCAGTGGAGCGAAGGCAACGGGTACTGTTGTGAGGAGAGAGGAGGTCAGAGGTAGGGGGGGTGCAGAGAAGTGGAGGGATTTGAAGATGAGGGTGAGAATCTTGAAGTCAATCCTCTCTGGGTCAGGCAGCCAGTGCAGTCTGGAAAGGACTAGGATTATCGGGGAGCGGAATTTGGTATGGGTAAGAATGCGAGCGACTGAGTTCTGGATGACCTGGATTTTATGAATGGTAGTTGAGGGGAGACTGGTGAGGAGGGCATTTGAATATTCCAGCCGAGAGGTGACAAAGACATGCACCAGGATTTCGACGGCTTTTGGGGTGAGGTATTCGCAGAGATGGGCAATGCATCGGAAGTGGAAAAAGGTGGTGCTGTGAGAGACCGGATGTGGGGGAGGAAGGATATTTGGGGGTTGAACCTGATGCCTAGGTTGCGTACGAGTTTGGAGAGTTTTAGGGGCAGGTCGGGTAGGTGGAGGAGGTGAGAATCATATGATTTAAGACGTTGACGAGATCTAAAGAGTATGGTTTCCTTCTTGTCAATATTTAGCTGAAGGAATTTTGTGCTCATCCAGCTCCTGAGGTCTGACAGGCAGGCTGACAGAATATCAGGGGACTGGGGGTTGCAAAGTGAGGTGGAAAAATAGAGTTGGGTGTCATCTGCATATATGTGGAAGTGTACCCCATGTCTGCGGATGACATCTCCAAGAGGGAGCATGTAGATTAGGAAGAGGAGAGGCCCAAGGATGGATCCTTGGGGTACCCCGCAACTAACCGGGTGAGAGCGGGAGGAAAAGCTGTTTGTGCGGATGTACTGCTGGCAGTTCATGAGGTAGGACTCGAACCAGGCACGTGCGGTCCCACTGAGGTGGATGATGGAGGAAAGGCGGTGGAGGGGGATGGCATGATCGACTGTGTTGAAAGCGCCAGAGAGGTTCAGGAGGACAAGGAGGCAGAGGGAGCCCTGGTCACAGACATAGAGGATATCGTTTGAGACTTTCACAAGCGCAGTCTCTGTATTGTGGGCAGGGTGGAAGCTGGACTGGAGGGGTTTGAAGAGGGAGTAGGAGGAGAGGTGTGCGTGGAGTTGATTGGCAACAGCACGTTCTAGGACTTTGGTGAGGAAGGGCAAGTTTAAAATAGGGCGGTAGTAGCTAGGGTTTGAGGGATCTAGGGAAGGAAAGATTTTTGAGGAGGGGGTTGATGACAGCAGTTTTGAGGGGGGGGCAGGGACTGATCCAGAGAGGGATTGGTTGATGACATCAGCCAGTAGTGGGCAAAGGAGGGAGAGCTGGGTGACCAGCAAGTTGGTGGAGAGGGGGTCGAGGCAGCAGGTGGTGGGTTTCATTGAAATGATGGTGGGTGAGAGGGAGGAAGGAGAGATGGGGAGGAAGGAATGTAGGATGGGGGCTGTGGTAGGAGCTGATGATGGGGCGGGTGAGGGGGACGGAGAGGGGTTGGTGGTGGGTGACAAGATGCAGGTAGTTGAAAAGAAGTCCATGACCTCCTCGCACTTGACATTAGATGTGAAGATTGAGGAGGCCTGAGGGGGCACACGGAGGAGGTAGTGGGTGGTGGAAAAAAGGACTTTGGGATTATTTTTTGCCTCCAAGATGATGTTGGAGTAGGAGGCAGTTTTGCACGCGTCAAAGAACGGCGGTAGCTGTGGAGATGCTCGAGGCATAGTTGGTAGTGAACTGTCAGGCCAGTTTTCTGCCCTCTGCACTCAAGCAACTGGGTTTGGATTTTTTAGGGAGGGGAGATGACTGTTATACCAGAGGGATTGGGTGGGTTTGGAGATGGTCCTGGATTTCAGGGGGACGAGAGAGTTGAAGATGGAGGAGAGGCGATCATGAAGCAGCTGGATGGCTGCTTCAGGATCTCTGTGGGTGGAAGGCCAGAGGGATAGGATATTGGAGGATGTGAGGGCCTTTGTGAGGGTCTCAGGGGTAGCCTTTTCCACGGGAGGTAGAGTATGGTTGAGGGCTTGGTGGAGAAGAGAGGGATATGAGAGGAGAAGATGAGGAAGTGGTCCGAGATGGCCTTGTCCACTATGCTCAGGTGGGAAATGTCAAGGCCATGGGTGATGACAAGGTTGAGGGCATGGCCACAGTTGTGGGTAGGTGAATTAATGTAAAGGGTGAGGTTTAGGGAGGAGAGGAGGGCAGTAAAGTCAGAAGATGTGGCACAAGGGAAGTTTAGGTGGAGATTGAAATTGCCCATTATGAGCAGGCGTTTGGAGCAGACGGACAGGGAAGAGAGGAGAGTAGATATGACAGAGAGGAAGGAGCCGGGGGGCTTAGGGGTGTGGTAGACCAGAAAGATTTTCAGTGGGCGAGAGGGATGGAAGAGGATGAGGTGCTCAAAAGAGGGGAAGCAGCCAGAGAAACAGGGGGTAAGACCAAGGGAAGCTTTGGAGAGGAGGGCCTCCCCACCGCCACGTTAACTCATTTTCCTCTCTCCGTAGATGCTGCCTGACCTGCTGCGTGTTCCCAGCAACTTCTGTGTTTATACTAGAGTTCCAGCATCTGCAGTACTTTGCCTTTTGCTTAGCCCAGCATTCCGTTTCTCCTGCTCCACGTCCCCCGCCCCAACCGCCCTACCATCGGTGGTCGGGCCTTCAGCCTCTCAGCCCCCAGGCTCTGGAACTCCATCCCCCAGTGCCTTCGCCGCTCCTCCCTTTCCTCCTTCAAGGCCGGTCTCAAAACCTTTCTCTTTGACCGAGCCTTCAGCTCCCCTCTCGACTCTCTTCCCCCTCCTCGCTCCCTCCCTTCCCTCCCCTCACCCTGACCATTTCCCCCTCCTCGCTCCCTCCCTTCCCTCCCCTCACCCTGACCATTTCCCCCCTGCTCGGGTCATGACCCAACTGTGCAGCGCCTTGGGACGTCCTCCTGACGTGAAAGGCGCTTTATAAATGGAATCTTGTTGTTGTTGTTGTTGTTGTTTATTGCGGCTTCGCATTGCTTTGACATAGTGAGCTACGAGCTGGGCCAAGAGAAAAGTGCGGACATATTTGCAAAATTGAGCGCTTTACAAATTCTGCAGGGAATTGCGGAGGCCTTTGCTAAATTTTGCGGGGAAATTGCAGAGGTTGGTCAATGCTATTGAGGTACATTTTACTGCTGCATTTTTTCACTTTATTGATAAAAACTAAACATAAGGAAATAGCACATATTAGATTGTTGCAAAAAAAATATTAATTGCTTCTTTAACAAAAACTGGGTGGTCCATTTTTTTGGGGGGGGACACCAGTGAGGCTACAGGAGCTCACTACCTCCTGCCTCTGAGGGCCTGCACCACACACAGACACAGAAACCCAGAGAAAGACACACACGCACTCACAAACGCAGAAACAGAGAGACACACACACACTCACAAACACAGAAAGACACACAAACGCAGAGAGAGATACACACACACTCACAGACACACAGAGAGACAGCCTCACAGATACAGAGAGAGACAGATTCACAGACACAGAGAGATACACACACACAAACAGAGAGAGAAACACACTCACTCACAGACAGAGAGAGACACACACACTCACAGACAGAGAGACACACACACTCACGGACAGACACACACACTCACAGACAAAGACATACACACTTACAGACAGAGAGACACACACTCGTGGACAGACACACACTCACTGACACAGGGAGACACACAGACACACAGAGACACACACACTCACAGACAGAGAGACACACACACTCACAGACAGAGAGACACACACATTCATGGACACACACACAGACAGAGACATACACACTCTTAGACAGAGACACACACACACAAACTCACAGACACACAGAGACACACACACTCACAGACACACAGAGACACACAATCACAGACACACAGAGACACACACACACTCACAGTCACACAGAGACACACATACAAACTCACAGACACACAGAGACACAGACAATCACAGACACACATAGACACACACACATTCACAGACACAGAGAGACACACTCACAGACACACAGACACACGCATGCACAGACAGAGAGACACACACACTCACGGACAGACACACACTCACTGACAGAGACACAAACACTCACAGACAGACACACACACACACTGACAGACGGAGATACACACACTTACAGACAGAGAGACACACACACGCACAGACAGACAAACACACTCACAGACACACACTGACACACACACAGATACACACACACAGACACACTCACACAGAGAGACACACACTCACACACAGAGACAGACACACACAGTGACACACAGTTACACGCAGAGACACATACACAGTGACAGACACTCACACAGAGACACAAACTCACGCACACCCACTCACACACAGACAGACACTCACACACAGAGACAGACACAGACAGACACAGAGACACACTCACACACAGCGACAGACACTCACACACAGAGACACATACACACAAACAGAGACACACACTCACACACAGAGAAAGACACTCACACACAGAGATAGACACACACAAGGAGACAGACACTCACACACAGAGACAGACCCTCACACATAGAAACACACACACAGAGACACACATGCACACACAGAGAGATACACTCACACAAAGAGACAGACACACATACACACACACACTCATACACAGAGAAAGAAACTCAACACAGAGACACACACTCACACACAGAGACAGACACTCACACACAGAGACAGATACTCATACACAACAAAACACACACACTGACAGATACTCACACACAGAGATAGACACACACAGACACAGAGATACACACACACAGAGAAACACACTCACACAGACACACACTCAGATACAGTGACACACACTCACACACAAAGACAGGCACTCACACACAGAGACACACATTCACACAAAGTGACACACACTCACACACAGACACACACACTCACACACCGAGACAGACACTTACACATAGAGACACACAGTAACACACAGAGACACATAGTAACACACAGAGACACACACTCACACACAGAGACAGACACTCACACAAATACACACACTAACACACAGAGACAGACACTCACACAGAGACAGACACTCATACACAGAGACAGACTCACACAGAGACTCACAGTCACACACAGAGACACACACACACACAGAGACAGACACTCACACAGAGAGACACACACTCACACACAGAGACAGACACACACAGTGACACACAGTGACACGCAGAGACACATACACAGTGACAGACACTCACACAGAGATACACACTCACGCACACCCACTCACACACAGACAGACACTCACACACAGAGACAGACACAGACAGACACAGAGACACACTCACACACAGCGACAGACACTCACACACAGAGACACACAGTAACACACAGAGACACACACTCACACACAAAGACACACTCACACACAGAGACAGATACTCACACACAGAGACTGACTCTCATACACAAACTCACACCCAGAGACAGACACTCACACAGAGAAACACAGACACACACAGAAACACACACTCACACAAAGAAACAGAAACTCACACACAGAGACACACACTCACACAAATACACACACTAATATACAGAGACAGACACTCACACACAGAGACAGACACTGACACACAGAGACAGACACACACACAGAGACACACACTCACGCACACTCACATACAGACAGACACTCACACACAGAGACACACTCACACACAGAGACACACACTCACACACAGAGACACACACTCACACACAGAGACACACACTCACGCACAGAGACAGATACTCACACACAGAGACAGACTCATACACAAACTCACACACAAAGACAGACACTCACTCACAGAGACACACACTCACACACAGAGAGAGACACTCACACACAGAGACAGACACTCACACACAGAGACACACAGTCACACAGAGAAACACACACTCACAAACAGAGACATAAACTCACACACAGAGGCACACACACACACACACAAATGCACACTCACACGCAGAGATACACCCTCAAACAAATACACACACTAACAAACAGAGACAGACACTCACACACAGAGACACACACTCACACAGAGTGACAGACACTCACGCACACTCACTCACATACAGACAGACACTCACACACAGAGACACACACTCATACACAGAGACAGACTCACACAGAGACTCACAGTCACACACAGAGACACACACTCACACACAGAGACAGACACACACAGTGACACACAGTTGCACGCAGAGACACATACACAGTGACAGACACTCACAGACAGACACAGAGACACACTCACACACAGAGACAGACACTCACACTCACACACACACTCACGCACAAAGACACACTCACACACAGAGACAGACACTCACCCACAAAGACACACTCACACACAGAGACAGACATTCACACACAGAGACAGACACTCACACAGAGACACACAGTCACACAGAGAAACACATACTCACACCCAGAGACAACACTCACACACACTCACACACAAAGACAGACACTCACACACAGAGACACACAGTAACACACAGATACACACACTCACACACAGAGACAGACACTCACACACAGAGACACACACTAACACAGAGACAGACACTCACACACAGAGACAGACACTCACACACAGAGACACACACTCACACACAGAGACACACACTCACACACAGTGACAGACACTCACGCAGAGACACACACTGACGCCCACTCACTCGCATACAGACAGACACTCACACAAAGAGACACACTCACACACAGAGACACACACTCACACACAGAGACAAACACTCACTCACAGAGACACACACCCACAGAGACAGACACTCACACACAGAGACAGACACTCACTCACAGAGACACACACTCACACACAGAGACAGACACACACAGTGACACATAGTTACACGCAGAGACACATACACAGTGAGAGACACTCACACAGAGACACAAACTCACGCACACCCACTCACACACAGACAGACACTCACACACAGAGACAGACACAGACAGACACAGAGACACACTCACACACAGCGACAGACACTCACACACAGAGACACACACTCACACACACACACAGACAGACACTCACACACAGAGACACACAGTAACACACAGAGACACACACTCACACACAGAGACAGACACTCACACTCACACACACACTCACACACAAAGAAACACTCACACACAGAGACAGATACTCACACACAGAGACAGATACTCACACACAGAGACTGACTCTCATACACAAACTCACACCCAGAGACAGACACTCACACAGAGAAACACAGTCACACACAGAAACACACACTCACACAACGAAACAGAAACTCACACACAGAGACAGACACTCACACAGAGACAGACACTCACACAGAGACACACACTCACACACAAATGCACACTCACACACAGAGATACACCCTCACACACAGAGACACACACTCACACAAATACACACACACACACACAGAGACAAACACTCACACACAGAGACAGACACTCACACACAGAGACACACACTCACACACACTCACACACAGACACACGATCACACACAGAGACAGACATTCACACACAGAGACACACACTCACACACACTCACACGCACTCACACTCACTCACACACAGACACACACTCACACACAGACACACACTCACACACAGAGACAGACACACACACACAGAGACAGACACTCACACACAGAGACACACACTCAAACACACTCACACTCACTCACACACAGACACACACTCACAGAGACACACACTCACACACAGAGACACACACTCACACACAGAGACACACACACACAGACTCACACTCACTCACACACAGACACACACTCACACACAGAGACAGACACTCACACACAGAGACACACACTCACACACAGAGACACACACTCACACACAGAGACACACACACACACACAGAGACACACTCACACTCACTCACAGAGACAGGCACTCACACACAGAGATGCACACTCACACACAGACACACACTCACACGCAGAGACACACACTCACACACAGAGACAGACACACACACAGAGACAGACACTCATACACACACTCACACACAGAGACAAACACTCACACACAGAGACAGACACTCACACACAGAGACACACACTCACACACACTCACACTCACTCACACACAGACACACGATCACACACAGAGACAGACACTCACACACAGAGACAGACATTCACACACAGAGACACACACTCACACACACTCACACACACTCACACACAGACACACACTCACACACAGACACACACTCACACACAGAGACACACTCACACACAGAGACAGACACTCACACACAGAGACACACACTCACACACAGAGACAGACACTCACACACAGAGATACACACTCACACACAGAGACAGAAACACACACACAGACACCCACACACAGATAGACACTCACACACAGAGAGAGACACAGACAGACAGAGACACACACTCACACACAGATACACAAACACACAGAGACACACACTCGCAGAGACACACACTCAAACACAGAGACACACACTCACACACAGAGACACACACACACAGACTCACACTCACTCACACACAGACACACACTCACACAAAGAGACAGACACTCACACACAGAGACACACACTCACACACAGAGACACACATTCACATACAGAGACACACACTCACACACAGAGACACACACACACAGGGACACAAACTCACACACAGAGAAAGACACACACAGAGACAGACACTCATACACACACTCACACACAGAGACACACACTCACACACAGAGACAGACACTCACACACAGAGACACACACTCACACAAAGAAACACACACTCACACACAGAGACAGAAACTCACACACACAGATACCCACACACACACAGAGACACACACACACACACAGACACACTCACAGAGACAGGCACTCACACACAGAGACGCACACTCACACACAGACACACACTCACACGCAGAGACACACACTCACACACAGCCGACGACACTCACACACAAAGACAAAAACTCACACATAGAGCCACACACTCACACTCACTCACACACAGACACACACTCACACACACTCACACTCACTCACACACAGACACACACTCACACACAGAGACAGACACTCACACACAGGGACAGACACACACACACACAGAGACAAACACTCACACTCAGAGACAGACACTCACACACAGAGACACACACTCACACACACTCACACACAGACACACGATCACACACAGAGACAGACATTCACACACAGAGACACACACTCACACACACTCACACTCACTCACACACAGACACACACTCACACACAGACACACGATCACACACAGAGACAGACATTCACACACAGAGACACACACTCACACACACTCACACGCACTCACACTCACTCACACACAGACACACACTCACACAGACACACACTCACACACAGAGACAGACACTCACACGCAGAGACAGACACACACACACAGAGACAGACACTCACACACAGAGACACACACTCACACACAGAGACACACACTCAAACACAGACACACACTCACACACAGAGACAGACACACACACACACACACAGAGACAGACACTCACACACAGAGACACACACTCAAACACACTCACACTCACTCACACACAGACACACACTCACACACAGACACACACTCACACACAGAGACAGACACACACACACACTCGCAGAGACACACACTCAAACACAGAGACACACACTCACGCACAGAGACACACACACACAGACTCACACTCACTCACACACAGACACACACTCACACAAAGAGACAGACACTCACGCACAGAGACACACACTCACACACAGAGACACACACTCACACACAGAGACACACACTCACACACAGAGACACACACTCACACACAGAGAAAGACACACACACAGAGACAGACACTCATACACACACTCACACACAGAGACAGAAACACACAGAGACACACACTCGCAGAGACACACACTCAAACACAGAGACACACACTCACACACAGAGACAAACACACACAGACTCACACTCACTCACACACAGACACCCACTCACACAAAGAGACAGACACTCACACACAGAGACAGACACTCACACACAGAGACACACACTCACACAAAGAAACACACACTCACACAAAGAAACACACACTCACACACAGAGACAGAAACTCACACACACAGATACCCACACACACAGAGAGACACACTCACACTCACTCACATACAGACACACACTCACACACAGAGACAGACACTCACACACAGAGACACACACTCACACACAGAGACAGACTCTTACACACAGAGACACACTCTCAAACACAGAGACACACACACTCACACACAGAGACAGACACTCACACTCACTCACACACAGACACACACTCAGACACAGAGACACACACTCACACACAGAGACACACACTCACACACAGAGACAGACACTCACACACAGAGACAAAGACTCACACACAGAGACACACACTCACAAACACAGAGACACACACACTCACACACAGAGACAGACACTCACACACAGAGACAGGTACTCACACACTGAGATACACACTCACACACAGAGACAGACACTCACACACAGAGACACACACTCACACACAGAGACACACACACTCACACACAGAGACAGACACTCACACACAGAGACAAAGACTCACACAAGAGACACACACTCACAAACACAGAGACACACACACTCACACACAGAGACAGACATTCACACATAGAGACAAGTACTCACACACTGAGATACACACTCACACAAAGAGACAGAAACTCATACACACAGACACCCACACACACACACTCAGATACAAACACACACACAGACACACACTCACACACAAACAGAGACAGGCACTCACACACAGAGACAGACACTCACACACAGAGACACACACTCACACACAGAGAAACACGCTCTCACATGCAGAGACTGGCACTCACACATAGAGACACACACGCACACACAGAGACACACGCTGTCACACAGACACACACACTCACACACTCACACACACAGACACTCACACACAGAGACACACACTCACACACAGAGACACACACTCACACATAGAGACACACACGCCCACAGTGACATCAGGTAAACAGCGCGGGAGACCCGCGGTCCGCAAACTACATTGGCGGGGGGGCGTGGGGGCTGTTGTAGCTGTAGCGGGCGGAGGCTGTTGTAACGGAAGACGTGCAGCCACCCTCTTCTATTGGCCCAAGTTATGAACCAACTAAAACCCCTTGATCTTCCAGCAAGTTCTGTCCCATTCATGCAGTATTCCTAACATCTCTCTGCCTCTGCTCTGGTCGCCTCATCATCCTGGGTGACTTCAACCTGCACTTCACCCCCTCTTGCTCCACCTCCTCAGACTTCTCCTCCCTCCTCTCCTCGCTCAACCTCTCCCTCCACATCAACTCCGTCACTCACGTTCACGGCCACCCACTCGATGTGGTGATCACCCGGGGCCTCAGTGTCTCGGATGTCACCATTACCGATAAGGCTGTCTCCGATCACCACTTCATCTCCTTCACCACCTCCACCCCCCTCCCTACCTCCACCAGACCCTCCACCATCTTCTACCGCCCCTGGAAGAAGTTACCCTCACAATCCCTCACCTCTGCCTTGGAGTCCTCTGAACTCCTCTCCTTCTGGCCTTCATCCCTCACTGACCCCTCTTCTGCTCTCACCCTCCTCCATAACACCCTCTCCTCCACACTCAACACTCTTGCCCCCATCACCTCCCGTACTGTCTCTTACTGTTGCTCCTCCCCCTGGTTCACCACCCAACTCCGGTCACTAAAGAGCCAGGTGCGGGTCACTGAACGCACCTGCATCAAATCTGGCCTAACGGTCCACCGACAAATCTGGCTGGACCTCCTCAAAATCTACCGCTCCACTCTAGCCTCGGCCAAGTCGTCCTTCTACTCCAGGATAATCCTGGAGGCGAAGAACAACTCCAGGCTTCTGTTCTCTACCACATCCCAAGTCCTCAGTCCCCCCAGCTCCAACTCCTTGCCCCACTTCTCACAGACTCTCCTCTGGCTCTGTTCCCATTCCCCTCAAAACTGCCACCATCACTCCCACACTGAAGAACCCCTCCCTTGATGCGTCGCAGCTATCAAGCTACCGGCCCATCTCCAACCTCCCCTTCCTGTCCAAGGTTCTCGAAAGAGTCGTCGCCTCCCAGCTGCGCTCCTTCCTCTCCACCCATTCACTATTTGAACCCCTCCAGTCGGGTTTCCGTGCTGCCCATAGCACGGAAACTGCCCTGGTCAAGGTCACTAATGACATCTTGACCATCTGTGACTAGAGCTCCCTCTGCCTACTCGTCCTCCTCGACCTATTGGCCTCATTTGATACGGTCGACCACTCTATCCTCCTGCACCGCTTGTCTTCCCACCTCAACTTTCAAGGCCCTGTCCTTGAGTGGTTAAGTTCTACCTCTCCCACCGTCTTCATTTAGTTTCCACTAACGGCTTTTCCTCCGGCCTCCGCACTGTCTCGTGCGGTATCCCTTAGGGCTTTGTCCTCGGACCCCTCCTCTTCACCCTCTATATGCTCCTCCTTGGTGACATCATCCGCAGACATGGGGTTAACTTCCACATGTATGCGGATGATACCCAACTCTACCTTTCCTCCTCTATCCTCAACTCCACGACCACCGATGTCCTGACAGTCTGCCTGTCCAACATCGAGTCCTGGACGAGAGACAACTTTCTTCAGATCAATGTGCGTAAAACTGAGGCCCTCCTGATTGGCTCTCGTCAGCGCCTCCGCACCTCAGGCGCTGACACCATCAGCATCCAAGGCTGTACTCTCCACCTCTCAAAGCCAGTCAGGAACCTTGGTATTCTGTTCGACCCTGAGCTGTCCTTTCTTCCCCACATCCGTGCCACAACTGGCACCGCCTTCCATCACCTCCGTAACATCGCCAGACTACGGCACTACCTCACCCCTCACGCTGCTGAAACTCTGGTCCACACCTTCATCACCTCAAGGCTGGACTACGGGAACTCTCCCCTCGTCGGCCTTCCCGGCACCTCCCTCCACAAGCTGCAGGTCATTCAAAACTCTGCAGCTCGTGTACTGTCCCGCACCAGGCTTCGCGACCACATCACTGCCACCCTCGTTCACTTCCACTGGCTTCCCATCCCCCAGAGGATCGAATTCAAGATCCTCATCCTCACCTACAAGGCCATTCACGGCCTTGCTCCCTCCTACCTCTCCGACCTACTATCCCTCTATTTACCTGCCCGTACCCGCCGTTCCTCTGGCTCCGATCTGATCCACATCCCCCGCCCTAACTGCCCTACCATCGGTGGCCGGGCTTTCATCCCCCAGTGCCTTCGCCTTGCTTCCTCCCTTTCCTCCTTCAAGGCCGGTCTCAAGACCTTTCTCTTCAACCGTGCCTTCAGTTCCCCTCTCGACTCTCTACCCCTTCTTCACTCCCTCCCTTCCCTCCCCTGACCCTGACCCCCTGCTCGGGTCCTGACCCAACTGTCCAGCGCCTTGGTACTTCTTCCTGACATGAAAGGCGCTCTATAAATGCAATCTTGGTGTTGTTGTTGTTGTGTTTCTTATTATTTCCTATATGTGGTCAGTTGCCAGTCATCAGTCATCAGCCCATCCATATACAATACAAAATACAATACAACATTACATTTGTATCGCGCCTTTCACTTTGTGAGGACCGCTGGACAGTCAGGGATTTGGCTCCGAGCTGGGAATCTGGGAGGGGGGAAAGTAGGAGGGTGGCCGAAGGCTCAGTAAAAGAGGAGAGTTTGGAGGCATGCCATGAAGGAGGCAATGTGAAGGGAATGTAAAATACCGTCCTTTGTAGGACCTTTGCTGTCTCCTCTAATTCCACAGTTCCTCCCAAATTGGTATGATCTGCAAATTGAACTAATTGAAGCACCACCAACCAAGGGCAATAATCAGCAAACAATTGGGCGCCATGTGCCTCAACAATTAAAGCACAAATCATCAAGACAACAAAGATATCATTATTCACTGCCTACAGATCCTGTTTTCAAAGCATAGCTTCTTAACCTGCAGCAAAACAATATTGAAACAGATGGGAAAAGGAAGACGAGAAAAATTCACCAATGAATTGAATGATAAGATAATTGAAGAGCTACAAAAGTTGAAAAACTGGGTTGTCACACTGCCCATTGCTCGGTTAAATTGATTTGGGCTAATAAACTGTCCATTTCTTAGAATGAGGGGCTCAACACAGCAATACACGCTAAAATGGGAAGATATTGGACTGAAATCTGATCAGAATGGCAGACAATGCCTGCAGGACAAAAGAGAGCAGCAAATATAAACAAGAACTGGAAAAAATCCCAGAACATCTCCTACACACGTTTTCCTCCAAATACACAGTCACTACACATCACAATAAAATCTTGTGAAGTGCTTTGAAATGTTTCAATGATATGATGAGTTGAATTATCAAATGCAAAGGATTATTTTTATTTATACTCTAAATTATTCACCAAGAAATGGCGAATATTAAGAGAATTGTCAGGGAGAGGATAAATACACTAAACTATACAAAAAAATTCACTTTTCCCCTTCCCCTGCAGCATGGCTCACCATCTTGCTACAAGGATTTCCTCCCAATTAAAGTAAATAAATGTCTTAGCTAAACAATTTTTGGAGGATTTAGCAGTAGCTACAGATTAAAATGAATAAATACTTCATGGGACCCAATGTACTCTGCGTTACTGAGGTCTCAACACAAAATATAGGTGGAACGAATGCAGCCAGTGTCGACTAGTGCATATGTGAGGATATATGAATATCATGGAGTCATTGCTTGATCACTTTTAGTGATCAGAAATCATCTTTTCAGAGCTTTGCTCCACAATGTAGAATGGGTGGGGTGGTCATTGTTAGGGCTGATTTTATTTTAAAACTTACAAATGTCCAATAAGCTTGGTTGCTCTAATAATCTTGGTTGATGAAGTATTGGTAAATTCTGCATTTTAATTTATGGATATAGTTTAACTTTACTTTCTGACAGTTCAGGGGAATGATACATACATCGGCTGTAAAATTCTTATCAAATCAGTTAAATTCATTGAAAATAGTCATATTAACAACTTTGACCTTCCTGAATGGAACTGTAGAATATAACGCAAATGTTTATAGAATCCGTCAAAATAGTTAAAGTCCTGAATTAGTTGGTAAAATGCCTTTGGAACTCAACATAATCTGAGCTCAAGGGAGGTTTGCAGAATATTGTGGGGTTAAAATCTTCACGTCTGGGCTGCTCTTAACTTTGCAGCTGTGAACTGGAGCTAACAATCTGAGATGTTCTTCCTCAATCTTTGGGAGTCCTGCGAGAGATGAGATTATTAAAACAAGCACCAGATGAACAAGCAAACAGCACATTGGCTGCACTGCACATTTCAGTGCATGGCTAACTCAAGTAGATAGCTATATAAACCTTACAGTTCTGCAAACTTAAACATAATGAAATACATACCTATACATTCCACAGCTGTGCAATTTTTTTTTCCACCTATTATGCCTTCTTAGTTTCAAAGAATGGTGTCTAATATGCAATGATCTCCAATGGAAATCCTTCATAACAAATCTGAGTGGCTTTCTTTTCAGTAACCTAAAGTATATCACACATTCAACAAGAAGAACAATTTACATTCATGAAGCGTGTTTCACGCAGGAGGAGACTTCGAACAGCTGACGAGGATCCCAAGTTAGAGGCAGGCGAGGGGGACAGCTGAGTGAGGGGAGAAGGTGGGCAAAGGGACAGTTGAAAATATAGATCTTAAGCTGAGGTTTGAAGGCAGGGGGACTTCAGGATGGAGTTCCAGAGAGTGAGGGCAGAATGGTTGAAAGCACATCCACCATTGATGGGACAGATCAGCAAGGGATATGAAAAAGTGTAGTGTTTGCTGAATGGAGAAAGTGACCAGGGCAGTAGGGATGCAGGAGCAGCAGAGATAGGTTGGGATAAGGCAGTGGAGGGATTTGAAAATGAGGACAAACATGACAAATTTGATTGGATGAGGATGGGTTTTAGTGGACTGAGCAAGTCTTGGAGCCTGATGCTAGAGAGGACACTGCGCTATGTGTAACCTCAATGTAATGGTGGGGTTTCCTAAACCAGTAAGATGTACTTCCAGTTTCATTACCAATGAATTGATTTTGCTGTAAATTGTAGGGTAAAGGGAAAGAAGGGGAAGAGAAACAGTAGGTGAGAGACAGAGCTCATGGGGGACAGGAACAAGGTGCAAAAGAGGGAGAAATCTGGAGTAAATTTGTAGTTCTACAGTGTGGTCAGTCAAATGAAAGTGACTGGCACCATATTTCAACTGGTTTGTTATCCATCCCTTTGGTCCTTTTCTTTTTTCAATTGAGAAACTCAAATAGGAAAGGAAAGGTTGATAGTGTAAGACATCACCAAGATTGAAAGGAAAGAATGATAATTTTAGAAATAGTGCTTGGTGATACCAAATCTGCACTTCAGTGAGTAGATAAGTGAAAAGGGATAGATATTAATAGATCTTCTCCTAAAATCCCTTCACCTCACAAACTCCTTTCTAAACACAATATGTCCCGGCCAAAAAAACAAACAGATATAATCAGTCATTCACTTCATAGCTGTTTGTGGGACATGGCTGCGTAATTGGCTTTGTTCGCCTAAAATACACAGTCAGTCCACTTCACAGTAAAATCCTGTGAAGCAGTTTGGGACATCCTCCTGATGTGAAAAGGTGCAAATGCAAGGATCAATATTATTTATTATTACTGTTACTATCTCTTCAACTGCACCTTCCTCTTACTGTCCATTTTCCCTACCTTGCTTGGATTTTCACTCCCATCTCAATAAAGCACTTTGAGACATTTTCCTATGTCAAAAAATGCTTTATAAATGCAAGTTGTATTGTTACCACTTCCATTAGTATGAACTGGCATAATCTGATTTTCTTAAAATACTAGCTGATTCAATCACTGTTTTTAATTTAATGTTTGTGTTTGTGTTTGCGTTTACCACTAAATTATTCCCATAAGATAAAACACCACCTGGCCTCCCCAATGCTTCTTTGAAACTGAATAAGAAATATCAGACGTGCCCAGGTAACTCTCTGATCAGTCCATCCATATTCCATCCACAGTGAGTCAAACCTGCAAAAGATTTTGCAAATTACTGGATCTGGCGTCTCAGGCTGACCCCTATAACTCTGTTTGGCACAATTTGCCAAGCATCAGATGCCTCCTTTTGCCCCTGATCCAGCTTTATACAATATAAGACTGACATGAACATCTGACAAAGTTCCAGAGAATCAGTCAAGATCACATCCAAATAGCTGCTGTGTTTGCTATTTATAAATCTTTTTTGACAATTCTTAACATTAGATTCTAGGATCTCGAGATAAAATGGACAATTTTCTGGAAATTAAAATGGATTGAGGGTTATTAGACGATGAGATAGATGTGTTGAAGGACTCTCTTAAGAATCTGTATGGGAAGACTACACATACCACATGCGTGAAGTCCGATAGCGTATTGGTTAGAACGCTCGTATTGGTTAGAACAAGCGAGAGGACCCGGGTTCAATTCCCAGGCAGGGCGCATCCTTAGGAAAATTTTCTTACTCCACATGTTACAGTTTAATTAGCCGTAAGGAGGAAACTGGTTATTAGTTAATTTGGTAGATTGCTTTCTAGGGGTAATAATCTCCCACAAAATATTTGGTTACTCATTCTGATTTTCTGATTTTCTGATGTTCTGATTTTCATTATTGTTCATACACCAACAAATTAAGTTAATATTATTTATAATTGTATATATAAGTGGATCTGTCAAAGTAAAAATAAAATGGGGGAATATAATAATAATAATGCTGATGATAGTGATAAAGTGATAGACAATGTCAATTGCATAACATACCTGGGCTAATCTAGCATGTCATACATGGCTATTTTTTTCAACCTGGCATGGAACTGTGATATATTGCCCTTCCATTTGTGAAAGACGCTTCCTCCACAAACAAAATATTAATGGGAGAAGCAAATTGATTTCCAAAGTATTGCAACAGGTAAAAAATAAATAAAAAGGTATTAGATTTCTGCATGTAAACTGAACCTGTAACGTAAGATAAGTCACCTGGTTTAAATCAAAACATCACTGAATTTATCACAACAAGGATATTTCTAGCCTGTTTACGTAATAAGTCAAGGTGCCTCAGTTTTGATTTTCAGATGGCAATTATACTTGCCCATTGGTATGACAATACATCATAGCAACCAAGATTTCTATTTGAGTGGGATTATAATCAAGAATTAATTGTTAAGGTACACTTTGGATTTTTAGAACTGGGATGATGCTGACAAATGGTTTCCATTGATTTTCTTCTGTAGCACATAGACAAAAATCTAATCTAGATATATGGGTGACCTTTCATGTGGGAGATTCATGTACAGTTCTGTCCCACTGACAATTTGGACTGCCTGTGGATGACAGATACCTGCAAAGCGTTTCTGTGCTGTCTGCGTGGACCTTTCTTATACTAAGCTTTTCAACATTATATCCTACAAGTAATGAAACTGGACACCCAAAGATAGAGATTTAAATTCACCTCGGAAACGTGTATCTGACAAAGGTAAAGCAACAAAGGAATAATCAGCTCTCAATGTCATGTTACTTAGTCACAAGCTCATGAGAGGCATATATAACTGTTCTTCATGCCTCCTTCGTGTGGAGCATTTCAGCATCAGAACACTGTGGTGTCTAAACTCGCCAAGTACATCAGTTAGATCATCGTATTTCTCTAGTCATTTGAGCTATGCTGACTAAATTGTACTCTGGAAATGTATTCAATGATCTGGACCTTGGTATATGCTCTGTCAGGTAGCTTGTGCACTGTGATAAGTCATCTTAAGAAAGATACACCAGAATGAATATCAGTTTTCTATCAGTTTCCATCGTCTTGACATCTGTAAAAAGTTCTGACTGTTATATTAAATATGCACTGAAGCTTGAGGCTATCTCAGAGGGGCAGTAGATAGTTACAACTGTAAATGATGTGGCCACAAATTCAAAGACAGGTTCATCGCAAGGGGTGGGGCTGGGTAGGAGGGGGAGCATCCAAGTTTTCAGAGATGAGTTTTGGCAGTGGAGTTTTCCCACAGGAAATGGTGTAGGGAAAAAGACTTGTCAAGGCTGGTTTATTGAACATCATTAGTGGACGGTTGACCAGAAAAGTCTTGCAGATGCATAGCTCTGAAAGTTGTTAAGGTGTTCTCCACCCTTCAATGGACTTCAGGCTCACTTGCTGCTGGGTACCACTAATTGACACTTGGTACCAAATCCACAGATGCGCAACTTGACATCTGCAGGCAAGTTGTAGCCAGTCAGTCCTATGATCTGAAGCATTTGAGAATCCAAATGAAGGTTGTAGGGTTACCAATAATAAGCTCATCTACTTCAAGCGTTAGAGTGAAATTTGTGCCATTTACTGTAAGCTGTACATTGCATCAAATAACTACCACAATACAGGTAAATTATATTTACAACGAGTGTGGTGGGCATCACCCTCAGAATCTCATGGCTTTACGTACTGCAGAGGCAATGATAACATTTTAATACAAAAGCAAGAGCACCTGTCGTACATTTAATTTATCCTCCCAGTGACACCGCATAATGACCCAGAGAACTAATAACCAACTTCACCACATCCCGCCACAGCCCCCGGTGCGTTTTATTTATGCAATACCTACCAATAAATGGCATGTAAAATTGGCCTCTTAAATATTTTAAGAATGAGAATTGGACCTGGCAGAACTTGTTCGGTTTTGAAACATGGCCTTGAGCAGAGATGTGGGATGAATTGTTATCTTTTGCTTATGTGGTGCAGCCATTGATTATTATTTTGTTAATGATACCCAACATGCTTTGATATGCATTCTAGAGTAGAAACTGCAGCATCCATTCTCTTTATCTCTCTGTGAGAGATTCAGCCCTTAGTTTATGAATCTCTTTTTAGACGCAACCTTCAAACGACACTGAAACGTTAATTAAACTGACTTTCAATTAATAACACAGTTGTCATAAAGTGCTTTGTTATACCAGAGTGTCAAAGAATGTGTGGTTGCGAATGAAAATAATGACTTCAGTGAGTCCGACTGATTTTCACTTTGCAATAGTGTAAGTCGAAGACATCTGATGCATTGCCTTTTAAGCTCTTAGTTGTAAGAGTTGCTTTATTTGAATGGATGTGGATGAGACAACTGCTGAAGCATGCAGAACTACACCTGACAGAGACAGTAATTTCAGTATTAGCAGAGGGCAGTGCAGTACAGCACCAATCTGAACAGCTGAGATTGTTGGGCACGTAGAAGCCACTCATGCACAATGACCCAAATGTGCATGAACATAATTAGCAGTTCATGACTGTATGTTAATTAGTGTGCTACATATGTGATTTTATTCTCAAAATGTAGGGGTTTTTTCGTCTTGTAAGTGTCTATGACAAGATATTGAGAGTACCGAATCTGAATTACAAATATCTTTGAGTATTTTACTGTATCATTATATGTATAAAGAATTAAATATTACATCAACTAAATTATTTAGTAGTTAAATGTTTTATATTGAAGAAACCATTTATGTCGATTTGACATATAAAGCAATTGATTTTGAAATCAGAAATACAATTAAATATGAATCTGCTGCAACTATTAACTGTACCATCAGTGAGATTATAACAATAATAATAATAATAACACTGGCCATGAACATTACATTCCTCACCAATTCAAAAGAGCAATGATTAAACACTGATGTATAGGATGTCTTTGTTCTTATCGAGTATGCAGCAAACTAACTATAAACTGTATTTTCATGATGCCTCCTGTTCTTCTTCCCACCAAAGGTGCTGGATTTCAGTATTATTAACTTGTTTATTTTTACACAACAAAATACTACGAAGGAAATAAGGGAAAAGAAGTTTCAAATAAACGATGAGTTTATCACCTGGTACAGCATAGCTACGATTTTTTATTTCGTGCATTTTACCATTCTCCTGCTCAAGTTCGATAGTTACATAACACGCATTGAACATGATAGGTACGTGTGCGGCAAGTCGTTTCGACAGAAGTTCAGAAACTTGTTTCAGCACCTTTGATTGCTATATACATATATAGATAGACACACCACAGTGTGCGCAGAAACGCATTTGTATGCCATCGTGTGCTTTTATATGGATGCACCCATAGAGGTGAAAATATGTGTGTATTTTTAAATGTAGGTTTATTTTAGTTTCGGCTTTAATGCAAAACCTGCTCACTTTTTTAGATGCAAAAATGTTTTGATGCCTTCCGTTTTTCTTCTTGGAATGGTTCTGAGAGCCTGTATTTCAACATGCACACACAATTGCGGTGGGGGTATTTTTAAGGAATCTACATGCTTTGCAACGTAATACATTTAACACAGATTCTGCAAGGGAAAAAAAATTGCCACCGCAGAACAGAAAATTTAATGAGGTTTTAATGGAATGCAATACTCTGTGTAGTAAATTATTTGTTAGTTGGCGATGCAATCAGCATGCTGATTAAGGTTGCTTGCTTTTGCTAACATTAACTGAATGAACGCGGTTAGTCCTTGTTTAATGCTTGGGGATTCCGTGCAGCAAAATGGACTTAGCAGAAAGGTTGTCAAAGAAAGGTGAGTGGACCCCAGGTGTCAGAGTATGCAGATTTAATGTCTCAAAACATTTTTTTTTTTGAAATATTTAAAGTTAGAATGAAACGTTTGGGCTATTTTAGTGCATATTTTATTTTATTTTTGAGAGCCACCTCCATGTGGATTCATTTTTTTTTTCTTTTACAAAAAAAGCAATGCCACTTAAGTGAGCCAATAAAAAAAGTTGCATTTTTGGCCGCAACAAAAAGTCGACGAAGAGGAAAGTAAAACAAGAACCCCCCCCAAAAAAATCCTCAGCAGAATTCTCCATGAAGGTAAAATAGGAAAGAAATAATTGATTGCAGAACAAATCTACTGATTGCAGGCGCGTTTGTTTGTAGCAACCGTTTCACGAAGCTGCAAAGAAATTCGATCTTCCTTTCAGTAAATTCTCTTTCAATTCAATTCATCATCACCGCCGCTCCCCCCCCCCCCCCAAAAAAAAAAACCCCAGCTATAAATGTGCCGAAACGGGCCGTGTTAACGGATTAATTGCGATCAAATTGTCATTGTTTTGTATTATATTATATTGGCAAAACAGAACTGTATTGAGTTAGTGCACCAGTTCTATAAATATTAGCAATGCACTTTTATCTGTAAAATCATCCATTTAAGAGGACAGAATTGTATTAATAAAAACACAGTCTTACGTTATTTCATAATTCGAAATATTCAGAATATTTATCCTATGTATCAGTATGCTATCTGAAGTTGAGAGAAAAGTAACAAACGGGACTGGAAATCCTACAGGGACCTGCTGTATGAACAAGTTTAACTCATTATTCTTGAAAGGATCATGTGTATATAGGTAAAAGTTATTCAGAGCTGATGTCCTTGAAATGTTGATGACCTTGCAGACGCAGGTTTGCCCAATTCCTTTATTGTAACAACAAATCAGATAAAACATTGTTTTTTTTTAAAAAATCCACGCACACTGCCTCTATTTAAAAGTCCTAAACTAAAATCCAAATAATGAAATTGCCTACTAAAGAAAGGAAATGAAGAGAGGCACAAAATAGGAGGAAGAGGTGTGTCCCAGTCTCGGGTCGTGGGGGTGGCTGTTGATCTTCTGCACTTTATAAGAGAAGGGAATGAAATAAGGCAGAGTGCAACAACCAAATAAAACCCTGCAGATCCTGGCATACATATACCAGAACAGCATTACAGTAACATATTCCCTGAAGTATAGTGCATATAATCCACTGCATAGAAACAATCAAATGAAACAAAATAAGAAAGCTCAATGTTTGCATTATCTATTTATGATGATGTAGATAACCTGTGGGTTAAACATTAGGATTGAGTTGTCAGAATGCGTATTGATGGTGGAAAGATACCGTGCAATGTTTTAACTGACGTATTTTGATTTACTTATCTAGCCCGTGTTCCACTTATTGTCGCATTTAACTGATGAATTATCTATGCAAATAGCTATGGTTTTGTTGTTTATGTGCTGAACTTTCCCCCCAAAACTGCACTAGTAAGTCAGGTAAGGACCGACCATTGTGCAAGGCAACTTTCAGCAATGAACTTGCATGTTATTGTTATGGTGACATGGATCAAAGCAATATAACAGGAAAATAAAGCACTGCCTGCGATTTATATAATATGTATTATATATGTGTGTAAATAACGCCCTTAGATAGAGAAAATATTTGGATTATGGTTTCGGATTTTATTTTGCACGGCTGACATATGGTACCAAAATTACTGAGTGAACCATACGTGTTCAGTTTGTCATCTTTCTGCAGTATTTCCAGACACCGGTCTGCCCAACAAACATTTGTTCACAAATACACTGGCACACAATTCTTTGGTGGATCACTTAGGCATGAGCCGAAGACTTGCACATCACAATTCTGCAAATATTTTGAAGACAAAAGGGGTTGGATTATGTGTGTATGTGCGTGTGTGTGGCATTTCTGTTTATTGATCACCTCCGTTTGTTAGGCTGTAAGAAACACAGCCAGGTCAGGTCTTGTATGCATAACATGCAAATACTGTGTGTTAAAGAGGCATCGTGTGTCAAATTCGCAGAACTTGGTCATTAATACGACAAAGCTCTCTGGTTTGGTTTCACGCAAGACACATTTTTGATTTACAGTATTTTTTTTAAAAAAGCTCAAGAAAGCATGAGTTTTACAAAAAGAAACCCAATACAAATATTTCCACAATAATAATATTTTGCTATCTGTTTTTAATGTTTTATTATAAGCTCCCTTCCCCATAAATAACTATCCCGGATATCATAGGCTTTCTAAGAGTTACTTGGATGGTACTCTCTATGCATCATCTATTCTGTTCAAAATATCCCAAATCCTGGATTGTTTAAGAATGCTCCCACTGTGGAGCGATGCAGATATCTTTGGTGAAATGGATATAAAATGCAATTATTCCAAGGGAATTATAACTATTAGACTTGGAAAATACTTCCCCCACCCCGTTGGAAAAAGTACATTGATTTGATTACGTTTAGGCTTATATAGGAAGCACTTTAATCTAATTAATATCTGGAGCTCCAAAATGAAAAGATAAACAATTTTATACACCACCTGGTAGGGAAAATTCTTAATGTCAAGGTGATATTTGCCGCCGGAGCAAGAATCTGTCGTAAAAATCAGTCAATGTTCAATGCTCTGGACAATAAATTCACCACCGATTTATGAAACCTATTGCAAATTTAAAACAAATTATCCTTAAATGAGTAATAACATTTTCAAGAATAAGGGTAATCTATCAAGCAATCAATGTATAAATGATAATAGTCTGTAAAAGTTGAAGATTAAATTCTATTGTGTACTTTTGTTTAGATATCTACTGAGATCACATAAGCTTGTTTTTCCAATGAATAGTATAACTGTACGATCCTTTTTGACTACTCTATCATATTTAAATAGGCCGTTAAAGTGAAATATGTATCATACAAAGTGAGAAAATAAATAATTAGAGGGTTGTCAAACAGATTGTCTGCATTTTTTTATCTTAGCAGAAAGTTGCACATTTGTTGTTTTGTATTTCGAGAACTATTATTTTTTAACAAAATAATAACGGCTTCAAAATTATGAAAGCTTTTGTTATTTAAAAATGACACTTGACATTCTCTAATTCCGTTTCATTTACTGTCGAAGCCAAACTAAGTAGATGTCAAAATAACTTAAATAAAGTGAAAATCTACGTACAATGGGAGAAAGGTTACCATATGTTAAAACGTCAGAAAGTAAATGTAGCCTTTTACACTGTCCTTTTAGGTTTAAAATCAGAAAGCTGAACCCCCAAGCTAAATAGACTAATTTACAAAGCTCAATAATGCATTTTTACTTTTTAAATGAGCATTTCATCCATTCATTTTCATGATGAAGTATAGAGAAATTCCAAAACTTTGTAATAATTCTACGATGGAGCATATTTACTTGAATTGTGAATTATAAAGTATTTCTTATTTAGGAGCAAATGGACAAGTTACACAAGTTTTTGTATCTAATTAACAGTATATGATGTTATAAATAATCGGATAAAACTGATAATACGCTTTCTCTAAACATAAAATGGAAACATTTGTATCAATATTATTTTTCCTTCAATTAATTTGTCTATTTTTTAAAATTAAAACCATCCTTTTAGGGAGCGAAATCAGTATAAATCATTTTTGCGTACAGTCATGAAATAGTTCCTTTTCACTCACACTGTCTAAACAGCCTCCATTCAAGAGTACGACAAAATAAAGCTACAATAATAATCCTACATGTTATCCATAGTTAGTGGTCGGTATTGTGCTTTATAGTTTTAAGATATCATATAAGCCACATACTTCTTTCTACAGGGGTTTGCGCGTCCTAAGTACACAGTATGTAACAAACAAACCAGCATTCACCCAACTTAACAAAAGAATAAATCATATTTTCAGTTCAATTGATTCATTTATTTCACACAAGTAAACCCATAATCCAGGGTACAATTGTGCTGGTTGCATCGTTCCTCGCCACTTTCCATGAACCCATGTGATTAGAAATGTTTTAAGTAGAAAAGGATGCTCTAATATTTAAATTCTTTAGATGTGAATTTCCTTACCCTGTCATCATTACCGGTCTTTCATTAATTCCTCTATTCATCTATTTTGTTCTTTCCCCCCCTTAATTATTCAAAGATATTATCACACCACAGAATGCACCAAGCAGTGATCTCATTGGTATGCACAGAACTGTGCGCCTCTCAAAAAAGTTTTCCTATATGTTGAATTCTAACACAGCCATTATAATGTTCGCACAGTTTTTATCACCACACCATGTGTTGCTTTTTCGGTGAGAAGGAGAGGTGGGGTGGGGGGCAGATATTGGGGGTGGGGGGGGGAAGAAATACTTGGGATAAAACGAAGATTTATTCTTCGCTTTCAGAGTAGATTTAAGAGATTCCATTGCAGATGAGAATGGCCATGTGTGTGACTAAGTCCCACAGTGTAAATCTTAGATTGAAGATTTGCGTGTGACTAATATTTTGCGGTAAATCAGTTCGTGGACCGTTATAGATGCCTGAGCACCCTGCAGTTGCTGTTAACATTTTATGACAAGAAATCCGACACCGTCTCCAAATCATTGCCCAGCTATTGAATGCTTCCAACTGACCAAGACTACCCTTTGTGCAGTGGTTTTTTTTTAAAAAAAAACTTCATAATCAAACCAAGCCACATTTTACTTTGGGTTTAGCATCCTCCAAAATAATTATTGAACTACAAAAAAAAAAGCTTTCACTTGCGTTCCTTAAGGCTGCATTTTCAAGACCCTGTTAGAAATTAGAGAGGACAACACTGGTATTTGAGGACAGACTGACATGTTATTGGAAGTTCTCAAGGAATCATTTATATTTGACGGTCCACTAAGCAGCTGATTCTATATTGCCTGTTAGCATAACAAAAGAGCGAGCCTGTGAACTTCAGAAACCTTTCGACCTCTGAGCTGCCTGCATGAATAGTCCCTAGTTCTGGTTATAAAGAGCGCAAACCTCCCATGTTCGTGGCTAAATTGTTAATCAGGGTAATTTAATATAGTTTTCAATATGCCCCATCTCTCATTTGAAAGCATTCACAGCACCACCACCCCCCCCCACCCCATACCCCAGCCCACCCCCCCCTCCCCTTCCAAAAAAGACCCCGCATTCAATTTGAATGAGGCAGCTGCAAGTCTACAACTCAAGACTGCCCTTTCTAAAAGCGAGACGGTGTTCCCAAAGTTATCCACAGTGGATTTAATGTTCATACAGTGTGAAATAAAAGGACCCAAACGTTTAACTCGAGCCTTCTTGATGGGAGAAATCCGCACAGCAGTGTTTTTCTTCTTCATTGTTTAGTGCTTCACCGCACGTCAGAAATAACAAACTTTTTTTCCAAAAAAAAATGTTGAACTTTTTAAGCAGACAACAACATTTCCCCACCTTTGAATTTGCATTGCTGGAACTAGCACAATTGCTGAGGAAATATTTGAAACGTTTTGGCTGATGGCTATTGTCACACACACTAAAATATTCAGAATTACGAGATTTAGATTAGCTACAGATACCATTTTAAATATATACATCTCGTACTACAAGGTTCAAAACTTTAGGCCTCTTAGGTTTTAACCTCATTATTGCAGTCACTGAAATGCGCATCTATTTTCTATTTGGATTGATACATGTTCTTACATTTTTTTTAATGCAAATTTGTTCAGAATTGAAAGTAACTGGGACAATAGTTGCTTGCGGGACCCTATTGCATGGGACATCCCAAAGTTTTTCCGCTTTCCGTGAATGATTATAAGATCATTCACCAGGGCGAATCTATCATATTTAATGTCAAATGTGGTGGGGAATCATTTACTGTAACGACCTGGAGGATGGATGCACCAAAACCTGTCTTAACCTCCTTTGATCAAGTTTCCTTCTGAGGGACATGTCTTTCCAATTTTTCTTCAAATACAACTTCCAAAATTGAACTTCTATTCCATTCTGCTGGACGCACTTTTTTTTCTCCGTGTCCGGCAGATCAGAATAGCAAATAGTCAAACACGATGGCTTGATGTATAGCCCGTTATAACGTTGAGAAGTGGTACCCTCTTTGTTAAAGAAATGAGCCGATGTTCTAAAGAAATGGGCTGGGATTTTTTTTAGATATAACCTGTTAGGAAAAGGGATAGTATTTCCCTGAAAGCATGATGTTGTGTATCATGTTTATTATTACGGTTGTTAAGACTTTATCTTAATAATACAGTAGTCCATCCCATTCCCTCAATGTTGTTCTGGGTGTTTTTTTTGTCACGCAGATGCAATGTGTAATGATTGTGTCCGGAATAGCATTTGGTTCTGGGAATGAACACAGACATCAGAACAATTATATTACAGTCCCTATGGGAATGACAACAAAAAATTGGTGAGACTGATGGAGCTTCGTCTAGACGGGCCCTTTGTGGATCAGCTGTTTTCTCTCTGCTTTATTGTGCTCTATCAATGTCTTTGGCTGGCTAGCACATTGACACCAGTTCTTTCTTTTGATTGATCGATCTGATGGGCCCAAAACAATTACAAAACTTTGTTTTTTTGCCTAGATGCGGGACAAAGAAAAGTTGTTCCTAATCGCACAAGCTGTAACTTGTACAGCTAGAAAAGGCTCAGTACTATTGGTGTCCAGCAGGACTACATCTCACATTAAAATTCTATTTAAAAAATGGCTCGGCCGAGATGCAATGGAAAGCTGGTGTTGTTGTAAGAGCGGTGCATGGGCGTGTTTGCAAAGCACGGGGAAGCAGTAATGTACTGTAGCATAGTGTCTGATCAATGATTAAACGGTGCTCTGGGTAAATTGCTAAATCCATGTCAGGGGAATTCTCAACTTGCACACCCTCCACTTGCACCTTACACTAAAAAGATTAAAATGTCTGGTTTGCAAACTGGAAATGGAAACTTTCCTTTTCAAAAAATAAACAGCGGGACGCCGGCTCAGCACAGCATTTATGATTTCAAAGTAAACCTCCAGCATTAGTTACAAATAGCAAATAATAAACGCAGTTAGTGGGTCCCGTGTTAAATGTTTACAATCTTTCTTGTACACACACGCCTGTAATTATGTTATCAGATACGTATTACTCCCGTCTTCCCAGCCCACCGATGGTACAATGGACTGAGGAACTTAGGCACTCCAAGTAAAAGTTCAATGCCATCTATAAAACCATAGAAATATGCAGCATACTGGGCTGTACCGCTCACAGTGTATGTGCTAGTTAATTCCAATATAGTTGTTTAAGAAGTGGAGTAAGATCATTTGTGCTGTAATATTTTCTTGGCTTCAGGGTTTTGAACTTTTGAAAACTGGTCTATGATAACTGCCTGGCTGGAAATGTGTTGTTAGGCACAAATATACGAAGGCTGTATTTTAAAGTTTGGTGGAATTTGACATTTCCAATATTTCGCTACATGTATTGATGAAAGAAAATGTCCTTATTCAGGGCATTTCATTGTCGCAAAGCAAAATGAGCGACATTGTACTTACATACAAGCGATTAGTAATTTATAAAGAATGGCAATATTCAAGGAAAGTTTCTATTTTAGCACCCGGCCAATTGTTTTTTTCATCGTTAATCTTTAGCTAGGCAATTTTGTTGAGGTTAAACTAATTTTTCCTCTGAGATGTTTACACCCTTTGTTGTTATAGATATATAACAATTACTATGTGGGCAGGTAATTGGAATGCATATTGTTCTTATGAGTTATGTAAACAACTCATACAAAGCACAGAAAATTTACTCTCTTTACATAAGGACAACATTTTAAATTTAAAAAAAAGGATTGTTCTTTGCAATGTTACTGTTTGTACGATTTGGAGCTGAAATGCATTCAAAACTAATTTATATGTCAGATTTGTAACCCTCCTTGTAAATAATTACACGGTCGCCTAGGGTCTGTAATGAGATTAGAAACTTTTCAAATACGTTCAGTCTAGTTCCAGCTATTGTATCTGTATGTGACGTCAACATTTGGCAATATATTATCTTTCAGTATGTTGCTGTGTTTGGATTGCAGACATCTTGAACCCTTACGTTTTAATACAACGCATGATTCTCAGCAAAGCTGCAGCACGTCATATATCAGTGTTTTCTCCATTTGAATCCACTAAGTGGCAAAACGTATTTTGTTTAGGCCGACATAAAGGCTATAGGACAGTTTTAAAAGATGACAAAGCTGCTGTTTTATTGATGAGTTTTCCATATTCACTTGCTAGGTTTACAGTATCACCCTCCTCCTTGATGTGAGGCTGCAGGGTGGTACCTTATAACAGAGGGAGGGGGAGAGCATTTTAATAGTACTGGTCCCCTCAATGACAGAAAGCAGGACGCATATAATATTAACGGCTTTAAACAGGATGATCACACAGAGGAATCAACACCAGGCTTTGGTGTTCATTAGCGCTCACACTCACTTCCCTTTGAATTGAAATAATTTGCATGTTAATTCCCATGTTGCTTCCTACTGGGAGCCGCAACATTGTGTGACTGCATTACTCAGAGACTGACGGGAGGAACCTCAGCTCATTATCAGCAGAATAAAACATTGACTGGGCCCTTTGATTTCAGTCCCAGAATCACTGAATCAGAGAAGACTGTACAGATTGGTGTACATATATATATGTATAATTATCTTCAAACAAACAACGCATACCCATTTCAATGCTATAGATAATGTCATTAAGTAATAAGCTCTGCTTTAGTTTTATTCAAAAGGGGGGAATATATAAATGGTGAAATCCATTCTACTTCATGAACTTGTATTAGGTAAATGCCATTTTGTCTGCAGGGGAGAAATTTATGACCCATGTGAGGAATTTGCATACACACGTGAATAAATGAGTGGTGATTATCCGATTTTTACCATAAAATAAGAATGCATTTTACGTCCACTCGCCTCGTGTCATTCTTTTAAAAAAAGGAGTAAATAAAGCACATTTCTTGTAAAGCATCCCACCCTTTCAAATAGTATTTACATTTGCAATGCCTTAAGTGGCATCATTTTCCAAAACCTACGGTGGTACTGTATTTTAATAATGTCTCGTTTTGAAGAAGGACGTGATAAGACGCTATATCAAATGCAAGGATTACTATTATTATTATTATTATTATTATCATAAACTTTATTGTGATGGTATTTTAACTGAGGTTGTTGTGTGTTGTTGTGCAGGTAGGTTTATTTTCGAATCCCACTTTAGTTTGCAGATCAGGCGAGAGGGCTGACCCTACCTGCAAATTGTACGTTGTTGCCCTTCTGCTGACGTTAACCTGGCTGGCGCTGTACAGTGACCTGGGTTGCAGAATGTTTCTGATGAGGTGATGAGGTTTGCTCCATGACCTCGCTAAAGCCTGGGATGAATGGGTGTTACAGGTGCCCGGTGCGTCATTCCAAACAACTTATTCCTTGAACAACGAAATGTCACTGTGCATTAGATGGTTAAAGTTGCGACTGCGGAAGACGATCCTGTAGTTAAACACGTGAAAGATGCAACGTTACACATAAACGAATGCCTCTTTCCCTTTTGCACGTTTCCCTTCTACAAAGCCAGGTTAGCCTAAATCATCACTTCATATAGTGTGCAGTCAATACCTTTCAGGGAGAATATGCAGATTGCAGTCTGCAGTGCTGCAGTCAGTAAGCAGAATTTTGGCCCCATTTCCCTTCTTGCTTCTTTCAAACATTTCCTTCTTTGATTCATTTTAAGCTTAATGTATGTCCAGGATGCCTCACCTCGAGAGCAGAGATCGTCCTGTATATTCCATATACTTAATCACCTTGAAGGCACTCGCATATGGCTGGCAATGAAAACACCCGGAGAACAAGAGACAGACCATCCCAGTCCTACTTATTTCTATTTAGCTCAGATAATATTTGTTCACAACTCTGATTGCAGAAGAGAATTGTCAAATGAATTTAGATTTAGAGTATCCGTGCCAGTTTCTATTCATCCACGCTTCACGTCCTTGTTTTAAAACAACTGTCTTTTACATCATTTTTTTCCCCCCCAGTTTGCGTAGGATATGGTTTCCGTGTTGCTCGATCGAAAGAGTCGTGTTTCTTTCACCCAATTATTCCCAGACGCTGGTGAAATAAATCCACGACTGCGGGTTGTGTGCACTTATCAATTGAGTTAAAACCTCCCCCCCCAAAAAAAAAAGCAAAGCTTCAAAGTAACGGGGTAGCCTGCAGGTAAATGGTACTTTTCTCTTGTACCTTCAGTTTTACATCCTCGTTAAAACAGAACAAAACGTGTCTCAGTGTAAGTTTGCTTGATTGCACACTGCAAATGAAGGGCAGTAATTAATTTGGAGCCTCAAAAATATACCAGTCAGAAATCATCCCCAGCGTCACATGGTTAATTCATGTTTCTGGTGTAATTATGCTATCTTCAGACTCACAAATAAGCAAAATTGACTTGGAATGGAAGGATTGACAGCCAGACAGTAATGGTTAAAATATTAACCAGACAGGAGCCAAGCGAGTCCTCTTAAACGTTACCTTCAATATTAATTCAGAGAAATCATTAAGCCACAACCGATAAGAAATGCGTTTCAGTTTAGCCTGTTCTAGTTTTCTTTGCATAAAACATTATCAGTAAATTTTGTACAAAGGTTTTTGGTGGTCTTTCTGCAATTCTGCTTCTTCGTAACTTATATTTTCAAGGTTTTTTTTTGGTGGAAGCGCAACATAAAAATTGCTGGGACCTCGAATGCCAGAATAGAAATGTTATAGGAACGATTGTTCTGTGATCGTACATTTAAATTCATTTTGATCATCATATCCGCCAGTGTATTGTTGCGTAAACGATTATGCAATGTGGACTGTGCAAACATTGTGAGAAAAGCATTGGATTAAAATGTATGGTGCAAAACAGGCAGAGAAGCAATCTTCTCCTGATGAATATTGTCGAGCTCAAGAGATGGAAGATAAGACTAAAGCTTGCACACGTTTATAAATTATTGCAATTATTTATAGATTATTTTTTATTTATAAATTATTAATTTTATGAATAATAATGTTGAATGTATTGTGAGCCAATAGCGTAATTTTATTTAAGCATCATCATTGAATCTGAGGAATAATATAAGTAAAACAATATATATATATATATGCATGCGATAGGGATATCGACAGACACCTAAAATAGGAGCACAGGATGGCTTACAGAAACATGCTCCATACTGAATATTAAACCAATTTGGTTGCAAAAAAAATGACAATCAATCTGCCCAAGTTAGTGATAACAAGAGACAAGGAACTGGAACAATGTGTTATTTTCATTCTGTTGATATCAGGACTCAGGTTCTGAGGAAGCATCTTGAAAATGATCACTAACATATTCTGGAGTTGTGATGAGTTAGCTTCTTGTGATCAGAAATGTATTTACAATAACTATTAAAGGTATGTTGATGGTCTTGTTATTGCTCATAAACAAATCAACAAACTTACTAGTGGAAAAGCCTCCCAGATTTTAAAATATCACCAACACTTTTTAAAGCAAGGTGGCAGCTAAACTTATTATGTTTAAAAACTGGATTAATAAAAAGAAAACAAATAGTTATATTGTAACTATATATAGAATAATAATCTGACACAAACTGCTACTTTCCTACCGAATCCACGCCCCAGTTTGGGTGCAAATTCTTGACTGTCCAGTTCCTTGGGACAGCCTCCTGTTATGAAAGGTTATGTAATGCAATTTGTGTCGTTGTTGTTGGATTTGATAATTAGCTTGCAAATATATAGCAGTTGTTGTCAGAATATTATTCCATACATAGTTAAATAAAAAAGGCTAATACTAACCCAGAAATAGTTCATAGAATCATAGAATCGTACAGCACAATAAGAGGCCATTCGGCCCATCGTGTCTGTGCCGGCTCTTTGAAAAGAGCAATGCAATGTCAATCCCACTCCCCAGCCCTTTCCCCATAACCCTGCAAACCCAACCTCCTCAAACACCTATCCACCGCATTTTTAAAAGTTGTTATCGAATTGGCCTCCACCACCCTTTCAGGCAATGCATTCCAGATTTGAACAACTCGCTACGTGAAAAAAATTCTTCTCACCTCCCCTCTGCTTCTTTTAGAAACTATTTTGAATCTGTGACCTCGAGTCACCGACACACCCACCAGTGGAAACAGTTTTTCCCTTTCTAACCTATCAAATCTCCTCATGATTTTGGAGACCTCTATTAGGTCTCCTTGTAACCTTCTCTGCTCCAATGAGAATAGTCCTAACCTCTCTCGCCTTTCCTCCTAATCAAGGTCCCTTTTTCCTGGTACCATCCTTGTAAATCTCCTCTGCACCCTTTCCAATGCCTTAATATCCTTCCTATAGTGTGGTGCCCAGAACTGGGTGCGGTATTCTAACTGAGGCCTAACCAGTGTTTTATATAAGTTAATCATAACCTCCTGACTCTTGTACTCTACACCCCTATTTATAAAGCCCAGTAACCCATATGCCCTTTTTACAGCTTTATCTACCTGTCCTGCCACCTTCAAGGATTCATTTACCTGAATCCCCAGGTCTCTCTGTTCCTTCACCCCCCTTAAGATTGTATTACCAGCCTATATTGCCTCCCCTCATTCTTTCTTCCAAAATGCATTACCTCACATTTCTCCACATTGAAATTCATCTTCCATGTGTCTGCCCATTTTACCATTCTGTCTATGCCTTCTTGCAGTTGGCTGCTATCCTTCTCACTGTTTACTATCCTACCTAACTTTGTGTCGTCCGTAAATTTGTTGTTTTCTTTTCATTTGAGGTACTGCAGTGTTTTAATTATAGTGCCTAAGTAATCAAAAATATAGTACAACCCTTGCATTTGATATAGTACCTCATCACATTGATAAAATGCCTCAAACCCTTCACATCATTATACAAAAGTATAGTAACTGTGTATTTGCAGTCAATTTGTGCACGGCAACATCCCACAAACACCCAAGAAGTGAATCCCAATTTTATCATGGGGATCGTTGATTAGGACAGTCTGAAATTCCCTTTTCTTTTTCGAATAGTGCCATGGGATCCTTAAATGCACCTAACAGACGGATGGGCCCTTGGTTTAATGTCTCGTCTTGAAGTGGCATTGAAATAGAGAAACATTATCTATTTTACAATAATGTAAAACAGCTCTGATGGAAAAGATGTCCAGTGGTATCCATTTTCTCTCCATCTACAGTCTTCTCACACAGTTGCATTATTCCTTGAATGAGACCTGTTCCCAATCCCTTGAAATGCTACTCTTCAGCTGAGTTCTGAACGGTGAGTAATAGTGTCAATTGACTTTTCCTACTTTTTTCTGTATGGGAAGCAAATTTTCTATTCTGTCTTTCTTTCATGCAGCCCAACTGAGATTGGACACTTAATATTTGGGGATGTTTGGGGGAGAATTTGTGTCCTAACACTGTGACACATTACATTAATACATCCCAGAACTTCTGCTGAAAGTTACATCTTAGAATAAAAAGTAACAATCATATGAAAATAATAGCAAAGTGTATCAAAAAAAGAAAATTTCCCACCTTTCGATCATAGAGGGTCTGATGTATTTCAAAAAATTAGGGTGAATGTGTTACAGTTGTAACATCTATTACAGTATAGCATTTCTATGCACATTTATTTAAGTATAATCATGTGAGAAGATCCATATTCTACTTTCACATCTACTGCTAGATAAGAGGTGATATTAGTGTCACATTTTCCATTGCATCAATTATCTGAGGTTTCAGCACCATATTTCTGTCCTTTGGAACTCTCATTCAAAAAATGTTTTGCCTTCTACATCTCCCTATCCTCAGATCGTATTTCTTTGACTGTGCCTTTGCTCAGCCACTTTAACTCTCTAATTTTCCTTCTCAGTGTGCATCACCACTGTGGTCAAGCACTTTGAGATATCCTGTTACATTATATAAATGCAAGTTTTTGTGGACAATTGTTATAAACCATTACCTTTTCACTTGTAAGTACTGCACCACTTTACGGTGATCTCCATTTGTTAATTTTGATATTTTAAATTGCTCTCATAATGATGTTTTCCCTTTGAATGATAGGCTTGGTATCATTCCATGCATCTTTTTCATCATTCAATAAAGGAATCATGTCCAAAGATGTGGAAAGCACATTATTACATGGGGGTACATCATCTTAGGTGCAAATTTCTATAAGCCCCATGTAAACGTTGCAAACCACAATTGAAAGAAATAGCAAAATAAGCTGGCATGGGGCATGGAGAGGGGTTGCAGAATTCTTTGCCATTGATCAAGTATCACAGACAAACATGTCTTCATCTCCCCTGATAAATATGTTTTGGTAGGATACGGTTTTATTGGCATTATCCCCTTTATAATTGTTACTGATATAGTTCAAGAACAACAAAAACAAATTACATTTATATGACATCTTTCACATTGGAAGGATTTGATGTTACAGAGATAAGGTGAATTTGCTTCAAGAATGAAGAGATGATTTGGAAGAGCCAGAGTCTCCAGAGTGTCAACCATCACCTACCTACCAAGCTGGCCAGAGTTTGAATGGATCTTTTTCTGTCCCAGAAGCATCCTGTGAAGAACAAGGTGTAGAGGTCTGATGGAAAAGTTCGAAGGACTCCAGCTCTCAATTGCAGAAAAACAGCTTCCAAGTGATTTTCCAAAATTCTGCATGTTCTTCCAATTCTTCCAAAACCTTTCACTTTAGGAAATTGGTCTTAAGGATAAGAGTATTGGAGATGTCAGCCTCATTCTGTTTGTTCCTCTTCTTTTTCAATCCATAAATATTAGTCATAATAAACATAATCCCAGCAATCAGATTTACATGAGCCAAATTACATTAGCAGAAATTAGACCTCTGCCCCTTACCAAGAAGTGAAGCTAGTTTCTGCCCTAATTATTCCTTATTCATTAGTAATAATAATTCTTGCATTTAATATAGCACCTTATCACGTCACCGAGACATCTCAAAGCACTTCACAGAATACACTGTAAAGTGAATTGATTGTACACTTTGTGGGTGAAACGCAGCAGCCAATTGCACACAGCAGTGGATTGAGTGACCAATTTGTTTATTTATTTATTTGAAGGGATTAATGTTGTAAACTCTGCTGTAACTTCTGATTTATTTCATTATTTTAGAGATTTTCCACATCGCATTAATGAGAACTTATTTTGCTTGTGTTTGAGTATCTTGAGTCAGCTACAACAACTGAAAAACTTAATATTTTATGACCGATTCAATGACATATTTAATAATCATCAAATTGGTTTTAAAACAATGTATTTTTCTTCCTACGATTTTTTCTCACCAGATTCTAAAGCTGCACTTCCCCTGCAGACAAAGGAGAACGCCTAGGAAAAGCAATGGTGCCTAAAAGCAGAAATGGTCAAGTAGGTTTAGCTCTGGAAATATTCCTTAGGAATCTACTAAATAATAATAATATTGCTTACATTTGATGTGGCAACTTTTACTTAAGGAAGACATCTGAAAGTGCTTAACAGCATTTACTGTAAAGTGCAATGACAGTGTATTTTGTAGACAAATTAGTCAAAAACAAGTGGAATACAATGAGAATTCTCCTTCAGTATTATTTAACCCTAGGATTATGTGGCAGAATGTACATTATGTAGTACAGGAAGAAAAAAGATCACATCCTCCAGTAGACACAACGGTGGCTTTGAGTTCAGCTTTGAGAAGAGACGATACTAAAGCAGTAAAAGCTGACGGGAGCTATAGGTATTGAAAGAACAGAATTATTGAGATGAAATTTCTCTGATAATTGTTGAAAGGAGTAGTTGCCTTCATTATCAAAAGGTCTCCTCTGAATTCTAAGCCCCGTTCCTGCCATTGCCTGAAGGAACACATAGTGCTGCCAACACAGATTTCTGGTTTGAGTCACAGGGGAGAGTATAGAGGTGGTTATTATGGGATTTTCAATATTTTATGTATTTCCCACTGGGCTTTCATGGAGGTTGCTACACATTTAGCATTATTAAATACTAATCTATACTTCAAAATGTTGATCTTTTTTCCCCACAGTTCCACCTTGAATACTTTAATTTTGAGCCTTCTATCATCTCTCTTCTTCTCAGATCTGCTGCCATAAGTCCTCGGATGAGAGCTGCTAACACCAAATTCCAGGCATCTCTACAGTTGCTGTGTTACTGTTTCCCCTTCAAGCGGGAACTACTTGAAGGTTCCCGATTTCCCAAAGGTGGATTTGTATAAACTCTTTCTAGCAGGTACTTCTTAAGTGAGAAAACTGCTCAAGTAGCTTAGATTTGCAACCGGAAAGGTGTGAGGATAATGCACTATATAAGGTCAGGGAAATATTCTGTTTCTGATGAAGGGTCACTCCCTAAATGTTAACCTAACTTTCTCTTTCAGATAATGATTGACCAGCTGTGTGTTTCCAACAGTTTAGTTTTGATTTCCGATTTCCAGCATTCCTTGTTTTTTTTTAATTTCTAGATGTTCTGGGGCTTTGCTAGCGCTCACCGCTTTATTTTGGATGCTCTCCAGGCTATAATTAATCTAATTCCTGGCAGGGCGAAACCTTGGGCAAGTTTCCTTGCTCCACATGCCTGATCATAATCCCTCAAGAAAAAAAAACAATAATAATTTGGTCATTCAATCTACGACTGTTTGTGGGACACTGCTGTGGGTAATTGGCTGCCGCGTTTCACCCACAAATATACAGTCAATTCACTTTACAGTATATTCTGTGAAGCGCTTTGAGATGTCTAGAAGACATGAAAAAAGGATTTTTTTTATTATACCCAATTATTTACTGCACAAGCCTTTCCCCTTGTGGGCTGAGGGAGTGGGGTGGGGTTCTATATGTTAAGAGTGCTTCCCTTGGAGCTTAGTTGGCATCATGGTTCCAAGATGAGATATTTGGTAACAGAATATCAGAACTGAGTCAACCCTCTCTTGTGCTCTTGGTTCCTCAGCAAGCTGTGTTTACAGTAACTCCAGAGGGCTGCTAATGACAGGCCAAATGTGCTTAAGGATTTGGAGGGCAGACTAGGGGCAAGGATTTTTCCCATTTATCTCCTGTTAACTCTGCAACCCAAAGTCCTAATAGGTAGGATGGTTCAGCGGGAAGCTAACCAAATGGTGCTCTCAATGGCAAGATATGTGGTTTTAGCTGCTTAAACTCCCAACACACAGTTATCCCAACACTTTCTGGGTTCCACAGGCTGTGGCTCTTGGCAAAATATGTCTCATACTCTCCAGGATTAGATAAGCGGGTTTCATCCTTCCAGAGGAAGAGTGCGCATTCCATTCCAGACACATGGAAGTTTCACCCACAAAATATGCAGTCAATTCATTTTGTAGTAGATTCTATGAAGCGCTTTGAGACATCTTAAGATGTGATAAAGTGCTATATCAAATGCAAGGATTATTATCAGTTGAATTATTATTTGTTATTAAGTGTCTATGTGTAAATGGCATACATATGTGGAACTCCCAGTCTAGTTTGGATATTTTTAAGCACGGTGCTGGGTTTCTGAATGTTTCAGGCAACTAGAGGAGCAAAAAAAACACTCGTTAATCCTAACCTTATTGAAGTCAATTGATGATCTGGCCCACCCTACTTTTGCAATCTTCTACTGCTCTGTATTGCAGTTCATATACTCTTCATTTCTAATTCTGGTATATTGCTTGCCCTTCACCATCCATTTGGTCCAAACCACTACTCTCTGTGCATCACTGCATTTATCAAATGTTTTGAGACATTATTTTACATCAAAAGAGTGCTCCTTGTCAATGAAATTATGCTTAAGTGCAATTAGCATTTTAACATTAACTTCCATTTATAGTGTGCTATTATAAGTTTTCATTTTGAAAGTCAAATTAGAAACTGTATGAAGCAAGGTATTGCATTATATTAAGGTCACGTTTGGCATTTTTACTTATATACTGAAAATATGGTTTGTCTTTGTTTACCTTTCTGTGTCATCTCACGAATGTCTCATATGGTTTTGCATTACTACATATTTCAGTCATCTTAATATTCTCTTCCCTAGATCAGAGCTAAATGCAGTGATTTAATGTGCCTGATTTTGACAATGTTTTCAAAACTATAGTTCAATGTTTGTAAACTTGTGGATATACCCATGTAAGGTATCATACTGATTCAGACATTAACATACAACCTGTTACCACATTAAGAAATAAATGTGTTGCAGATTGGTATAGACTCAGCCAAGAAAATACTCAATCAATACACTCTACAATAAATCATGTGAAGTGCTTTGAGACAGCCTTCTGATATGCAAGGTGCTACTTAAAATTTAAGGATTATTATTATTATAGACACTACACAGTGTGACCAATAAGCCACAGGGACTAGGAGAGTCCCTATGTTAGCTCTTTTGGCAGCGGGAGAATTACAATTAATCTTAGTGAACCTGAGTGGAAAAATCAGTCGGGTTGCCTATTCCTTATCTATCCAGTGACCTCTTGTTGGAATGTACATGTGTGGTTGTTGTCTGAGGACAGGGACAGGCTAATCTAGGATACCCCTGTGGCTTCATCACCAGTGATCATTGTCTAGGGTCATGAATGAAAAATAGACAAGTTGGCAAAGTAGCTTAGGGCAACTAATGCTCATGTCAATGTACCTCAACGTATGTCTGTGTCTTCATAAAAGGAAAGTGGAAAAAGTGAGATTTGTTTTAGAAAAATACCTCTGGATGCAACCTGTTTTGATGTCAAAGAATCACAATATTTCTTGTTTCTTTGTCAGATAAGTAACATTTAAGCACAACTGATGTTTATTTCCTCTTCTGGTTTTCTTGAACTTATCACAGCAAAGGTTCCAAAGCGTGAGTGCTGTGGATCATTGCTGGTGCTGCTCAAACCATCATCCTGGTATGTGCACATGTAGCCTGTGTGCACCAGAAGCAGCATTGTCGCCTTAGGAGAATAACCAGGATCTGCACTGAACGAGAAGTCTGTTGTAGGCTCTCCGTTCTGTGATAACTCTAATTATTGCTGCCTGAGTGTTAAGGTTCATAAATGAGAGTGTCACAAGTAAAACCTGTGTTGTGTGGATTGTTGCTAGGCTGACAGCTACCTAATGATGATGTGACAGATGCTGTCCACTGTGCAGGTCTTGATACCTATGTAAAGATGGATCCCAAGGGGCCATTGCTGTACCCACTCTATCTTTGTAATGATTGCCGTCTGAGATACAGATGGACATGAACATTTTATAAAATATTCACTGAATATTCTTTTTTAAATACGCTGGAATGTTTACTTGTTACAATAAAAGTAGGACTGATAGCTGTATGTAAGCTGCAGGAAGAATTACAGTGACTCAGTACTGTGAGTGCACATTTTAACACAGCAACTGGTACTGTCTGTTTTCTTACAATGTAGACATCATATCCAATACAAAATAACAATTATCCAGCCTGCAACTTAACACATTTCTGCTTTACATGTCACTTAAGAATAGTTGAAAAAACAGTGAGAAACATGGAGGTAGCAAAACGTCTGATCATTTATGGATAAGCAACAGAAAAGTGAGTTGACAGTAAACACTGGGGAAAGGGCTGTGGAACAGGTGATGAAGCAAGGAGGACTGCAAAAAAAATCTCTAATTTACTCTCTACATATTGACTATGATAGCATGAACTACTTGTCTAAATTGTGGGCGTAAAATTAATTTGATAAGGTTTTGAATGTATCAATAAGTCTTTTTTTTACTATGTTTTGGGACCAGTAGAACATCTGGATATAAGGGGAAAAACAACCCTGTTCCTCTACCTTGGTGTTTTATACAGCTAGTAGCAATGTCTATCAGTGCATACCATATATTAATAAGCAATTCAAAGATGACTGCAGATTTCTATTTCCAATCTTTCTTGCCCAGGGCTTTGGAAAGCTCTGCATGCGCAGGTAAGCATGTGGACATTGCTCTATTAACAGGTGTTAGCTATTTAATTTTATTTTTTTAAAAACTGGTCATATATTAATAAATGGCTCATTAAAATTTCTAGGACTATCTAGCTCAAGAGACATTTCTAAGTGGAGCCCGACTTAATTCACGTTGTCTGCCTTTATTCTGCAGCACTCTAAATCAATGTGTTGAGGTGGTTTCTCAACCAGAGTCCTGAGCAAATCGCTAAACTGCATGGTTTAAGCCTGACTTGTAGTATTTTTACTACTGATTCAGCATTAAATGTGCTGTTTTAACTAGACACAATGTCCCCCTCACCCAAAAAAATAACCCCTAGATATATAATTGAAATACTACAATTATAACAACCGCTCTAAAGTGAATCTCGATGTCTGCTCCGCAGATCATGGCTTTGTCTTATATTGTAACAGAGTAAAAAAATATCAATAGAAGGCAGAGAGGAAATTAAAATGGTTGACTCTTTCAAACAGCATTTTGGAATAGTAGCAATTTTTCACAAGACTCTTATTATATGACAATACAATGAATACACACCTGTAAATGTATTATCTCATGTGTATTGTCTGAAGGGAAGCTTTATTCGTGGTGATTTATTACTTTACTGAGATCATTTTCTTTGCCTCAGTGTTACTATGCAGCAGTACTTTCCAGTCACTTGCCACCACAGTTCTGCCATTTATTTCATTGCATTCTCATGCATTCCCCTCTAAATGACCTTCCTTTCAACCTACCATCATGACTGAGTTGCTGCAAGTTGGAAGGTGGTTATTTATTATTGGTGTGGTATAGCAATGAGGCAAACAATGTAAGGAAGTTCCAGGTTCAGATCTTTGTGGAGTCCTGTAGCGTATTGGTTTGAGCATTCATCTCGCAAGCATGAGGACCTTGGTTTGATTCCTGTGCGAGGCAAAGCCTTAGGAGGGTTTCCTTACTCCACATGTCTCTGTTTATCTAGCAGTAAGTAGGAACCCAGTTCTTAATTAATTGACGGATTGTTTTCTGGAGGTAATAATCCCTTCAAAACTAACTAATTAAATAAATATAATAATAATTTTTCACTCAATCCATGACTGTTTGTGGGACACTGCTATGCCCAATTGACTGCCACATTTCGCCCACCAAATATATACAGTCAATTCACTTCACAGTATATTTTGTGAAGCACTTTGAGACATTTTAATGATGTGATAAGGCGCTATATCAAATGCAAGGATTATTATTATTACCAACTCTGTAATTATTATTATTATTTATCTGAGCTGAGAAGGGGTGCTGCAATTGGTCTTGTCATGCCTGGACTAAGGAGCAGAAAAGCTGGTGAGGCTGTCTGGTCCTTATCACTATAAAATAAAATGGGATTGAGGTAGTAAACCCAGATCTGTACTTTAGGATGTATCAAGAGAGTAGTGCAAGGAGACAAAGGTTTAGAGTTGTGAAGGGTAATTTCAACACTAACAATTGCATATATAGAGCACCTTTCATGTCGGAGTGACATTCCAAGGCCCTGGACAATCAAAATTTGCAGCCAAGCTGGGGGTTGGATTTGAGAGGGGTGGAGGCCAAGGGTGGGGGAAGATGACTGAAGGTGTGGTCAAAGAGGAAAGTCTTGAAATGAACCTTGAAGGAGACAAGGGAAGGGATGAGGTGAAGAGATTCCACGAAGGAGTTCCAGAGAGTGGGGACATAAAGGCTGAAAACCTGCCCTTCGATGGTGGGGTGGGTAGGGATGGGGCTGTGGAGCAGGCCAGTGACTGCCGAACAGTGGGAGCGGGTGGGTTGGTAGGGTTTAAGAAGGTCGCAGAGGTCCAGAGAGAGTAGGTTGGCATAGTCAAGCCTAGAAGTGATGAAAGTATGAAAAGTGTCTCGGCAGCTTGAGGGGAGAGGTAGTGGTGGAGACAGGCAATGTTGTGGGGGGTGTGGTGGTGGGGCAGGATGGGGAGGAGCTGAATGGATCAGGGCATGGATGTGGGTTTGAGAGTAGAACAAGACACCAAAGTTCTGCTCTGGCTTCATGAGGTGGAGTGTACATTCATGTAGATTGATGGAAATCAGGCAATCAATCAGAACTGCAATGGTCCTTGAATCAAGAATGGAGGCAGAGGGATAAGGTTGGCTGTCATTCGAATACATATGAACGTTAATCTCCTACTTGCGGATGGCATCACCGAGCAGGAGCATGTAGATATTAAAGAGGAGAGGTCCAAGGAAAGAGCCCCGTGGAACGTCACATGTGATGGTGTAGGGCAGGAGAACCTGTAGGCAAGTACAAAGTGGAGTTGTTGGGATAGGCAAGAATTATAATAATAACAATAATCCTTGCATTTGATATAGCGCTTTTCACGTCGGGAGAACATCCCAAAGTGCTTCACAGAACACACTGTAAAGTGAATTGACTGTATATTTGTGGGCCAACGCGGCAGCCAATTGCGCACAGCAATGTCCCACAACCAGCCGTAGTTTGAAAATGACCACTTTATTATTGTTTTTGTTTTTGGAGGGATTATTGTTAGGCGTCTGGAGTAAGGAAACTTGCCCAAGGTTTCGCCCTGACTGGAATTGAACTCAGGTCTCTCGCTTGCAAAGCGAGTGCTCTAACCACTGAGCTACAGGACTCCACAATAAACCAGGGAAGGACAAAACTGTGAAGTGGAGCTGAGAGGAAAGGCAATGGAGAAGGATAGAATGGTTGATAGTGTTGAAGTTGGCAGATAAGCCAAAAAGGATAAGGAGACAGACAGAGTCCTGGTCAAAGATGGCGAGAATGCCCATGGCAGTCTCAGTACTGTGGGCAGCACAGAAGCCAGATTGATGCCAAGCTTGGTTTTGGGCTTGTAGATTGTTGGAGGAAGGGAAGGCTAATGGAAATAAGGAGTTCCACAGTATTGAGTGCCTAATAATATAGCTATAATTGGAGATGGTTAAAGATGTGTCAAGTATCTCTCTGTCCCCTTGATCCTCCTATAATTTTGAAATATTTTCTGTTTATTAGTGATGAATCTTGTGGGGAATTGTACGCTTGGGCTAAATGGTTTGTTGTCACTGTGAATTAAGGCTGGTGTGGATAATAATAATAATAATAATAATAATAATAATAATAATAATAATAATAATAATAATAATAATAATAATAATAATAATAATAATAATAATAATAATAATCCTTGCATTTGATATAGCGCTTTTCACGTCGGGAGGACGTCCCAAAGCGCTTCACAGAATATACTGTAAAGTGAATTGACTGTATATTTGTGGGCGAACGCGGCAGCCAATTGCGCACAGCAATGTCCCACAAACAGTCGTAGTTTGAAAATTACCAATTTATTGTTGTTTTTGTTTTTGGAGGGATTATTATTAGGTGTGTGGAGTAAGGAAACTTGCCCAAGGTTTTGCCCTGCCTGGAATTGAACTCAGGTCTCTCGCTCGCAAAGCGAGTGCTCTAACCACTGAGCTACAGGACTCCACAATGTTGTGCAATGTTGATAATTGGCAGAGGAAACCCTGGTCGCAGATGGAGAGAATGTCATTTGTGATTTGACCAGTCTTGGTGCTGTGTGCTGGACAGAAGCCAGATTGGAGGGGCTCATGTATGGAATGCAGGAAGGAGTGAAGTTGGCAGGGATATGGATGGTGGTCTTGGAATTAGTAAATATGTGAATCAATTTGCTCAGCGAAGTAGTTAAATTGATGAATGCTGATATCATCGAGAAGAAATTAGGTTTATGATGGTGGTGGGAAGGGTGGAGGTATGAGAAATAGAGAGGAATAGTACTTGTAAACTGGGACTTCCATATTGAAGACATGATTTTCTGGTCTTCTAAATTCCTTCCTTTTTTATTGTTTATTTCTTCTAACCTCTTGTCAATCTCAATATTTATGCTTTACCTTACCAAAAATATAAGGATTATTCTTCCATTTTCCAGCTCCCACTGTACATTTTGGATATTGCGAGCGCCTTATTTTAAAAGTATTTTTCCCAAAGGTCCTCACATGAGTCACTTAGTGAAGGTTTGGCTTGTGGTAAGACTGAGCTGGACAGACGAGGAAGCTTTGATATCTGGCCCGTGCTGAGTTAGCTGGTATCAGATGGGGTTGCAGCATATCAACCATAATTTGGTTTCAACAACAATAGCTTACATTTATATAGCGCCTCTAATACGGGACAATGTCCCAGAGTGCTTGACCGTGGTGGAGCACATCCTCAAGCCAGGGGGAGGGGGATGATGAACATAAGCACAGTCGAAAAGGAAGGTCTTCATGCAAGACCTGAAGATGGGGAAGGATGGGGCAAGGTAGAGGGATAGTTTCAGGGCTTAGTGGCTGAAAGTGTGGCTGCCGATGGTGGAATGGAAGACACAAGGGACAAGCAGGAGGCTGGAGCCAATTATTTGGAGGCAGCAGGTAGTGGATTGGGGAGTTTCAGGCTCTGTTGAGATCAAGAGGAGAAGCTGTTATGACTGATCCCCTGAGAACAGTTCTTAGGCAACATTGAACAATGGTGAAAGAACATATGAAATATCAATTCTAGTTAAAAAAAGACAAATAATAAAGTGGTGAGCTGCTGGCAAAGCTCTCAAGTGATTCAGCAGCACAGCCCCTTTCAAACAAGGAGAAGGTATTGTGTTTGCCTATGCGAGCACCTCTACGCAAGATCTAAAGGTATGTGTTGACCTTTGGAAAATCTTTTTCTGACAAATGCTTGACAGAGAAAATTGTACTGTAATAACTCCCTAATTACACTTTTGTGTAAAGGTGCTTACTAATTGTTACTAATTGTTACATTGTGTGGGTAACTCAGAACAAAGCACGGGAAAAGCACAGGAAGATAGACTATTACTTCAGTGATATGATGGGTTATACATTATTTGTCTTGTGAAAGCTCAACAAAATCATGTCCATGACCTGCTGGCATGAACAAAGGTTCAAATACTCCAGCATTATCTGTAAGTTTATAGCAATTAACTATGATACCATGTATGAATGATACCACTATCAATAAAGAAATCTAGCCAAATTACCCACATACTGTAAACATGTAGAATGGAGCAGAGATTATCTCCAACCTCAATGAGATCAGGTGGTTTATCTATTTCATTTCTATTTCTGTGTGTCAGCCTGGCGCACTATCATCTTTGAGTCAGAAGGTTGGAATCACATAGTCTAGGATAATGCCCCAGTCCAATGTTGGTGGATTGTGCAGTCTGGTCGCCAGTGTCGTCTTTCTGATGAGACATTAAACCGTGACCCCATCTACCTGGTCAGAGGGTGTTAAGATTCCAAAAAAGAATGAAGTTTCTCTGGGGTTAATCCCGTCAACTAAAATCGGTCACTCATTCCATGATTGTTTGAGAGATATTTCTGTGTGCAAATTGGGTGCCACATTTCCCCACAAAATACACAGTCAATCCACTTTATAGTGAAGCGCTTTGCGACCATCTGATAAGGCGCTGTATCAAATGCAAGGATTATTATTACTAAAGAAAACCAATAAGATAATGCATAATACACAATGCTTTGCTTTCAGATCACTTTTATTATCCTTTTATATTACATTGACATCACTTAAAACAATCTATGGCCAAACACCAATTCTCACCTTCAACTTATGAGAAAGAGGTGAACAACTTCTCTTTGAAACAAAAGAGAAATGATGATTGAGAATTTATTCATGTATAATTTTAAAAAATCACTGGTGAATAGATTGATAGTAATGATGCTACAATACTAATCTTTGAAGTAATTGTCTGAGTTTGAACGCCACTCAGGTGGTCACATTCTTGGGCTCAAGTACATCTGTTTTTGGCAGGGAGGTCAAGAGGAATCTTTTACCATTTCATTCGAGGGAACCTCTGAACAAGTTAAGATAGGAATGATACATTGTGATCATATCTATAGAATGGACCAGAAGAAGGCATGATTGTGGTGATGGAGAGCGTCATTACAAAAATATTTCCAATATTGAACAATTATTGCAACATTTAATACAAATGTTCTACATTCATCATTTTCTTATTCAATGTATTTCTATTTAAGAAAAGAATTAAAAGAAGGCAATCTCACAAAATAAAAACAATTGGTGTAAAGTTTGCTGTATTTCAGAACTATGGCCAGTGATAATTTAATGTCGGTGAGAGTCATGAAACATAGTAAACTTTACAACATCCTTTGCTGTTTCCTTATATCAATACATATCAAACAAATAATCAAAAGTGAATGTGGTATTCAGGCTTTGCTTCTTATGAACTGTTCTTCATCTCACTCTTCTTGTTGCAGATCATTTTGAATTTGTTGTTTTCTCCATCTGCAGGAAAAACAAAATCTGATTACACAAGGCAATTTTACTCGGGTTTTAAAATACTTTGTTAAAAAACAAAGAGGCTACAATCCAGTAAAAGTTGTTACATATTTGAAAGGCCAATTCTGCCTGTATCTTTTGGTTTCATGAACAATACAAAGTATTAATAAAGAGCAAATTAGAAATTCTGTTTCTGTGTAAAAAATAGGAAAAAAACTTGCATTTAACGTTGAATCAAACGTTATAATATACATCACACAATGAGTTACTTTGAAGTGTTTTGACTGTTATATGTTCAAGAAAACATGTACTTTAGCTGGGGACAGGGATTCTTTCACAAGGCTCCTTTTAACCCTGGTGATCCGGGGTTTGAGTCCCTGATGTGGGACTTGAACCCACAATCTTCTAATCAGAGGCAAAAGTGCCAACAACTGAGCCAGACTGACACTTGGTTGCCTGAGTGCAAATAACACTGAGATACATAATTGTGACAAGTGTGGAAAAGAATGTGGTGATTTTTCAACCACAAAAATACCTTAAAATTCATTACAAAAAATTAAAATGTGATCATACCTGCAAAAATTTTCGAATATTACAAAAACATTTACAGATCTATCTACTGTTATTCATTTTGAAACAAATAAGGGCACTACAGTACTCATTTTATTAACTGTTTGAAATTACATGCAAAGTTTTTGCTAAATTACAACAATTCTTCATCCAATAATTCAAAATCTTGACATCTGACAAAGAAGAATGACACTGGAATTTGCATTTGAGCCAGGAATCTGCGCAAACATTAGGTGTTTCTGGTAATTTGATCATAAACATGACCAAGACTGGGTTTTAATATATGCTTTCTAACAGCATTCCATAATACGGAAACCAACTGCCAGAAGAATTTGGTGGGAAATTCATAGCAAAAGTAGTTTGCAATAGTGGATTTGATACCATAACACACGTATAACCAATATTCATTTGTTATATGTGATCAAGTCCCCTTGGGATCTAAAAGTGGTATTGTATCAGAGTGAGGAAAGTGCTGGAAAATATTTTGTCTATTTTCTCCCCTCTTGAAGCAGCCAATTGTTACTCTAGTATGTTTGAATGGGTGTCTTATATATGTGTGGCCATTCTTTAAATGTGAGCCAAGCCAGGGAATTTGGCAAGTTATTTGACAGTGGAGAGTATTACAGTCGAGCTAATACTGCCCTCATCATATATCATGTGCACTTTCAGCTTGGAGTCACTGAAGAGGCATCAAGAGTAGAACCAGAGATTGATTTATTCATTCCATTCCGACAGTCCAAGGTTACTGAAGTCATCCAGAGTACCCAAAGTGCTAACTTGGCATGAGATTAAGTAACTCAGCATATACTGCCTTTTGGCTGAGACCAAGTGTGCAGATTTAACTGCTGTTGATTATAACTGTTGATATGGTGGATCGATCATTGATCATGAAGTTGTTTTTCAATGGATGGTGCCTGCAGAGTCTTTTGGTGGTTTGAGGGCAAGATTTACATGGTTTCATGTGAGTATCCTTGACGCTGGAGTTAGGGAAGGGGGTGAAACTCCATCACAAAAACCATCAGCATAGACTACAATTCAACCTGGACTGTCCTGCCTATATAACTTAGTACTTTCCATGGTGATAAAGCAGTGACAATGACCAGTTTTTAAAATTCATTGTGAGCCAAAAGAATTAGCTATAGAGGTACTATATTTGGGAAATACTTGACATTCAAATGTGAAATATGCTCTTCTAAGTAAAGTTATTTTTAATTCCCTCTGTATGCTGCCTGTCATTCACACATCCTTAATGTTAATCCAAAGACAACACTCTGCCTATTGGTCACTGGACTTTGTTTCAACTTTCAAAAACAACATGTTTTGTGTTCTGCAATCTTTGCAAAAATGATTTGCAGTCAATGATATATATTTCAAAACAGAGGCAAAGCAAATTATGTGATAATTATTTATGATACTTTCGAAAACATTCTAACCTTATGTTGATTAATTTTGTTACAGAAAACTTGTCATCACTTTTTGAAAGTTGAAGCCAACCTTTATCACCTGCATTATCTGATGATAAATGCCACCGAATGAGCCACTAGTCTCAGAGATCAGACAGGACCCTGGATCATTCCCTGGTGTATAGAAAGACAGGGTGGGATTACTACAAATGGTCTCAGCGTTTCTAGGCTAAGGAAGTGATACTTTTATCTTGCCCTCCTCCTCTTCACCCCCAGCTGGAAATGCATGTGTGGATGTAGGTGAAGACAGGGTAAGGCTCAGCTGTAATATTTTCTGTGGTCAAGTAGCCTGTTGATACTCAGCACCCAGGATCACATGTCATGGGTACCTCCTTGCTGATGATCAGGTGATTAGTATGTCAGGTTGTTTGTGAGTAAATAAAACATTTTTTTTCACAAAAAAGGTTTATCCCACTTTCTAAAATAGGTAGCGGGAGCCTGCAAACTGAAATGTTCCTTTATCACCTGCCACCAATATCTATTCCTTCTCTCCTTAAGACATTTGGCTCTTTCCACTGGGGATGCTATGAGCAATTACCCCTAGGTACCTTGCTTAAATGACCATTTATTCATAGATGCATTTGGGATAGTGATGTTTGTAGCCTTTTCAAAAGCAGGGATGGTAAAGCCCAATTATCTCCTCACCCAAAACATTGATATATCATGATTGGCCAGTTGGAGACTCCTGGTTTAAATTGTTTTACTTCTACTTTAAATTGTGTCTTTATGCATTATTTCAATGTGTTGGTGATTATGTTTTTGATGTCTGAATTATTTTATTACAGCAATATAAATTTTCAGCATGTGAGCTGAAAATTTTGAGAACTGGTTGGATCAACGAGTTGGGTTTCCAAAGACCTACCACCAATCTCAGGCTTCATCAAATTAACAAAGATTACTGTATCTTGTAGTAACCATTTTGAATCATGTCAATTGTACTGAAAGGTGGAGTACATTTGGCGATGTTGGGTGCTAATGGAGATTTCCTCATTATAATGCCAAATGTGCTTCAAATAATCCAAACAGATTTCAGTTCACACAACTCCATGGGAAAAAAAATCCTTCGAAGCTTAAGACTTGCTTAAAATGTCTTCATGTTACATCTATGTCTTCCATCTCCATTTCCACAGTCTTAAATTAAACAGCTTGTTTATTTCATAGGTTAAACAACCAGAAACGTTTAACCTCTTATTAAAGTAAAGTTGAAGTCTGCTAGTCTCTCCTCAAAGTTTGCAGTTGAAAGCTTTGAAATCATTCTTGTTTCTGAAATTGGTGCAAGACATGAAAGCATAACTGCTGGAGTAGATGTTTTGCCTGTGTGACTCATGAGCCTCCATACCTTATGTACACACCGACCCATCTCTTCCTCCTTTATGATTACATGCCTAGTAATAACCTTTTCATGGTCAGAAAACTTTGGGACTATTTAATGCTTTCCTGTAACTTGTGGTTATTCATGTTCATAATCCCCATTAATGCCAGATCTGAAATTCTACAAACATTACACCTACAAGAGTAGGTGAGAAGTTTGGCCTATTGAGCCGACTACTCCATTTTATTAGTTGATGACAGCTCTTTATCATTCTAATCCATTCCCCAGTGTGTAAATCACCTTTCAAGGAGCCTCCTTTGCTGTGAAGTGCTGCATTTGTTCTCCGACAATGAACTTTAACAAGATCTTAACAAGTTCCATTGCCTTTCTTCCAATGGTTTAAAACATTTCTAGACCTGGGTTCACAGGGTAGGAATGCTCAGAGTACAGAGGATTAAACCTTTCTCACCACATAAGAACAAAAAAATCCTTGTATTTGATATTTGATAAAGTGCTGTATGCTATTAACTAAAGTGAAGGATGTGATATAAATGCAAGTTGTTGTTGATATAATGGCTTTTATGTCAGGAGATCATCTCTAAACACTTCACAGGATTTACTGTGAAGTGTAGTGACTGGGTATTGTGTCCTGACTGTGTATTTTGCAGGCCATCCCAGTACTTTTCACAAAACTTCATTGGCACAGACAAGAATGCTTTCCCTTTTATTACGAAAGCAGTTATTTAATAGCAAGGAGATACTTAATAGCTGTCTCCATACACTGTCATTTGAAATACAACATCAATTGTACATTTATATAATGCCTATCACATTAGTTTTAAAATGCTTCACAGAGCCAAATAGGGTTTGGGGAGCTGAGGGAAAGGCGGGGGGGTGGAGATAACCAAAAGCATGATTTTAAAGAAACATCTTAAAGCGGACTTTGAAGGTTGGAAGGAATGAACAAAGCAGAGGGACTTTGGGATGGAGTTCCAATGAGTGGGTGCGGAATGGCTGAAAGCTTGTCCACTGATGATGTGATGAGTCAGGAGGAGAATATGAAGCAGGCTGTTGTTTGTTGAGCAGACGGAGCTGCCAGGGTGGTGGATTGCAGGAGATTGTAGAGGTAGGGTGGGGTAAGGCATGTGGGACTGCGTAGAGATTTGACTGTGAGGATGAGGATATTAAATTCAATCTGCTGGGGGATGGGGAACCAGTAGAGCTGAATGGGAATGGGGGTAATAGGCTTGTGATGATAGGATGAGTCAGGAGGGGAATATGAAGCAGGCTGTTGTTTGTTGAGCAGAGGGAGCTGCCAGAGTGGTGGACCGCAGGAGAATTGCAGGGGATAGTCCTGACCCCTGGACTATCCAGTGCCTTGGGAAGTCCTCCTGACGTGAAAGGCACTCTATAAATGTAACTTTGTTGTTGTTGTTGTGGAGGGGGAAAGATGAGCTACAGAGTTCTGGGTAGTCTGCAGCTTGTGTGTGGAGGAGCTGGGGAAAGCGGTGAGCAGGATGCTCGAATTAGTGCGCCTGGATGTGATTGAAGGTCTCAGCAGCCCGGGGGAGAGGTGGTGGCAAAGTAAGGAGATGTTGTCAACAGGCTTTCATTAATAGGCTTAATGATTTGTAATAATAGAGAACAGCATACTGGAACTCCATCATGTTACACCACAGAGTGCAAAATCACTCCTGGGACATCTAACATGGTGAGCTCCTGATGACATCCATACTAATAGGGAAAGGTCAGGAGAGGTCAAACACTATCTGCAGGATGGTGTGAAAATCTTCAAAACCCATCAGTGTAAGAAGGCAATGGTGACATTGTTTTCAGAATCAAAACAATGTCAAGTCACTCTCAGACCTTCTCCTCACAAATCTTTCCTTTCATATTTACCTCTAGTGATTGGTGTAGGCCTTTGAACAAATTCATATTTTTTGTCTGAGTTTTGCTTTGAAATATGGATCTTCTGAATACTACCTGATTTTTAATCTAAATTCAGGAAAAGGGAAATAAACTTTTCTTTTACACATTGGATACATTCACATTGCAACAGTTCCTATCCATACACACCAGCAATTGATGACATTCCTCTACACGGCCATAGACTAGTTTTATCTGTCCTATTCTAAATTAGCAGCTGTCATTTAGACTTGTACATGATGTATATAGGGACGCCCCCCTTCCCCACCACCTCCCATCTTATTGCACAGGCCTACCTACAGGGTAGTTGATAGATGGGTATTCTCCACTTAGGTTCAATAGGATAGCAGAGATTGGATGAACCAGAAAATCTGCTGTGGCACTTAAATATACTGCTATTTTATTTAAACGGAGAGGTGCTCCCAAATCTAAATTGGGAATAATTTCTGATTTTTTTTCTGAATTAATCTGGAGCGTCCCAATTTAACTAAATTAGTGGACGAAGACTGTCCAGTGGCTATGGCATAATTGGATTTTCTGAAGGTATTTGATAAAATTCTACAGCTGAAGCTTTTAAAGAAGATAAAGGCAAATGAAATTAATGACAAATTAGCTAGATGGATTGAAAATTGGCTTGGTACGAGAAACCAGAAGATAATAAATGGGTAAAGCTGTTTCTGGGAGGGGGACGTGATAGTGGAGTTTCACAGGCATCAGTTCTGGCTAGCTTCATACAAAGATGATGTGAAGTAAGGTAGTTCTAGTAACATTGAAAATGTTACCAATGATACCAGGCTAGGTGGCGAAGATGTTCATTTTACAATATATTCTGTGAAGTGCTTCGACAACGTGATAAAGCACTATATCAAATGCAAGGATTATTATTAAGGCGACTAGTCTAGAAAAGATTGACAGAAAATAAATTGGAGATTGGCTAAATTAAGTAGATGAATTGTTGACATTTGGAATTTAATGTGGTCTGAAGTCAATTTAAGGTCATTTAATTTGGGATATGAACTTGGAAACATGTTTCCAAGTTCATATCCACAATAAATGACTAACCGTTGACAACAATGGAAATTAACATGTATTTGGTTTGGCATATCAACTTTTCAACACAGGTATCCAATCTTTGTGGAGCTACTGTCAAAATGGGTTATCAAGTAATGGATTCACTATATTTTATTATTATGCTCATGGTCCAGGTGAATGAATGTTCTACCTCAAGAGAGAAGAGAAAACCTGACATATCTCCCCTGGTTGTATTACAGCTATGGTCCCCACCAGCTGATTCTGAAGCAGGGGTGGCAGTGTTTGCGAGCAACATTTACAGTCAAGATCACCACTCACAACCATAGAGACTGAATGGAGGTCAGTTTCCCCACAGCTCAGCAAAAAAGGAAAGAATATTTGAATATGCTCTCAAATAATAAAGTGGGTTAGATGCATGTCTCCTGCTAGTACCCCTTATTTATTTTGGTTTATCCAGAACAGTTGCCTGACTTTGATGTTCTATCCTGTAGAGAACAAAATCCCATGTCTCCTTAATCATTCCTGTCTAACATAGTTACAGAAGTAGGCCATTCAGCCTATTCTGCCTGGTATGTTTACATGGTATGCCTGCTATAAATGTGCTTTATGATTTTCACAGCAAGAAAATGTTTGTGAATACAATTAGCTATCAATTATTAATTATCAATTCACTATATTTTACATCATTATCACATCATTGAGACATCTTCAAGCACTTCACAGAATATATTATAAAATGGTTTGACTGAGCATTTTGTGGGCAAAACTCGGCAGCCAATTGCATATAGCAGTGTCCCACAAACAGTCTTGGATTGAGTGACCCAATTTGTTCTGAGGGATTATTACCCCTGGAAAGCGATCCACCAATCGACTAACAGCTGGGTTCCTATTTACTGCTAGGTAAACAGAGGTGTGTGGAGTAACGAAACTTGCCGAAGGTTTCACCCCACTCAGGAATTGAACTAGTCTGGAAGTTGGAAGGGATCAGGTGATTATTGTACAATTAGATTGAAAATTGTTGTTAAGATTGAGGTCAGACACAATAATATAGGCAGAAGACTTTAGAAGAGCAACATTTGGAGCTATGAGAGGAACATTGAGGGGAAATTAAGTGGGACACTAGACCAGACTAATCATAGGAAAATGAAATGTTTTAGATGGATGAAAAATGAAATGTTTTAAATGGATGAAAAATGAAAGTATATTTCATTTAAAAAACTGAAAGGCACAGCATGACATAAATCAGGGGTTTAATAAAGAGATCAGGAGAAACATTTTAAAAAAGGTTTATTTTAAAAGACATAGGGAAACAAAGAGTAATATGGGTTGGGATCATATAAAAGGCATAGGATTCCCTGTCTGCTGTCAATCATACAATCATAGCATGTTACAGCATGGAAGTAGGATATTTGGCCCATCTTCATGCCCTAATGCTTTTCTCTACATGAGCCACCTAAACTAATCCACTCTTCTGATCACTCCCCATACACTTAAATATTCCCTTTTCCCTAAGCATTTATCTAATTCTCTTTTAATATAATTTCCTTGTAAAAGAAATTTACCATCTTTGGCACACACGTGTGATTCTCCAGGTGATTGGTAAATTTTATCAGAATTGAGTATTTAAAGGGATTTTCACAATCTAATCTCACATGGTCGGTAAATTTACTGACCCGAGAAGAATAAGATCCATTCACAGGAGAAGGTCGCTAAGTTTGCTGATGAATGGAGTATTACCCCCTAAATATCTGTAAAGCGCCTGGACTAGAATGGAATCATCATAGAATCCTTAAGAGATTGAAGGAGAAAATGCATTGACTGATATTTTAGGAGCTGCACACAGAGTCCAGTACAGCAATACTAAAGGACTAGAGGATAGCAAATGTTATCCTAATATTCAAAAAAAGATTAAGGCATAAAACTGAATTGATAGGCCAGTTAGCCTGACATCCATAGTGGCGATGATCCTTGAAAGTATTATATATGGCTTGTTCATCCAAAGAGCACTGATATAAGGACCACTCAGCATGGTTTTAGATGCAATTGATGAAATTTTATAAAACCTTATTGGAATTCTATTAGGAAGTAACTAATCTAGAATAGGAGGGTTATTCAGAAGATTTTCAGAAATTGTTCGAAAAGTTTATTTTTGGTCCGTTGTGTGTCTGTCCATGTAGGAACCCATCACCATGCTTAAGAGCATCTAAACCAAAGTGAGAATTTCATGCATCCCACCTGCACAAGAAAATCCCAGAGATAGATTGCTGGAATGGAATATGCATTCACACCCTGGAGGGATCCATCCTGCTTACCTGATTTTGGAAAGTATTAGGTGTAGATTGGCAAAAGGCTTGCGGACCCCAGAGTGTGCATTGGGGTAGTCCTGTCACTGCATAGCTTGCTATTGATTGTCCAGCTACAAAGAAGCTCATGGGATAGGAACAAATGACTCAACTAATTTAAAAATTGGTTATGTAGTTGGAAATAATAAGCAGTGATAAATGGCAAATGCTCTGCATTGGAGGTTAGCCGGTGAAGTTCCACAAGGTCTGCCCCCACTTTTTTCTAGTCAGCATATTTGAGAAAACAATGTGCAAGGTATCTGCAGTTACATTCAGATGAAAAACAAGATAATAATAATCCTTGCATTTGATATAGTCTCAAAGCACTTAGTAGGGAATTGCTGTCAACTGTCTGTGTATTTGTGGGCAAACCTGGCAACTAAACTGCATAGAACAAGGTCCCACAATTGTTGGCCAAGACACTGGGTGAAATTCCTTTCTCTTTTCAAAGAGGCAGACAGGACCTCAGTTTCGCCCACAAATATACAGTCAATTCACTTTACAGCATATTCTGTGAAGCGCTTTGAGACATCTAGGAGACGTGAAAAGCGCTATATCAAATGCAAGGATTATTATTAGTATTATTATTATTATTTACAGTCTCATCGGAAAATAGCAACTCCAGTAATGCATTCTTACCCCCAGTGTCTAGGGACTGCCAAGTGTCAGCTTAGACTGTGAAAATTCAATGTTCTGAGACAGGGTTTGAGCCCACAAAGCATCCTACCCAGAAGCGGGAGTGATACCAACACCTACTAGGCTGACACCTACTATGTAACGTAACATAGATTTGATCCAATCTGAATAGTTATTATTGAATCAGTTGAGAAATAGCAGAATTTCAATCAATGATGATTGACTGGTTTTGAGTGTCCCTAACTTGGGTACAATGGTTGAGCCTGGAGTATTACATATTCCAGGCTGACACTCCAGTGTAGTCCTGGGGAGCACTGAATTATTGGAGCTTGTGGTTCTTCAGATGAATCATTGAGCCAAAGGTCTCCGTTGGCCTGTTCAGGCGAATGCTAAAGGTCACAACTATTCGAAGAGAAAACAAAGTTTCTCCGGGTATCCTGGACAACAATATTCTGGATTAAATTTGATCATTCACTTCATTGTTGTTTGCGGGAAAATGTTGTGCACAAAGTGAGTTCTACATTGTCCTACAAATATGCAGTCATTACATTTGACAACAACTACTGGAAAGCACCTCCCTATGTCATAGGCAATATGATAAATCCAAGCATAAACATGTTCAACCACCACATCTAAATATTTTTCCTTTTTCAGATCTGCTAATGGACACTTAAAGTTTATTATTTACTGTTCCCTTTCCTTAATTTGATCCATCACCAGATCCGTCTGAACTGCACCAAAACCTACCGCTCCACCCTCACCTCAGCTAAATTGTCCTTCTACGTCCCTCATACATGCTTTCATTACATCGAGGCTCAACGATGCAAACTCATTGCTTGATGTCTAGCCCATGTCTTCTCCCACACCAGGCTCTGTGATGCTATCACCCCCATCCTCGCCCAACTCCACTGGCTTCCCATCACACAGGGAATACAGTTCAAGATCCTGGTCCTCATCTTCAAAGTCCTCCATGGTCTTGCTCACCCCTACCTCTGCAACCTCCTCACCCCCCTACCATCCTGTTTGCTCCCTCCGCTCAGCGGACTCCACCCTGCTTCAAGTCCCCGCCTTGCTCGCCCCACTATTGGCGGGCAGGCCTTCTTCCACTCTACCCCCACCCTCTGGAACTCCATCCCGCAGTCCCTCCATCTCGGCCCCTCCATGCCACCTTCAAGACTCATGTCAAGACGCTCCACTTCGACCGTGCTTTTGATCTCCTTGCTTCCTCCCCTGCCTTCCAACCTCCCCAACCCTGACCCCCAGCTCGGATCCGTAACTCTGTCTGTCCAGCGCCTTTGGAAGGCCTCCCGACATGAAAGGCGCTTTACGAATGTAACTTTGTTATTGTTGTTCTCTTCCAAGATCATCTTGGAGGCCAAAGAAAAGCCCAGTCTTCTCTTTTCCACCATAAACTCCATTCACTTTCCCATGCCTTGCCCATTCTCTCCTCCAACTCCAAATGTGAGAAAATAATGGACTTCCTTGCATCCAAGATTGAGTTGATCCACTCTGCTGTTTTATCCTTTCTACTGCCACCTCCTCCCCACCTCGCCCTCTGCCCCCTCCCAACCCATCCCTCCCTCCACACTTTGGACTCTGTCTCCCCCTTTACTCTCAACACCATAATTTCCCAACTAAAGTCTACCACCTGCTCCCTTGACTCCACCCTACCCCTTTCCTTTTTTCCCAGATCCACCTCCTTGCTCCCCTATTAATGGACATCAGCAACTTATCTCTGTCCACTGGCACAGTATCCACCCTCTTAAAAACAGCTGTCAACACTCCCACCCCAAAAAACCTTCCTTGGTCCATTTCTGTTCTCCAACTACCCTCCCATCTTCAACCATCCTTTTTCTCCAAGGTCCTGAAATGAGTCATTGATAACCAGCTTCGCTCTTTCTTCTCCCACCACTCGTATGAACCCTTCCAATATGGTTTTCATGCTGCCCACAGCACAGAGACAGCCTTGGTCAAAGTTACAAATGATATTCTCTCCATCTGTGACCAGGGCTCTCTCTGTCTCTCCTTCCTTCTCGATCTCTCTGTCACTTTTGATTCTGTCGACCACTCTAATCTCCTCCACAGCCTCTTCTCTCATCTCTACCATCATGGTTGTGTATTTGCCTGGTTTCCATCTTATCTTTCCCATTGTCTGCACTTTATACCTACCAATGGCTTCTCCTCCTACCCTCGTACTTTCACATGTGGCCTTCCACAGCAGTCTGTCCTTGATCCCCTTCACTTTAACATTCATATGCTCCTTCTCAGTAATGTCATCTACAAGCTTGGGGTTAATTTCCACATTTATGCAGGTGACACCCAACTCTATCTCTCTGCCTCCATCTTCGACTCCAGGACTACCGCTGTCCTGGCAGATTGTTTGTCAGACATGGAGTCCTGGAATGAGGGCTAACTTTCTCCAGTTGAACTTTGACTAGATGGAGGCCTTCCTGGTGCGCAATTGGCTGCTGCCTTCGCCCACAAATATACAGTCAATTCACTTTACAGTGTGTTCTGTGAAGCGCTTTGGGACGTCCTCCCGACGTGAAAAGCGCTATATCAAATGCAAGGATTATTATTATTATTATTATTGGCTCCCATCAGCACCTCATCACCTCAGGCACCGACAGCATCACTATTCATGGATGCACAATCCACCTCACAGAGCCGGTGTGAAACCTTGGTGTCTTATTTAACCCTCAACTGTTCTTTAAACCCCACATCCATGCAATGATCCATTCTGCCTTCCCCCACTGCGCATCATTGCCTACCACCGCCTCTTCCCTCAGGCTGCCGAGATACTCATTCATGCATTTATCACATCCAGCCTTGACTTTGCAAACTCCCTGCTTGCTGGACTTCCTGCCTCTTTCCTCCACAAACAGCAAACTATTTAGAATGCTGAGTTGGGTGTCATTAGAACTCTGCAGCTCGTGTCTGTAAAAACTCACTGAACCGAGCATCCCATTGGAATTTAAAATTTTATTATGCCACAAGGTATATGTGTGAATAGACTCCCCCAAAAAGTAAGTAATTCTAAGTTCAGTTGACTCCTTTAAAACAAAGCTGGGTAAAGAGGGCTGATATATATTCTAAGCTGATTCAAATTCATTTAGCTAAGGATTGCGCTTCTTGCTTGCCATGAGAGCTAGAGAAAGAGGACATAATACTTGAGAGATCCATGCAGGTGGAGTGGGGGAACAGAGAGTCAGGGATCAATATGACATTTACAAGTTGTGAAAGGAGAATGTTTGATGGTCCAAATGGCCTTTCTTCATTCCACTTGTCTTACATTTAAATGGTGAGTAAGCACTCCAGAATCTGCAAACAGAAACTCTTGACATTGTGAGTTCTCAGCAGTTGGAGCTGAAAGTGCCTGAGGGGCATGTAGTAAGGGTTTCCTAGTTATGTCAAACTCTCGGCTGACAAAAAAAACCATTGAAATTGGTCGACAGTTGACAAGTGTTTCTTTAGGAATGATTGCAATGAAATACAAATGTTAAACTGTACAGTTCCATGTTACAATATATAAATTTATATTTTAAAAAAGTTCAGTGTTCAGTGTAGTTCCTTTGTATTTTCGGGCAATTTTATAATTGAAATACGGTTCTAAACCAGGTGTCAGCATGGCTCAGTTGCTAGAAGTCTCAACTCTTGAATCAGAAGGCTGTGGGCTTAAGCTGCCCATTGGGATTTTGAACTTGCATCGGCTATGCTGACACTCCAGTGCAGTACTGGGGCTGTGCTCATTGCTGGAGATGCCGTCCTTCAGATGAAATGTTAAACCAAGATCTTATCTGTCTGTTCAGGTGGACATTAAAGATCTAAAGATCCATGGAACAACTTAAGAAGAGAGTTTCTCCCAGTGTTCTGGTCAACAATCCCCCAGATAAAATTACTTCATAATTGCTTGTGGGTTATTATTGTATGTAAATTGATTGCTGCATTCACCTATAAAATATATAGTCACTACACTTTCATGGAGTCCTGCAGTTTAGTGGTTAGAGTACTTAACTCGCTAGTTAGAGGACCTGGGTTTGATTCATGGGCGGGGCGAAACAGGCAAGTTTTTTACTCCACAAGTTTCCTTTACTCCTTACTTCCGTTTCGCCCACCAAATACACAGTCAATTCACTTTATAGTATATATTCTGTGAAGTGCTGTGGGATGTCTTGAAGATGTGATAAGGCACTGTATTAAATGCAAGGAGTATTATTATTACTTTCAGTAAATTCTGTGAAGCACTTTGAGATGCCCTCCTGATGTGAAAAACACCATATCAAATGCAAGGATTGTTTTCATTATTAACATTTTATTTTGAACATGAGTAGATCTTCTGGATGATTAATAATAATAATAATAATTCAATAATAATATTCTTTGCATCTGCTATCATGCCTTTCATTTCAGGAGGACGTCCCAAAGTGCTTCACAAGATATACTATGTAGTTGACTGTGTGTTCAGCGGGTGAACATTAACTTGTTAGTTTATTTACCTACCTGGGCAGGGTCAGCACTGTGATGTCCCAAGCATATTTTAGATGTCAGGAAAAGGTACTGGTGTGAATAACTAGACACGAGACATTTCCTTATAGGGAAGAGTGAAAATCACAGGAGAACTCACCCCAATAGCACACAGATCATAACATTCAGCAGTTGTTTACAAAGCAGCATTGGCAGGGGCTGGTTGTTCATCTCAGTCAGGTAAAGGTGCCTAGTACAGCACAAACCTGTAGCAGAGAGGGAAAAGTAGCTACATGTTGAAAAATATAAATAAGTTTTAAAAGAAAGTACAGTGAAACATTTGCATTTTGGAGAACCTTATGATTCTCTTTGTCTCACACTGATTAAAATCCAGTTCTATTTTATTTTGAATATGAATACATACATGAATACAGGATGATTCTTCACTATTACCTACCCGGTCAGTAAGGGCATATTATTCCCCACTTTTCCCATTATAAATCACACTGCTGATGTCAGTAGATTTAAAGTCAAGAGAAGCTCAAAATGTTTTTAGCAATAAGGTGGAAAATCTACCAACAAACAGAGCCCTCCTCAAGTCTCTTTCATAAACAGTTTTGTTTAGATGCAGCTTCACAATCATATTTACATTAATCTATATAGACTCCCTTAAACACACCTACACCATCCAACCCACCCCTCATTTATCTTTCCAATCCATTTTTATTGTATCCCCCCAAAAGTTGCCTTTTTCATGCAATCACTGCGCATTGAGTTCAAATGAAACTTTAAGAACATGTGGTGATGTACATGGATCACTGGATGTTAATAACACTGCACATTTTGAGTGGCATTATGTATTGAAGAGGTCAATACACTTTGTTGGCTACAAACAGGAAGTTCCACACATCAATACCTTCAGATTTACAGAAATCTCTGGTGTCACACACACAGATGCACATAGATGTACAGATGCCCCTACTATGTCTCACACAGACACACATATACACTTACACATACTGTCACTGTCTCACACCTACACACACACAGATAAACAGATGTATAAATACTGCACCTCCATACTCTCTCGTACAGATACAAATATACACACCTCCACAATCTTTCTCATATTTACGGACCTTATTCTTATCTCCTTGCTTACACACAGCTCTTGCTCACTCAAAAATAGTCACTCATTTGGAATATTAGTTTTAGAAGAGAAATTTCACCAACCTTTAGACACTACTGCATTTAATCCTTTGGCGTATATTCCAACTGCACCATCTCCAGGATTCTAAAGTTGTCTCCACTTGTACCTTTCTGCAGAATCCACTGCCTTTTAATCCAAATGTGTCAGATTGTCTGAAATGAATCAAATTATACTGTCAACATGGCACGAGTAGCTTATTTTGCACAGCTCTCAGTCGCCATACTATTCTGAGTTCAGTGTCAATGAACAAGGACATCAATAAACCATTGCTCATTCTTTTTCTCAGTGTGTAATAGCACAAACATTTCCAACAGAGTGAAAATAGCAGAGTAATATCACACTGACCTAAACAATGATATTGTGCTTTGAGTAACAGGACAACATGAACTTCTTTCAGACAAACCAATTTACATTTTGTGATATGTCTTAAAGATAAAAAGTTATCTGACATGGCAATATTCCATCTATTTCATCGAATAACTGTTGGTTCTGCCTTGCACATTCAGTTTATATATAACATTTTTCGTTTTTAACTAGATCAGACTTAATCCTGGTGGAATTTACCAGTATTTATCTTTCAAAAGTGTCTTATCATTCCCAGAAACAAACAAAGCCTATTACATTAATTTCTCTCGGGTATAGTGACTGCTTTTGCAAGTAGTTTTTAAAAAAAATTATCACATTATAGGGCATTTTGAAATATAAGGTGTGTTTATTCACAATACCTGAACATTGTGACGTTTTGTCTGTCTGTCTGTCTGTCTGTCTGTCTGTCTGTCTGTCTGTCTGTCTGTCTGTCTGTCTGTCTGTCTGTCTGTCTGTCTGTCTGTCTGTCTGTCTGTCTGTCTGTCTGTCTGTCTGTCTGTCTGTCTGTCTGTCTGTCTGTCTGTCTGTCTGTCTGTGTGGGGCTATCAACCTTAACAGTTAGAGCACTCGCTTTGTAAGCGAGAGGACCTAGGTTTGATTCCCAGCAAGGAGAAATGTTAGGCAAGTTTCCTTATTCCACATGTCTTTGTTCACCTTGCAATAAGTAGGAACCCAGTTATAAATGGATCGCTTTTCCGGGGGTAATAATTCCTTCCAAAATTTAAAAAAAATAAATTGGTCAATTAATCCACGACTGTTTGTGGGACACTGCTGTGCGCAATAGGCTGCCTCGTTTCGCCCACAAAATATATAGTCAATTTACTTTACAGTATATTCTGTGAAGTGCTTTGAGACATCTCAAAGACGTGATAAGGTGCTATATGAAATGCAAGGATTATTATTATATATATTATCTATCTAAATGTTTTGACACTAGCAGGTACCCAAAGAAATCAGGTGTGTGGAATAGTCACCACAATGGAAGAAAAATCTAAAGTGATCAGAATAAAATTCTTCACAGTTGGGAAGGCTGACAAGTAGGGCGATTGCATAGTCGAGCCTGGAGGTGATGAAGGCATGAACAAGAGGTTCAGCGGCCTGAGGGGTGAGGTAGTGGCGAAGTCGGGCGATGTTACGGAGGTGAAGGAAGGCAGAGCGGGTCATGGCTTGGATGTGGGGAAGAAAAGACAGTTGAGGGTTAAACAAGACACCAAGGTTCCTAACTGGCTTGGTGAGTTGTAGTGTGCAACCATGGAGGTTGACGCTGCCAGAGCCGGATAGATTTTATTAAATATATTATATTAATAATTTTATTATATAGATATTATTTAAGGAGATACATTTTATTTCCTTTTCCTCCCTGTACTATTGTGTAGATTATACTATGTCAGCTGTTAATTGTGACTGACAGCCATCTCAGTACATCCTGATGCAGGACAAACAGACCAGGATTTTTAAAAAAAATCTAATGCAAATATTTATCTCCTTTAGAATGCTAAAATTATAACTTTATGAATAATTATGAGAAAAATTGATAGTTCTTTCCTCTCTCCTATTTTCTCCTTCCACCTCTTCTGAATGTAAGAAAAGGTAAATTGAGAGTATTCACCTTCTGGCTGTTTGTGGGACATTGCCGTGAGCAAATTGCTACCAAGTTCACCTACAAATTACACAGAAACTACATAATGGTAATTACTGTAACATGCTTTGAGATATCTTGGCATTATAAGTGCTACAGCAAATGCAAGGATTATTTTTGCTATTATTTTAAGATAATTTTCATTATTGAGTCTGATGGTCTCAGGAAAATCAAGTCTCTAAGGAGCCTAAAACAAAAAGGACTGAAGTGTCCATTTAAACATTGTGGAAAATGAGAATTTTAGGCAGTCCAACATAAATGATGAAACACTGTAAATCTCATCAGGAAGAAGGTGCACAGGTACTGGGGCAATTATTAAGGGTTGAGCAATGCCTTGATTCATAAAAGTCGTACAAAGGTCTGGAGAAAGATGTGATAGGGCATGAGGTAAATTAAGTCTAAGTGGTTTCACAATGCTATAATGGTAATACTCTGCAGAGCAGCAAGTCATCGTGAGAAATTGCTAAATCTTCTGATAGCAACCGCTGATACTCATATACTCACAATGTCCTAGAAACACGTTCAGCATCACAGGTTCTTTATCAAAGGAGCCGGAGTGGTATAGTAGTTGTCGTTTGCTCCAGTTTGTAACTGGTAACTCTTGATAATAATGTTACACCTGATAGCACCCTGCCCTGGCTGAATTTTAACAGCCTAGCCAAGACTAAAATGTATTACTTAGAATATTACCAATGTATCACTCCTTTGTGTAAATAAAACAAATTAAAATAACAGCAAATAGAAACCATTATGGCCTGCAGAGTATTTGCCATTTCAGTCTGTGCTATAACCAATACTGTTCACATCCAGATTCATGTGGCTTATCTAATTCTTTTAAAAGGAGTTGATTGATATAACTTTAATTGCTTTTGTTAGGATTTTTGTTCCACGTATCTACTACATGGTGTCTTCTAACCTCTAATTCTTCTTGAGATTTGTTAAATGTTTGGTTTGGATACTCTTAAAGCATAGCGATGGGTTTCTGCATGTGTCTGACACCTGGCTGACAAAAAAAATCATCTAATACCTTCTCTGTGCTTTATGGATCACTGTGATTTTTGAGTTGCTGGGAAGCATGGGGAATTATTCCTCCATCCTCTCTTTTCCCAGGATGGTCTAAGCTGGTGTGAGAAAATCATGGCCCATTAGTCATGAGTAATAAATAAATAAATAATAAATACTCTTCACCCTAATCCACATCAGACTATGAACTGTCCGATTGAAAATAATAGATAGTTACGTGTTCAGAGACAAGTGCCTGCCATGCCATAATTTCCTTGCATATCTGCTTCACAGGCCAAAAGAAAACTGGAAATCCCCAATAGTGAGGTCTACAATGTGTAATAAGTTCAAATGTGCTAAGGGAATTTTTATACAATCAATAAAAACAGTGTTGTTCATTATATACAGCGTATTCCTCTGCACTGGAGTATATACGTTGTGTATAATAAACCCCATCATCTGGACATTGGATCCCTGGAAGAAAGAGCATTGTGCTCTACTTCCAGTTCTCTCCCACACCCTCCTTACCGGTCTCCCATCCACTACCATCCATAAAATTCAAATCTTTCAAAACTCTGCCTACAAAAACCCGCTCCCCAATCACCCCAGTCCTTGACAGACTGCACTGGCTGCCTATCCCCCTACCTCTCTGACTTCCTCTCTCCTCAAAATAGTACCCATTGCCTTCGTTCCTCTGGGTCTGGCCTCCTCCTCATCCCCCGAGTCCTCCGCTCCACCCTTGGCGGCCGTGCCTTCAGCCACTATGCCCCGAGGCTCTGGAACTGCCTTCCTCACTCCCTTCGTCTCGTCCCCTCCCTCCCCATTTTCAGGTCTCTGCTGAAGACCTATCTTTTCGACCGCGCCTTTGGTGACCTTTCTCCCACTCCCCCTGGCTCGGCCCCGGGATCCTTTACTGTGAAGCGCTCTGAGCGTCCGGTGTGGAGGGCGCTATATAAATCCAAGTTGTATAACTACAAATTCCCATTGACTCAGCGTTAACTCTGCTCTGGAAGTAGATTGTGTCTAAGTGGTGTTTCCGTGTATCAGAGGGTTGGTAATTTTAGTTATTAGAAAGAATCTCCATTTGCAAAACTCAGATTCTTTATATAACACCTAAGTTACAGAAGACATAGGTTTAGGGTTGGAAAGGGCAATGTTAAGCCAGACACTAGGAAGTTTGTCTTCACTCAGGAAGTAATTAACGACTGCAACAGGTTGCCAGGAAGGATGCTTGATTTAAAAAACAACTTAATGCTGTGGTGGGGGGATGGCAGGGTAGGTAATTTGGAAGAACGAGAATAGATGGGATGAAGAGCCTTCTTCATCTAAACCAATCTTGTGATCTTGTAAAGCTTTTTTAAGAACTAGAGAAAAACGGCTTCAAAATTAATACTGAATTCAACAATTTACTTAATTCTGAGCACTGTGATATGCTTTATAAATGGAATAAATCTAGACATGAGCAGAATTTCTACCTTACGTGCTTTAACATTGCATTAAATCCTCCTGTGGGCTAATTTTTTTTATCAGTGGTTCGCTTTTGTTACTACATTTATATAGAGCAAGAATCAAGTTTATACTGAAAGCTCCATTGTTTTAAATCATGCTGGAATTTGTTTTGACAAAATTGTTTGTTATTAACTTTAATTGTATTAAAAATGTTTCATATAAAGTTCCTGCACGACCTAAAACCTTTTAAAAACAAGGGAAAAAGTCCAATGCTATTCTCACATGCTACATTTATGCTCTGAGACCCATTTAAACTTCACATTCAGTAGCGAATGAAAGAGTTGATGGCAGTAATACCATTGACCTGTTGCACATTACTGTTGCCATTAGGGTTAGTTACGCTGATAATCAAAACCATTGACACAAAGATGTCTAACACTGTTGATGCAGAAATGTATCATTTGTATGAACACTTGAGTACTGAAATGGTGCATGAGACACAAAGGAAGAGCGAGTGCGAGAGGGAACAAGCTTATTTAAAAGGCCGACAATTATCTCCTAACCCACGCAATCATAGCGACAAAGTCAGATGTGAAATGCTTTGTTCTACCACTGGAGTCCATTATGTTTTTATCCATTAAATTGGTTCAATACCATGTTTATGTTCATCTTTTAAAAAGGAACACTCAGGACTTCTTATGGTGGGAATGTGCAACCACTTTCATGTGAAAAGAAACAACTAAATAAATATGTCACTGGCAAGTACAGGGGCGTTGGCTGTATAATTAATACTAGACATTTTATGTGTGTATCTTGGAAGTACAAATCCTATCTTTTCACAGTGAGAGCCTATACAATATTACAGCTAAATCCTAATTTTCTAAAGTCATGAGGGAATCCAAGAGTATCTACAAATCCTGACCAAACTGTATATCAGGATGAAACACAGCTATCTTTGTTCTTTATATAGTGAGGCAATTGAACTTTTCACTCAAACTGTTTTTTTTTTACTTTAAATTTTTATTCTTCAGATGATTTTTAGACATTTATCCACTGAAGAAGCATAACATCTCCTTGGTCCAAATTGAAGGCTTTCCTGTTCCTCATGAACCATTCTCCTGGACTCAGTTTAATGATTACGCAAAAATAGATCTCCACTCTGTTGCTGCTCTGGATCACAGAGATTGGTGTTAAAAATAGGATACTGAGAACTCAATCGATACTCTGTGAAACACTGTCTCCAGGATATTAAAAAAAAAGTATAGTCAGTCCTGCTCCCTGTTTCTGAAAGGATCAATTTCAAGATCCTCACCCTCACATACAAATCCTTTCAAGCCCTAGCACCTCCCTATCTCTCTGACCTGCAAATACCACCTCCTCTACCTTTCCCCTTTGCTCAGCTGGCACAGGCCTGCTGTGTATCCCCTGACCCCTCTGTTCTACCATCAATGGTCTTGCCTTCAGCCACCGCACAACAACCTCTGGAACTCCCTGCCTCAATCCCTATGTAGCTATTTTTAAATCCCACTTAAATTTAGCTCTTATTGACACCTCCGCTTTCTTCCTTGCTCAGCATCCAATCCTGCCACTGTACAATGCTCTGAGATGCTATCCTGTGTAAAGGGGGCTATATAAATTCATTGTTATTTTTGTTGTTGTTGCTAACAGCAGCCTATTTCTTTAGAAATAGATGTAAAATGCGACATTTCACAATAGATTATTTGTGAAATATCTATTTTTCACTCTATATGTTTTTGAAATGATGAGAGACAAAGTAAGAAATATTTGCAAATGGATTTGTAAATGATGGATCCTATGGATGGACATATCCTATGTATGTATATAAAGGGGGATCAGAAAAATTGTGATACCATTACAATGTCTAATAAGTCTTAAAGAAATGATGATGCCAGCACCTTGGGACGTCCTTCCGACATGAAAGGCGCTATACAAATATAATCTTGTTGTTGTTGTTGATGTATATTTTTTAGATAATAGAAAAGTTATCACAATTTTTTGGTCACCCTGTATTGAACGTCAATCCAACAGACCCCACTGATCTCCTCCTGGGAACCAGGAACCTGTTTTGCTGCAATTTGGCTTCATGGAGGTCAAAAATCAGATTGGAATCAAAGCGGAGTTTCAGCAAATTGTTCTCAATCATGGTCTTGCTGTATGTTGCTCTGGTTAGACTACACTTACACTATAGAGTTCTTGCTCTACAGTATAAGCACTCTGAGATGCCGCCTGGCGTAGAGGGAGCTATATAAGTGCAAGTTGTTGTAGTTGTTGTTGCTGGTGTGACAAAAGAGGCTTGCGTAAGCCATAAAGATAGCTCAGAGGAGAGCAAAAAGGTTGATAACCAGTGTTAGAGAGATGAATTGGGAATAACACCTAGATAAAGCAAGGCAAGGATACAACATGAGTGATTCTCAATTGGTTGGTACATTTATCTAGAGAATAACATCTTATTCTCCCTACTAGTGTGTAAAATTTTATTTGAAATTTACACTGATCGCCAAGGTTCAGAAATTTACAATTATCTACTGATTCTGATGGTCTTGGGCTGGGCTACGGAAATGTTGTTCGACAAGTGACTGTTGTTTGACTTATTTGAAAGTGGAGATTTGATGATAGGTAAATATTCCTATCAATCCAGGAATCCACAAAATGACTGGTTTACCTTTAGAAAATTATGCCCAGTTCAAAAGTAACAACAACAACAACTTGCATTTATATAGCCTCAATCAACTTGGGGTAGCATCCTGGAGCGCTTCACAGTGGGAGAGGCTGACAACGAATCAAAGGGAGAGGGAGGGAGGAGGTGACCAAAAGCACCATCAAAAAGCAAGGTCTTTAGGCGAGATTTGAAAGTGGAGAGGCAGTGGATCATCGCCACAACTTACAAATGCTGGTGGTGTCCAGGTGACTCGGACAAGTGACTAATGGATGGGAAGGAGGACTGTGCTTTCAGATGATTTATGTAGGGTTTAGATATTTATTATAATAATAATAATAATGATAATGATAATCCTTGCATTGTTATAGTGCTTTTCACATCAGGAGGATATCTCAAAGCAGTTCACAGGATTACTGTAACAACAACTTGCAATTATTTAGCGCCCTTCATGCGGGACGGTGTCTCGGAGTGCTTAAGAGTGGCCTGACACCGAGCCCGGGGAGGGAAGAGGTGACCTTAAGCACGACCGTAAGCATGTAAGAAATAAAGGAGGGAAATGGACCATGTGATCCGATGACTCGCACTAATGACAATTATCACATCAAGTACTGTATTCCCCCAATTTCGTATTTCACAAGGTCCAGAATATTCGAGCCACTCAGAGTCTTGATGCATGAAAATACATTTAGATAAATGTCCTCCTTCCTAACCTGCTCCTGTAAAATGGAATATATAGATTACAGGTTAACAGAACTAGCTCTTTTTGCCTGTTTGCTGTTTGGAGTTGCCATGGATACCTACTTACATTACTTCGGTCAGTAAACAAGCCGGATTCCTGACAGAACCATGCTGTGATTGCAATACTGCACAGGGCTTTAAATAAACAGTGCCCGCCTCCTGCACTCAATGATATTCAAGGAAGAAACACACAAACCTTTCAACAGAATTTCTTTGATGTTACATATTTGAAATTTTTAATTAAAAAAAGAATGAATCACAAACTCTTGAGTTTTTGTTCAGATGAATTGACCTGCTGGAGTGAAGCTTCACATATGTCATGCACATTAGCTACTGTGGGATGTGCTTCAATTGTGTCCCAGATTTTGATAAACTAATGGCAAAACTATCTGAGTAAATTTTATTTTTTTCTTTATTCAATTTTTTTTCTCTTCTCTCCCAAGGTGTTAACTCATGTTGGGGTACTAATGTGTGTTTCCTGGGGCCAATTTTAAAAAAAATTATATTAGCAATATAGGGCTAATATATAACAATGAATATGAGCAGGTTATTCGAGTGGGTGTTGGGGGATATCATGGCTGATTGGTTCTGCCTCAACATCCAAACTGGCCACCAGGCCCACTGGTACAGTAGTATTCAGAGGTCCAACGTTCACCCAGTTCTTGTCAGTGAGAATGTTCTGGCTGAAAATGTAAGATTGCACAATATTGTGGAAAATGATTAAGTTCAGTACCAACCTGGAAGCTGGTTCTTTTTAAGAACTCTGGAAAACCAGCTTCCAAATTGAAACTGAATTTAAATATTTTCATGATTCTGTATGGACTTAAATTATAACATAGTCTTACAAGCTAAGTCTACGTGGAATTTCAGCCCTCTGGAGGGACACCCTGACTTGATTTTGCTTGCCTTGCTCATGGCACTGAGGCTAACTAGTGTCTCAGCAGCTAACTCAGCATAGAATGGGATTCAATCTTGGAACCTTGTGTGACTGTATTGCTCAATATCTCACTGGGCAATGAGTCATCTTACAAGCTGAGGAGGAGAGAACCATCCGAGTATATGTCATTTTACATTGATCAAATACAACTGAATCTTTGCTGGGACTGGGTACCGTGATATTACAAAGGCAATAATAAATATTATTCTTGCCATTAGTATCTGCATTAACACCTAGAACAGTACTCAATATCACAAAACTGAAAAAGTTTGTTTTAATTTTAGGCAGCTGTATACAGTGCTGCTGGATCATTGAAGGAATAGAGTTGTGTGGAAACTGGCCATTTACCCCATCAAGGCTGCACTAGTGTTTTTTTTCCATATGAGCAATTTTATCTGATCCAATCCCACTCCCTGCTTGCTCCTCATAGCTTTTAATCTTTCTATTTTTCAAGCCTCTATCTAATTCCCTTTCAAAATAATTTATGGCCTTTGCTTCAACAGTGCTTCGGGGGCAGAGAATTCCACATTCCAACCTATCTCGTGTAAAGAGCTTTTTTTCTACTGTTCCGTTTAATACTTTTTGTAGACCGTTGAGATCTTAATTTAAAGGAATAGATTTTTTTAATATAAAAAACCCTCATTACTCTTGAAGAAAAATCAATTTAAATATTTTATTTACGTCAAAACATTGTGCTAAATCTCTCTCAACCTGTTTGATCCCAGATCCCTCTGATCTATTTCTTGATTAGGTAAACTGTAAATTACCTTGAGGGGTGCAAGCAGCTAAGTCAGACTGCAGCTGAGAGAGTGCTCAGTTACAGAGTAACTCAGTATGAAAATCATCTGGCTCAATTGGTAGCACTCTCACCTCTGAGTCAAAAGATTGTGGGTTCAATGTTCCACGTCAGTACTTGGAACACCTCTTGTCTAAGCTGCCACTCTGATGCAGTGCTGGGGGTGTCCGACATTGTCAGAGGTGCTGTCCTTCACATGAAACATTAAACTGAGGCCCCATTTGCCTGTTTAGGTGGATGTTAAAAATTTCATGACACTATTTGAAAAGAGAAGGGAATTTCTCCAGGGTCCTGACCAACAATCTCCAAATTAAATTGATCACTCACTTCATGGCTGTCTGTGGGACATTGCTGTGTGCAAACTGGCTCCCATGTGTGCCCACACACAAAAAAAGTCACTGCACTTTACAGTAAATCCTGTGAAGTGTTTTGGGACATCCTCCTGTTCTGAAAGGCACTAACCCAATGTAAGGGTTATTATTCCAATGCCGTGAGATGTTCCCCTGATGTAAAAAGGCGCATTGTAAATTTTATATTTGTAAGGTAGTGGACTTGCTAGAAATCCAGGAGTAGTACTAGAAGTTGTTATTATTGTTTTTTAGGCAGTGCTAATTTATTTTTAAATCCTAAATTTAGAGTTTTACGTGGTTGGAATTGCAATACTTGTGATTTTACTGGCATAGATGCTAAATTAAGCCATACTGCTTTAAGTCCACTTCCTGGCTGCTTTCATGCTATCATGATTTCACACGAATGCTGGGAGGAAAGCCCACACTTGTTGAGTGTTAAAATAGACAATCTCTTTCTTTCAGATTTGCCCTAATTACATAATCACTGGAGAACAAAACAGTTCAAGGAGGAAAACCACAGAATAAAATGAAGAAGCATCAGTCCTGTCAGAGAAGGGAGTCTGTATATTTTTGCAGAAGTACAGAATTACTAAAGGACACAGAGTGCTCAGTGCTGCATTGCCTTTGAGATGCCTATCGGCTATATTGACTGAGGCTAGTGTGGCATTAACATTTTTATAAAAATTCCATTGCTGAAATTTGTCACATTGCATTAATGGGAGCTTGTCATCACAGCACTGAGACCCAGAAACCCTCTGGCAGTGCCAATGGGTGGGCGGGAAGCAATATTAATATGGGCCTTTGTTTGAGAAGTATCAGTGAGGCTTTAGTGTAGCATATCCTGGCTATAGTTTGGTACTAAAATTCAGAACAATTTTAATAATGACAAATAGTTACAAACAATAACAATTTAACAATAACTAGTGATGCATCCAGTACTGAACTTAAATGGCTGTGGTGCTTATTAACATATTAATAAAATGTACAAATAACATTATTCACAGATAAATATACTAAATGTAACTAAACTTTGCACGTCACACTTAAGCGCTCAAAGACACTACCCTGCATGAAGGGTGCTATATAAATGTATGTTGTTGTTTATAGGACAATCCGGTGAAGTGCTTTGAGATATCCTCCCGACGTGAGTGGTGCGATATGGAATGCAAGGTTTATTTTATTATTATTTATTAATTATTATTTATTTACAATTTAATAAGTTAATTAAAGACAAAATACTATTTTTCATGCGGGGGTGAATTTCCACGTTTTTGTCACTGCTGTGATTTTACTGTCTGTATGTGGTTGAGGTTTTACTGCCTGGTCAACATGAAGTTCATGTTCATATTGATGTTTGTGGCACCTGTGGACACTTTAATGTACTAAAGGTGCTCACACATATCAAGAACACTTCCAAGGGACTGTTCCTTTCAGGCCACTTTAGATTGATTAGAAGCAAGTCGTTTGCAGTGAGTGAGTATATTTTTTATTGTGTCAATGCTTTTATTACTTGCTTTTTGCCCTCTTTTTCAGATAATGTTGTCTCCTTTTCCTCTCCTAACGGTGTTGTTTTGCCAGGTGCAATTTCAAGGATGCCAGAAGGCTTCTAGTACCTTGCCCAAGTAATTGCTCTTTGTGTGTGTGCTCCGAGAATGAGTGTTGGTAGGCTATTAACTATGGGAGAGGAGGGGATAAAGGCTTAATAATGTCCTCACCAACTGATGTCCACATAAGCACAATTTCCAATAACATCCATTAGTTTGCAAGTAAAAGCAGAAATCCTGGCTGATTTGTCCCTTCCCAAGTCCAGTGTACTGAAATAAATTGTAGTACCTCTTCTGTTGGCCCGGCTGTAATCAGCTAAAACAAACCAGACAAGGAATGAAATAATAATAATATACTATAACAATAATAATCCTTGCATTTGATATAGCGCTTTTCACATCTTCGAGACATCTCAAAGCGCTTGACAGAATATGCTGCAAAGTGAATTGACTATATTTGTGGGCGAAACACAGCAGCCAATTGCACACAGCAGTGTCCCACCAACAGTCGTGGATTGAAGTGACCAATTTATCATTGCTTTCTTTGAGAGATTATTATCAGGCGTGTGGAGTAAGGAAACTTCCCCACGGTTTCACCCTGCCTGGAATCGAACCCAGATCTCTCGCTTGCAAAGGAGTGCTCAAATCACTGAGCTACAGGACTCCCCAATTTGGAGGGGAATGTGCAATTCCCTCGTCAGAATGACTTTTTGTTAGTCACACAGATGTCTGCTACACGCTGAACCCCATTACCATGTTTCAGAGTATCCAAACCAAACTAAGAGATCCACATATGCATGCTACCTACATGTAGAAACTTTGCTGTGCCTGGAATGGAGGGATATATCCTGTTTACCTAATTCCAAAGACTATTAGGCTCAGGTTACAAGAGCCAAAGCTTGGAGACAAGAGTGTGTGTTGGAGTAGTGCTGGAGTCTAACCAGCTAAAACCCCATAGCGTGCCATTGAGAGTATTGCATGGCAAGGGCTCCCACTGCTTGTCCAGCTAGGACCACTCTATCTGTTAGGACTTTGGCTTGCAGGGGGAAGAGGAGCCAAATGGGAAGAATCCCTGCCCACAGTCTACCCCTCCAAGTCCTGCCGATGAACCAGGCAGGCTGGTCTGTCACCAGACATACCCTGGAGTACTGTGGATCCACCTGGCTCAGGAATCAGACTATCAAGACCACACAGAGGATTGATTCAATTCCGACATTTATTTATGAAGCACATCACCTTGGAGCCAGTTCAACTCCAAGGTGGACCTGGTAGTGCTTTTACCCACTTTGAGGGAGTTTGTTTTGTTTAAGTCTCTACAGCAAGTATCCTACCCACCTAATAGCCCGTCAACCTTTTCCAGTCACTAAAAGTACCCAGAAGTGACTGAAGACTTCTTTGGGAGGTATTTTGTAACTTCTTGGCTAGAAATCAGTTAAGATCAGCAAGGGTTTACCACGTGAGAAATCACAATGTGAAGCATAGCCTAACATGAGAAATCACAGCATACATAATCCTTGTATTTGATATAGCGCCTTATCACATCTGCGAGACGCCTCAAAGTGTTTCACAGAATATACTGTAAATTGTAGTGATTGTATATTTTGCGGGCAAAACGCGGCAGCCAATTGCACACAGCAGTGTCCCACAAACAGTCATGGATAGAGCGATTAAATTATCTTTATTTATTTGGAAGGAATTATTACCATTCCTCTGATAATCTCAACAGTCTTTCTTCTACTGAAGATCCAATATGGGAATTAAAAGGCATCATTGTTCACTTTCAATTTGAACGTGTTCCACGGAATTAGAAAAGACTTATAATGTTCACTATAAGTGGGTTCTGATTGCTGGGTGTGGAACGATGCACAGTGTTGCAAGCTAAACGTATCTTACTGTACACCAGAAGTTCCAAATCTGTAGTACAGTACTTGAATCATTTGAATGTCAAGCAATCTTTCAATGAATGATTCCTATTTGTTTTAAAACAGGTGGATTTCCTGAAATAGTGCAGCATATTGAATGCACAGTAAGTGAAGGCCATGATGCATTATGTAAATGAAGAGTACGTTTTTTGTTTTAAGATTTACGCAACTTTGCAATAAAATTATTTAAAATTTCAATGTGCCTCTCCTCTTCAGATACGATCAAACCAAGTCAATTTCAGATTTATAGTTTGATATAAATACCAATTCCACTGTAACTATAGCATTGGTCCATATTTTGAAATATATATTAGTGTAAAATTTGCAGCATTTCATAATTATCACAAGGAACACATTATGAAAAGCTGTACATTTCACCAAATTAGTACACCATTTGTATGGCCTTTTACTCCAATGGATTTATTTTGAAATGAATGCATTGGAAGGCTGGGTGCTCTCTCAGCCAAAAATAGAATGCATTGCGGTGCTGAATGACAGAGCTGGGACAAAGAATTTTAAAATTGGGTCAGTTGCTCTGTTCTTTAAAAAGATAACTATAAGGTGTCAGTTTCAGTTCTGCAAGTGGTAACGAAACAGAGCTTAAAATTCCAGCTGTGATTTTTAAAAGGCATTTCCCTTTGTTTAGACTTTATATGGTGTAACAAAATTGGCACCCTATCCCTGCTCAGTGCTACTTTACGTTCAGCGTTTGGTTAAGTTGACCCTCTTAATTTAATTCTTTGTCCCTAATAAAGGAAGGTGCAGCCACTGAAGTGAGGTGAGTTGAGGCATAAGAGACTATGGAGGATCACGGAAAAGTAGGTTACATTTTTAATAATCCTCAATCTAGGTAGATCAAAAGAAATCAAATAGTTAACTTTATTACGTTCAGATTTATAAAGACAACGCACTTTATAGCAAACTGGGTGACACAGAATTTAGTCCTTGAGATGTCAGCTCTTGGGAATAATCAGGAAATCATTTTTGATTTCTAGTTTACTATTCAAATGTCCTCTATTTCCCCTTTACTATCAGCATTCACAACAATCACTGAACTGCTAAAAGCTCATCAGAACAAGCATCTTCTGCTGGGAATTACTAGGGCAGGGCTTAATTGCACCGAAGAATATAAGAGTAAGATGAAAACGTAACAAAGCTTATGAAAGGGGAGAAGTGATCCCAGAAGAAAAATCTATCATTTCCCCATATTTTAAATGGTTAAAATTAAATTCACTGTTGGAAAGTTTTTGGTTCCCTCCAGTCACTGAAAAGTTCCAAATCTCAATTAATGAGATCATTACACTAACTATACACACCTCTACATGTCTATGCACCATTTTATACTCTTAAGGGTATGATCATTTTTAGTGGTTTTATCTGTAGTGACAATTTTAGACGCGTGGAAATTTTTTTTACTCGCAAGTAATTATGGTTTAATATTTATATTTTTTTACTTTAACATATCCTTTCCACTTTCAGATTCCCTCACTAAAGTGTGAGAATTCAAGTTTGCCGTCTTATTGTGCTGTGCATGTTCCTTCAGTTCCAGCCTCAAATCAAGCCCAGTCTGCAAAAGATTAATTCAATGAAAGAGAAAGCTCCCTAATAATTTACATAATAATGTCACTGGTGTGCTGTGACAGCTGCACCTCAAGGAAGAGACAGGCTGAAGACTCTGTACTCAGAATTTTTAATATTCGAAGAAATTATTTAAGGGCATTGATAAAGAGTTGCCATTTATCTGGACGGCACCAAAGGAAAAGGCTGGAGAGGGAACAGAATAATATCCTTGGAAAAAAATATATATGGGCAATTTGAAGTAAAGTGACAAATGTTTTTTTTTCAGTTTGAGGCAAACTGTTCCAGCATTTCCTTCGTGCAGTCTTAACTCCAGGGTTTCAACTGCAGAATCAGATTTAGGATGTTTACACAAACACATTTTCAAACCTTCCCGTTTCACCTAAAGCGAGCTTGGTGCTAAGCAAATGGAGAAATCCGCATTTCAAATAGCGCATTTTAATTCTTTTGATTTTTTTTGAACGCACAGTAATAAATCTTCCCTTAACCTTAATTTATGGGATTTTCTTTGTATTTTCTAAGAAATAGTTCACCAAGAAGCAGCAGAGGTGAAACTAATTCAGTCCAGTGACTTTCTACTGAAAGCCCCTCACAGGGCCTCAATAAAATATGCAGGGTGTGTGAGAAATAGTTTTACACATATTAGGCCTCAGGCCCAGCTTATTGTAGTCAGGAACAAAACTGTACATATTATTCTTTGTACACATTATCCACTGAATGGCTTCATAACTCTATAGTAGAATCGACGCTTTGTTTGTCCTCACAAAATGGCGGCGGACTCTTGCATGTAAACCAGCAAATGGCTTTCTTCAGTTTCCACACGGCACTGTGAATCCTGAGTGTCGCTTGGATTATTTACATGCAAATTCGGTCACAATTTCCAGCATCTTCACCAATCTATTCCAGCGTTCCACAACACCGTTCTATGGTCCGCGCTTTAAGCAGGCTGTGCTTTTTTTATGCTCGTACAATGAATATCAATTTTCTCAATTTGAATTAAACTGGAATTTTCTTTGTTGAAAATAATTTTTTTCAAGTTCAATGCACATGTTTTGAAAATTAATCTTTACTCTGTGCAAGATTTGTCCTGAGCTACGATTTAAAAAGACACACTGACGATGCAATATGTATAAGTTCTATTTAGGAGGTTATATTCTATAGCAGTAAATGGGTTTTCGGCATTTGCCGTTAACGTCATCAATATAGCCCAGACACTCTGCTGTGCCAGCGTGACAGTGCCATTGACATTAGCTTTAATGGCATTTGAGCATCCAATGAAAAGCGGTCTTAAGTGGTGCACATTTTGTGCTTGTTAATTACCATAATGAGCCAATTGCCCATGGCAACAGTGACAAAAAGTCTCTAATCCAAATTTAGAGTGTAGATTTCTGAAAACGACTGAGCAACGGTGAAATATTAGACAAACGTTTGGGAGAATATGGGAGCCTCAGTGGGACAAACAAAGGCATACTAAATTCCAGCAGCAAGCTCAGTATAATGGAATCTCTATCCAATAAAATTTGTTTTGTAGCATGGATTTTTTTGAAAAAAAGAAAATCAGCTTTAAGCAAAAATTAATATTGAAGCATCCTTTTTATATTTGCCTTCCGCCATATGCAATTTTCCTGCAAACATATTCAAAAGGATTTTGTGACATAGGAAGCAGAGGCTCTAATTTTCCTTTGTAGGTTAATATTTATAATGACGGTCAATTTGGAAGATACTTACAGAATATAAGTCTAATATGGCCACACGAAAAGTGCGTATGTTTTAGACTAAGTCCTAGTACAAGTGCAAGATCACACAGCACCAATGTAGATGATAACATGTTACTGTGTAGCAGACATGCTATGGCTGATCCAGTATTTGGTGTTACCATCATCCTTATTATTGACAATATAAGTACATTTTGTCGGCATTTATTTATAAAATACACAGTCACTGCACTTCACGGTAAATCTTTTGAAGTGCTTTGAAACATCCTCCCAACACAAATGTGTTCTATCCAAAGCAAGGATTCTAATCTTGCACATAAGAATTGCAAATACTTTTTTAATTCATAATTATTACGAATGAGCATGTGAACCACAAACGTTGTGTTCTTTTGGCATGATTTTAAGATATTGTTGGTATTACGGCACCAGAGAACAGTCCAGGGTGGGTGGTCGAATGGCCACAAAACCTGCAGAAGGTTAAAATGGACCATTGACTGCTTCATAATGAGCAGTCGATAATGCTTCAGAAACAGTTTACCATTTGCTTGCAATCTATAGTTTAAATCTGCACATTGATTTTGGCTGGTTGAAATGAACATGCTACGATATCTCCATGGCTGTGTTTTACCTTTGCATATACCGCCAGTCTGGTGCCCATGAATTACCGAAGAAATTAAGAAATATTGGGCTGTAAAATGCAATGTCCTCGTGCTATAGTAGGGGCGGGGGTAAGGCTTCATTCCATGCTCAGTCTTTAGGAAAGTATGAGTAATTGCAAATCATAACAAATTTAATGTGATGACTATCACATCAAATCTTTCAAGAAATGTAGCTTTTTTTTTCACTCCACCATTGCGGAGCTGGAGACAAACCTCTAACCTGATTTCCATGGTTCAGCTCACTCCCTGGCGATCGTACCCAAAAATCCTGCAGCTGACATCAACTTCCATGTGTTGATTATCACCACACATTTGGGGTAAATTAGAGACATTTCAAAATAGGTTCAATCTGATAATTGTCACATCAGACCAGTTATGCAATGCCACGATTATGCTGTTTCACAAACTTAACTCTTTCAGCACATTTTAAAAATCCTGCCCATGACTTGCATTATTAGTACAATAATGATACTTTGATGGATAAATAAATCTTTGCATTTGATATAGCACCTTATCACGTCATTGAGAAGTCTCAAAGTCCATCACAGGATACACTCTAAAGTGGATTGACTGTGTATTTTGTGGGTTGATAGAATCCCACATTAAGAAGTTACAAGACAGTTACACTGTACAATTCTGAAACATGAAATCAGAAGCTAACTGATTAACAAAATAATGTATATTGATAATAGAATATAAACATACAGTATTATCTAAGCTATTATGCAGCAATAGCAGGTTAAGCAACATTTCACTAATTTTAATAAAAGTACACTCTGGAAAGATCAAGATACAAATACAGTAGTACAAATGTACAGATAAATTACTTTAAGGCAACAACAAGATTCCATTTATAAAGCACCTTGGGAGGACGTCCCAAGGCGCTGCACAGTTGGGTCAGGACCCGAGCAGGGGGAAATGGTCAGGGTGAGGGGAGGGAAGGGAGGGAGCGAGGAGGGGGGAAATGGTCAGGGTGAGGGGAGGGAGGAAGCGAGGAGGGGGAAGAGAGTCGAGAGGGGAGCTGAAGGCTCGGTCAAAGAGAAAGGTCTTGAGACCGGCCTTGAAGGAGGAAAGGGAGGAAGCAAGGCGAAGGCACTGGGGGATGGAGTTCCAGAGCCTGGGGGCTGAGAGGCTGAAGGCCCGACCACTGATGGTCGGGCGATTGGGGCGGGGGACGTGGAGCAGACCGGAGCCAGAGGAACGGAGGGTACGGGCAGGTATGTGGGGGGATAGTAGGTCGGAGAGGTAGGAGGGAGCAAGGCCGTGAATGGCCTTGTAGGTGAGGATGAGGATCTTGAATTCGATCCTCTGGGGGATGGGGAGCCAGTGGAGGCGAGCGAGGGTGGGAGTGATGTGGTCGCGAAGCCTGGTGCGGGACAGTACACGAGCTGCAGAGTTCTGAATGACCTGCAGCTTGTGGAGGGAGGTGCGGGAAGGCCGGCGAGGAGAGAGTTCCCATAGTCCAACCTTGAGGTGACAAAGGCGTGGACCAGAGTTTCAGCAGCGTGAGGGGTGAGGTAGTGACTTGGCAAACATTCAAGGCAAACCTTGAACCAGGTTTCCTACTGTTTCGAATTGCAATTTATACATATATTTGGGTAAGCATACCACTGAGATTCAACATTAAAGATTAAAATAAGTGAAATATTGCCCAATCAGCATTGCTGTACAATAGGATCTTGCTACAATAGAAAAAGGGCTATTGCTTGTGAGTTACGGCACTGGGTTATGGTGGAAGTGCTTCTGATAAGTGCACAAAGTGGGGCTGCAGAGGAATAAACATTACTGAGTTGCTTCTCTTTTTAATGTTATATGTTCGCTGTGGAGTCCTGTAGCTCAGTGGTTAGAGCACTCGCTTTGCAAGCAAGAGACCTGAGTTCAATTCCAGGCAGGGCGAAACCTTGGGTAAGTTTCCTTACTCCACATGCCTAATAATAATCCCTCCAAAACAAAACAATAATAAATTGGTCATTTTCAATCTACGACTGTTTGTGGGACATTGCTGTGCGCAATTGGCTGCCGCGTTCACCCACAAATATACAGTCAATTCACTTTACAGTGTGTTCTGTGAAGCGCTTCGGGACGTCCTCCCGACGTGAAAAGCGCTCCATCAAATGCAAGGATTATTATTATTACTATTATTATTATTATTATTCGCTCCGAGCTGACGTTATTTCCCAACTTCAGAAAGCCCATTAACAACCTTGTCGAAAAACAAACAAACATAAGATGAGGTCATTTATTCCGTTAGAATATATCTATGAGGTTACTCACTCAGTTAAAAAAANTAGTTTCTCAATGAAATGCTTTATTTGCTTCCTCGATGGCTTGTGTGTAATTGTATGGTATCATAATGAGCCACACTGTCCAGCAAATGCCCAGGTTCTATACTTGCCCTGCACTGAGGAAATTCATTAGATCGTGAGAGATCAGGGTGAATAAGGCCTGACTGCTAATTAATTTGAATTTGCAGTAAGTTTAGGTGGGAGGAGAATATAAACTAGGATAACTGGGAAAAAGATTCCACATTTCTTTAAAATAACAACGGCAGAGTGGTCCCTTTACATCCATCTGAATTACTAGGTAAAAAAGGAACCTACAATTAGTAACAAAGTCAAACAATTAAGCAGAAGTGAGCAGACTACTTAAACTAGAACATGAGATGAGAAATCAATGGCAAAGATTTAATATTAAAAAAGGGATCAGGTGTTCAGAAAATATTTTCCTTTACAGAGGACTCTAACACTTATAAGTCAATTTCCAAAAAAAGTAATGAATAGATTGCTACACTTAGGGACTACAAGGTGAGCCAAATGGCCTTCCTCTGTGCTGTAAATTTCTGTGTTTTCTACATGATAGACTTTACACAAGTGGATACTGTAGAACAATCTACCAATGAAAATAGTCCACAAGATTGGTTTGAATGAACAAGGCCTTTTGGCCCATTTGATCTCATCCTACCCAACCTATCATCCTCCGATCACAGCATCAAGCTTTTTTTTAAAATGAGTCCAGCATCCTAGCTCAATGACCCTTCCTGATAACCCATTCTAGGCGTTAATTACCCTCTGGGTAATGAAATACGATCCATTGCCTGTCTTCAAACTGTCCCTTGCTACCTTGAATCTGTGCCCTCTTATTCTGCTGCCCTGACATATCTGAAAGGATATAACATCAAGTCATTTAATTCTTTCAAAAAATATTAATTGGGTAAGTATCTGCTTGAGAATAGTATTGTGGGATACAAGAAAACCAAGGGGAATTAATATCCTATAATGATTTCTATACTGCAGCGATTTGGTGTTTGGGGTGTGGGGGTGTGAAGGGAAGCAAAACAGGATTCAATAGTATACTTAAATGGGGCTGCAAGAATACGCTAAAGTTTTGCTCAAAATACCTTTGTAGTTTATTAGAATGTACAACTTCCCCAAGAGACAAGTGGGCTGAAGACCCTGACAGGGTGATAAGGTAGGTTTTTCATGATATTGAAAGGAGTGGCTTAGGGGTCTAAAGTTTTTTTTCCCATCCCAGGCTTTCTGATATTCAAGTGTGTTTGAAATCACAACCCTAAGCTCTGTGGCCATAATGTGCACCACTCACACAAACTACTAAGAGGAAAACAGGAAAAACTGCAAATGATACATTTCAGCGCTCTGAGACTGTGAAGGGCACTATATGAATGCAAGTTTCGCCCACAAAATATACAGTATTCTGTGAAGCACTTTGAGACGTCCCAAAGACTTGATAAGGCTCTATATCAAATACAAGGATTATTATTATTATTATTATTATAAGTTGTTATTGTTGTATATTGTAAAATTAGGAGATGACTGTGAGTGTTCTCCAGGCTATAACAGGCCCAAGTGGGCTTGATAACCTTAACTATTTTGCTGTGGTCTATGCCTTAATCCCCACAAGTTTTTAATGAATAATAAAACATTCCCGACCGGATGTTATTAAAAATGAAATAAACTAATGATCTTGATTGATCAATACAAATACAAAGTCAATTAATTGACAATAAAACCAACAATATAAATTTATATGGTGCCTTTGAAGGAGGATGTCTTAAAGTGTTTCACACAACTGACTGAGATGGCCAAAGGAATAGTCAGATAAAAAGGTGTTAAAATGGGATTTGAAGCAGAGAGGGAGGGCACAAGATGGAAGGGTCTGGAATGGAGTCCAGAGAATGGAGGCTGAACAACTGAACACTCACTCACTGAATAGTGCGGTGGAGCAGACAGGGGACATGAAGTAAACTGACGTTTGTGGAGTTGCTGGGCAGTAAGGTCACATAGTTATATTTCAATATTATTAATTAATTAATGCTTGTATAACTTTTTGCTCAAGGATGTGCATCTTCTTAAAGTTCCTGTCTGTTTAGACGTGCTATTTGCCAATCCCAGGAACATATCTCAAATCAGTGAGACCTGCTTCGTACCTACAGTCTCAACTCAGCAAAAGCAACTGGCAATCAGATATATTGTGGGTATCCAACATAGAGTATATATTTGTTTTATTGTTGGCTAAAGTATTTTGTTTTCCCCATTCATCTCTCTAAATATCCCGTATCAGGATATTTTATTGGATGACCTGGGAATAATGACATAAATACTCGTTTAACCAGGTAGTTTTACCATTTATGAAGGTTTTGTGTTTCATAATATTTTATCGCTGTTTGAATAATCAATAGACTATTTAATCACACATCTCTTTGCTTCAGTGTTCTCTGATACATGTGGTATTGTTAGGGCTCACAGTTTATTTTGGTAAGGCTGCGGATGCTGGATCCATTCACATTTTTTAGACTGAAGTGGATAATTATTTATTAGATCAGGGTGTTAAGGGATACAGAGCAAGGGCAGGTAATTTGACCTGAGATACAGATCAGTCATGTTCTTATAGAATGGTGGAACAGGCTCAATGGGCTTAATGGCCTATCCTGTTTCTATGAAAGGATCATTCTTGTGCTTAAAGATGTTGACCAAATTCCTATCTCCTTGACCATGATTTTGTTTTGATCGTGCAATGTACATTTCCAAATTGCAGACATTTTCGAGATGCAGAGTCATCTCATGAGTTTTCTTTAGGGTAGGTAATTGACTGCAGCATCGTATGCAGGTGTCACCTGTGCTAAGGTGTTCAGGTATGAATATCTGAGCATAAGGAGTATGGATGACTCTGCTCTTCAGCAGAATGATTTCACTTGCACCATACAGTTTGGACGATGGCTTGGCCTGAAAAAAGTGGTAAATATAGCATCTTGAGTACAACATGCCCCACATTACATTGGATGGCAGATGTGGTACTAGTCCACCAGATCATGCACTGACAGCATTTATGACACTGATCAGTTTTACTGTTAAACGGTCAAAACATTTTGTAAATGTGATAAATTTTATGGTGACATAATTCTCATCACATGGTAAAATCCACATGATAAAATACACTACACCACTAAAACACCTGTGGCTGACACCATCATGACCCACTTCTTCGCACTTTCCTCCAAAATGGAACAAGCCTCCCTTATGTTCAACACCGCTAATAATTTACCATTTTTGCCTCACATTCTTTCCTCGTATGCTTTATTTCCAGCTGATTTATAGAGGTTGATTCCAAGGTTGGTTAACAATAGAAGTAAATCCTACACTACACTGAAACAAGATAATTCACTGCATAGAATTACATAAAATTATACAGCACGAAAACAGTGACTAGTTCATGACGGCGTTTAGATTCCACAAGAGTATAAATTCCTCCTATTCTCCTTCTCTGTACCCCACTACTTCTTGCATAACTAAGCACATTGCGCTGCTACCTTGTGTGAGGTGTACCATATACATGCAAGTTGTTGTTGTAGAATGCTGTAGCAATCAAAAATATTGCTTGGTTAAATATCAAATCATATCACAGAGTATTTGAGATGTGTCATTGCATCCTATGAAATTACTTGTATTACTTTCTCTTTCAGATGCTGATTAATCAGTATTTCTGCTTTTTCCTTCTAATTCCCAGCATTTTGAATTTCTTACATTTTTTTTGAAGAATTAATAACAGTAACTAATGAATAATAGTTGAATGTAACATAGTGCCTTGTCATCATGACGTTCAACACAAATGAATGCAAGACATACCATATAGGAAATATAAATAGGAAGCACGTGTACTCCATTCGGGATAGAGCTTGCTGAGAGGGAAGTTGAAAAAGACCATTGTTAGTTGACCGATTTCTCACAATCATGAACAAACAGTGTGAGACAACAATAAACAAGGCAAACAAGGCTGAACTACACTGACAAACTAGTTGAGTTTGGATCCCAGAAGTCATGCTCAAGCAGTACAATGCTCTAGTTAAGCTGCACCTGGAGTACTGCATACAGTTCTTGTCACCATGACATAAGGAAGCTGCCAGACCCTAGAGGCAATGTAGAAGGAGCAACGAGGCAGATCTTCAGTACTAGAGGGATACGCTTTAAGGAACGACAAGACAGACTAGGGCTCTTCATCCTTGAAAGGATAAGTCTCAGCAGGGACCTCACAGAGATAATATAAGATGCTAAATGGGAAAGAGAAAATAAAACAAAACAATACAGCAAGACAGCAGGAAAAGAGGTCACAGGTTCAGGATACTGAAGGGTAATTTTAGGAGATAGACCAGAAATATTTCTTTCAGCAGATGATGATCAACAATTGGAATAATTAACAGCAAGTTCGGTTGACATCAGAACAGTGAACTGCTTTAAGGAACAGCTTCATTCTGGTTATGGGGAGACTATTCATATTCTAAAGCCTGAGATCAAATAGGCTGAAGAGCCTTCGTTATCCGAGAACCCTGTGATCTTGTCAGTACATCTCAAAGCATTTCCCACATTGAGTTACTTTGAAGTGTGGTGTCTATTGTCATGTAGGTACACTGTTGCTCCAAGTTTTATTAGAGTGCGGTTTATACAAGTAGGATAGAATTTTAATTGACTCCACCTCAATATTATACAACCTCACATGATGTTTCTGACATTTATCTCCAGTAGGATTTCTGATTGGGATTGTGGGGGTTTCCCAAAGGAAATAAAGCACGCATTTCATACACACAAGAAATCATTTCATTGAATGTTTAACTGTTTAAATGTTTAACTGTTCAGGCCGCACTTTAGGACTTTGAACTCACACAGAGTATCCTGACACTCCAGTGCAGTCCTGGGGAACACTACATTATTGAGGGTGCTGTCTTCCAGAGGAGATGTTAAACTGATACCCAGTCTGCCTGTTCAGGTGGACATTTCAGCAAAATACTCAGTCCTTTCACTTTACAATATATTCTATGAAGTCCTTTGAGATGTCTCAACAATGTGATAAGGCACTATATCAAATGCAAGGATTATTATTATTATCAAAGATTCCATGGAACCAATCGAAAAGAGAAGTGAATTTATCTCGGTGTCCTGGCCAACAACCCCAAATAAAATTGATTATTCACTCCATGGCCATTTGTGGTTCATTGCTGTGTGTGAATTGTCTGTCTCATTCACCAACAAATATTCACAGTCACTACACTTTACAGTAAAACTTGTAAGCTCTTTGAGACGTCCTCCCGTTATAAAAGGCACTAAATCAAATTCAAGTATTATTATTACATATTCAACAATAAAACAACAACATCAAAATTACATTTATTGAGCGCCTTTCACATCGGGAAGACGTCCTAAGGCAATTATGATATTCTGAGAGAGTTTTGAAACTTTTGGACACTTCTTGTTGGCATTGCATCAAAATAATCAAGCAGCTACAATAATACTTTGCCACAGAATTTCCAGTTTTCATGTTTGAATATGTAACAATTCTAGCCTTTCTGATGATAGGAATATCTATAAATGTGTTACTGCTGCACATCTAAGTAAAGGCAAAGTGCAACCACAGTATTTGAAATATTTGGGAAGAGGGAGGTAAAGTTTACTCTTGTCTCCTATCACATTCCTTGTGTTAATTAATACAAGAAGCACGTTAAAAAAACACTGCATACTTTACCCCAGTAATTTTTGTCTGACCCTTCAATTACAGTGCTCATATAGAGAATGACCAAAAATAGATGATTCTTCAAGTCTGTAGGCGGAAACTTGCAAAAACAGTTTATATGGTTGAAAAGTTTTTTTTACTTACAAATTAATACGTTCATACACCAACGGCAACAACACCCCTACCATTTCATGTTCACCGCTGCTTAAACCCTCATTTATATACTTTTGTGACTGCCAATCTTCCCCAGCTCTCCTACCCGCACAAAGCTTCACATGTTCATCACCTCCACCCTTCAACCGCCATGCTCCCAACCTCTGCAATTCCCTCACTCTACCCTTTTGTCTCACCCTATCTACCTTCTTTAAAAAGCTGTCCAAAATCCTATCTTTTCAACCATGCAAATCTCTCATAAATCAGTCTGAGATGTTAGGGCATTCACGCCGACATGAAGGGCATTTTATAAGTGCAAGTTGTTGTTGTATATCTTTAAACTGTATATTTGTAAGTGATTCCTTGGCACTAACTTGAGGAGGAGGCTTCAGGAGTGGAGAGATTCACACCCACAACAATGTAAACAAGGTGGGTGAGAGCTCAGGTCTCTAAGCCTATTCCAAGCTCTCAGGCTATCTTTTGGAAGGGATGTGTACTTTGAATAGACGATTGCCGACCTCTTCTTTAATAACATTAAAAAAGCACCTAATTTCAATGTTCTGTGCAACTGCACATCATGTAAAGTAGCTAGTTTTACCTCCTGATAGAAAGGGATGTTGAACAGGCTGAATTAACTCTAAACCCAGATTTCTGGTCCACATCCCGATCCTGACTAGAGCAAGCTACATCGCTTTCTATAGGGAAGCAGCTTTGCTCCAAATATTGTAAATGCAGCAGCATGAAATAATTATAAAATTTATTTCTTAAAAATAATGTGTTCTCTAAATACAATATGTTGGGCAAGTTTCCTTACTCCACACGCCTAATAATAATCCCTCCAAAAACCCCAAACAATAATAAATTGGTCATTTTCAATCTACGACTGTTTGTGGGACATTGTTGTGCGCAATTGGCTGCCGCGTTTGCCCACAAATGTACAGTCAATTCACTTTACAGTGTGTTCTGTGAAGCGCTTTGGGACGTCCTCCTGACGTGAAAAGCGCTATATCAAATGCAAGGATTATTATTATTATTATATGTTACTTCCTTCAAACTTGTAATATATCCATATTATCCATAACAGGTAGCTTTCTGTTTAATGCATTTCTCAAAGTATTTCATATGACCTATTCCTTCTAAATACATATTCACTATTCTTCATAGTTTGGGGCTGTTCATAAGTTTGATAGCATTCCTAAGGGTTCTACAATTCCCATTGTGGTGACCTAGATATAGCACCTCTGCAGAGCCAATGTGAAATATTTGATGTTAATTAGGTCAGTACATAATAATAATATTATAATAATAATTGCATTTGATATAGCACCTTTTCACATCACTGAGAGATATCTCAAAGTACTTCATAGGAATTTACCGTGAAGTGTGGTGACTGTGTATCTGTAGGTGTACATGGCAGAGAGTATCCACGTAGCAATATCCCACAAATAGCATGAACTGAATGCTCAATATTATTTGGGGCATTGTTGGGTAGGACACTGGTCAAAACCATTTTCTCTTTTCAAATAGTGACATGAGATCTTTACCTTTCACCTAAGCAGGCAGACAAGACCTTAGTTTAATATCTCATCCAAAGCACAGCACCTCCAATAGTGCAGCACACCCCCTGCACTGCACTGCACTGGAGTGTCAGCCTAGACCATGGTTTTGAAGCCCTGATATGGGATTGAACCCACAACCTTCTGATTCAGAGGCAAGAGTTCTATCAACTGAGACAGACTCAATAGGTGGTATACAGGGCAGTGTTATTTTCCTATTCAAATTCTATCTTTTCTGAGGCTTTTAATATGAGTGCTAAAGTACCCCTAGTTGAGCTTGTCATTATCAAGCTCCAGGTTTCTGTCCTTGGAACCATCATGGCAGAATGGGCGCAAGTCAGAATGGGGAACTTGTTCCCTTAAGTGAAACTTTACTTACAGCTATTGCTGCTTTCAGGCAAATATCTGTTTATTTCAGTCTGTGCAGCTAGAAGCAGCTCCTCTCATCAAATAACTCTCTCAACTTAGCACAGAGTAGACTCGTAACTCCCGCTCAGACCCAGCCTTCAGAAACATTTGCAATATAAGAGTAATACCTCAGAACAAAACCACTATTGCTAACCGTGTTTCACTGAACAGATTTTAATATGTATGATATGTATACAGGATACCAATTCTCAATTTTGCTAGACATTCTGCAAGCGTGTGGAAGGGGTAATAAGAGAATGTGCTGAGTTTAAGTTCATGCTGTCAATTTCTGGAAGCGGCCATTTTGAAGGTTTACTTTTCATAGTGACATTCTAAATATACATCCTTCCATTGAAGTAGGAAGGGATCAACCAGCTGCAAGTGAAGCAACTGCTTCAGCCAGACAGCATGGAGGACTCGATAGTGTACATGACTCTTTTTTTTTGCAGTGGTCCACAAAACAATCTTTCTCCACCTTCTTAAAAAGCAAGCTACAAGATGAAGCTGGCCAAGAGGATAATCTAGCTGAATTGATTCATGGCTCATGGCTACCATCTCCAGCTTTGAGTTACAAGCTCGTTCACAGTTCACAGACTTCACACTTCACAGAAACTTGGACATTACTTTTTTACTTTGTTGGAAAGGTTCAGCACCGAAAGGTTCATCCCTCAGTTATTCCAGAGTGAAGATGGTAAAACACCTTCATGGGACTGCTGCAGATTCACAGACTATTGATATGCATATTATTCGTGGTGGCTGGTAAGAGTGTTGTCAAAGGCTACTGTTATTTTCATTCTTTATATATTTGTGGTCTCTTCAGAGGCATCTTTATATCTCTGTCTAGTTGTTTAACATGGACGCATTGGGCTATCATTTGTAAGTGATGTAGGTAATAATAATGATAATAAAAATAATAATAATCCTTGCACAATGATATTAATGGCATCATTTTCTCTTCCCTTTTACATGTTTACATGCAAGATCTATCAATCTGTTTAGAATTGTCTTTGTATGTTTTTCACTAGTTACATTTGTCAAAACTGTGACTTTAAAGATCATTATTAGGGTCAAAGGTTTAATAAAGATCAATTGACCCCATGACCTGTGTGTATGTTTTTCAAACCATCTAGTACTGTTCAGGGCTCCTGTGCAGGAGATTGACAAGCTGGTATGTTCTGGTGATGTAATACACAGAGTAAAGGAGACGTGGGCAGTGAGCATGGCTTCTGAAGGCAACAGAGCAAGCTCAGAATCCATTCATTCACTAGTTACTGGTCGAGTTGAATGACTGCTCCAGCCTTGGGTTACTCCTCCCTATTGCGTGGTTGCTAGGTGACAGGAGCTGGTTAATCTCACTAACTAGGCAATCAGAGAGCCCTCACTTGGCAGTGGAGTTGTAAGTTTCGAGAATCCTTAAATGCTACTGAACTGGCGCAAAAAAAATCATAAACTAACATTAATTCATTCAAAGCACCTCTCTCTTTCACTATCACAAGCTTTCGCGTTCTCAGTGTCTCTCATTCTCAGTGTAACTGTCTCACTCTCTGACTCTGAATCTCTTCTCTGTTTCAATCGGAGTGTTTAATTTTCTGTTGCTTTCTTTGACGTTTTTCACACCATCTCCAACACTACAATATACAGAAGTTTGTATTAGAAGCCTGATTTCATGCTCCAGCAAAAATTCCAATTGCTCATAAGCACACAAAGTCATCATAGATGCTTCATTAGTAACTGCAGATGCACACAACTAGATTCTGATCATGCACTCTCAGAAACTGATGCTTGCATCATTTCGGACATTGGAAATATGTGTGTTTTAAGTCAAATTTGGGAGAAAAATCTTTTTCACTAGATATTTATCAGTACAATAGGTTAAAATGACTTTAATGGTCATTATTGATGTGATAGATCTACTTCTTCCAAGACAGAATTTCAACCATGTAAATCCCTCATTTAATTTGCATGCCATGGCATCCACATGTTCCCAGTGGGTCAGTAACTTGTGACATCTAACTGGCACAACTAACATCTTTGACCTATGAGGTTGGTATTTTAAGTATGTAAATATGAAATCAAATGAGCCCAAGTGTCTGCTACATCCTAACTCTCTTGTGATCTCTTGCAACAGTACTTTTAGCATTGTTGCAAAATATCTGCAAATTCTTCTGCGTCATTTCCCTTCATCTGCAGGAAGACTCAGTCAGCTACGCTTTTGTCACATTCTCTCTGACCATATCTCTAATCATCAACAATAGACATCTGCAGAGCAGTTGAAAGGCTGAGAAGCCTGTCATTTTTTGCACAACCCCCAGCTATGCAAACAACACCAACTTTCACTTTTACAGAACCTTTCACATCGGATGAATATCTCAAAGCACTTCATACAGACGAAAGGGAGCACTGAGCAACAAGGAGAGGTAGCAAAATTTAAGGGTGTTGATCAAACATACAGGCAAAGGGATAGATTTTTAAGGATGCTTTGAAGGCATAGAGAGAAAGAGCAAGGCAAAGGATTTGGGGAAAGCGTTCCACAAAGTGATGACACAGTTGCTGATGGCTTGATCACTGATGGTAGGACGACGAGAGTGAGGAACAATGAGAGTGAGGAACAAACAGTAGATCAGAATCAGAAGAGTTAAACAGGAGGAGAGACAGTCACCCAGGGTTCTGTTCCTCAAATGCTCATGACGTACAGTACTCCTAAACCGTTTCAACTTGTCCATTTGTATGGTTGCGCTGCAAAGAAGCTTAATAGGATGGTGCTTTCAAAACTATGAGACTAACTTAGAAATGGAATTAGTTCCAAAGCATTACAATCTTTTTTCTCATGCGCACATGCTGTATGTGTGTGATTAACAAGGTTTAAGCCTATTTCAAATTCCCTTGTGGTTTGATCATAGTCTAAATTGAGAAATCGCCTCTTTCGGAACCTTCTGGAAAACAACAAATAACTGCAACCTCTTCCCATAAAGTACTTGGGGATTGTGGTGAGCACCAACTTTTGTTTGGACACTGATCTGAATGACTGAGCAGAGACGGGGTGAAGGGCAATCCAGTTGTACTCGTCTCTCTTCAAGGAGACCAAGGTCTCAATGCAGGTTAAGCTTGTGGCACATAAGACCTGTGTGCAAACAGTCCTCTTTTATTGTTCTGAGCTCCAGGGGATGACCGGGAGAGGCTTCCTTTGACCCATTTATCGAAGTCCAGGATCAAGCAGTGAGATGGATTTGTGGCAAACAAGGGAAGTGGCTGGAGGGAGGAAGAGCACTTCCTACACTGACTTGCCAATAAGCACACTGGTGGCAGAGGTAGCTTCACAGTAGGCACCTCTATTTGCCAAAGCCCTAGATTAAGTAGCCAGTGTTGAGTAAACCTGGAACGTGGCATTTGACTTGGACCCTGAGAACATCAGGTGGCTAGCATGTCATAAACTGTCCTTTAAATGTCCTGCCACCACGTTGAAGGCAAATGTCCATCAGAAAGTCTTATGAAGAAACGCTAAGGCTTGTGATGACGTTTGCTGGAAGATGTTACCTGAAGACCGAGTTCATAAACATATGTTTGTATATCCAAGGCTTGGAATCCACCTTGATTTGTTTGTGGAGAGGTAAACAGCTGCTGCTCAAGCTCCACACTTTCAACTGGTAGAACCATCACTCAATGGAAAGGGATGTGTGTCCAAGCTGTGGGCACGAAGATGGTTATAATGCTCTTCCTCAAATACTGAGCTGGTTGCTACCAGAAAGCTTTGCTAGGCTAACATTTACTTGCTTTGTATTCCATTGTATTACAATTGTAGCCGTAACTTCTCTGGAGTCACCCTGTGTCTGATCTATTGATATTTACTTATTGCAGTTTTAAACTCGTGTTCAATGATACTTATTTGGAAATCAACTATGTGCAGTTCTTGTAAGTGAAACATATCCAGTGTGTTATGGAAGCTGCAGTTTTCAATCATGCATTAGGCAGCCCAGAACCTAACAATTAACAACAACTTGCACTTATATAATGTCCTCCATGCAGGGTAGAGTCTCAGAATGCTTAACAGTGGCAGAGCCTGACTCCGAGCCGGGGTGGTCGGGGGAGGTGACCGTAAGCACGATTGAAGAAGAAGGTTTTCAGGTGGGACTTGAAAAAGGCAGATGGATTGAGGGAGAGTGTTCCAGAGTTTCGGGGCTTAGTGGATGAAGGCGCAATCTCCGATGGTGGGGCGGAAGGTGCGAGGGACCAGTGGCAGACTGGTGCTAGTCGAGCGGAGGCACCAGGTGATGGATTGGGGAGTGAGGAGGTTGGAGAGGTAGGGGAGGTGCCAGAGAGTGAAGGGATTTGAACACGAGTGTGAGGATCTTGAAGTTAACACTTTCATATTCAAGGATTGTACCAAATTAAGTGCCGGGTCCTGCTTCTTCAAAATTCTATTTTTAAAGATGGCAAATATGATCATGATCATGATAAAACAAATTATTTTATTTCAGACGAATGCTAAAACTAGCATAATGGGCAGACAGATGGCAAATGAAGTTTAGTAGGAAAATGCAACATAATACACTTCAGCAGGAAAAATAAAGAAGCCATCTCGAGGAGCAAAGAGCTCTGGGGATTCAGATCCACAAATCTCTAAAAGTAGTCACGCAGGTGGATACAGCAATATGAAAAGGCCAATGGAGTCTTGGGATTTATATCCAGAGGCATGGGATATAAAAGTAAGGAAGTGATGTGATGTTGAATTTATACAAACCTTGGTTAGACCACATTTGGAATAGTGTATCCAATTCAGGTCTCCACACTATAAGAAGGATGTAGCAGCAATGGAAAGAGTACAGTGTAGGTTTACAAAATTGATATCAGGACTGGCAGGTTACTGCTATCAGGATAGACTGGATAGGTTGGGCCTTTTTTGTTAGAGATGAGAGGCTTTAAGAGGGGACGTAATAGAGATATTTAAAATTATAATAATAATAATAATAATCCTTGCATTTTATATAGCACTTTTCACGTCGGGAGGACGTCCCAAAGCGCTTCACAGAACACACTCTAAAGCGAATTGACTGTATATTTGTGGGAGAACGCGGCAGCCAATTGCGCACAGCAATGTCCCACAAACAGTCGTAGATTGAAAATGACCAATTTATTATTGTTTTTGGTTTTGGAGGGAATATTATTAGGCGTGTGGAGTTAGGAAACTTGCCCAAGGTTTCGCCCTGCCTGGAATTGAACTCAGGTCTCTCACTTGCAAAGCGAGTGCTCTAACCACTGAGCTACAGCACTCCAAAAGCTTTTTTATGAAAGCTTTTGATAAGGTTATCATAAATATGCTGTTTTGGGGAATTTGTAACCGGGGTACAAGAATAAGACAGTGACTAGGGGATCTAAAAGAAAATTTTACTTCATGCAGAGGTAGTGAGATTGTGGAACTCTCTTCCTGAAGCGTGGTTGAATCACATAGACTTGAAGCTAGACCTTCACAATGAGGAAGAGGGAAATCGAAGGGTATGGTAGGGAGTAACGAATGGGTGTAGACTTTTGTGAAGTATAAACACCAGCACAGACTGGATGGGCCGAGGACCAGCAGACTGGTTGGGCCTTTTTATGTGCTGTACATTCTTTGTAATTTATATCGTAAAACAAGAAGCAAGCTAATATTCATGCCTTTATCATAGCCAGCTCTGCTTGCTAGACTTCCCAGCTCATCCCAATACTTGCTGCAGACCATCCAGAAGTCATGTTCTCTCCCACATGAGACAATCAACTCTAATCTTGCTCGGTTCTACTGACTCCCAATCTCCCAGTGGATCAAATTCAAGATCCTTATCCTCACATTCAAATCCCTCCATGGCCACAACCACCTTATCTCAGTGATCTGTTGCAACCGTATCAATTCAGCTGCTCCTCCCACACATCAAACATTGGCCTAATATAATGATTTTCCCCGCCATCAGGTGAGCAAGCTTTTAGGGATTCTACCCCTTTCTCAGGGATTCCAACCCAGAGTGTCTCTAATTTGCCCACTTTTAAAGATCACCTTAAGACTTACTTTACTTGGTTTTCATCATTTTTCACCCTTCCCCTATTCTCTTCAGCTCATCTCTCCCCCTACAGCTTGGGTACCCAGCCAGATGTATAAAGCACTTTGAGACATCCTCTCAATGTGAAAGGCACTATATAAATGTAAATTGTATTGTAATATTAACTAAGTGCAAAAGGCAATGGGGGTCTATTTTACGCTGATCGCTAAAAATTCCGTTATAAAGAAAACCCGAGGATATCTTTTTTAGCAATCAGAGTGAGATAGATTCCACTATTTACAAGTATTTGAAGAAAAGAGTTAATTCAGACATTGATACTCTTGCAGTCCTTTGCAGAATTAATAAGTAAGAACCTCAGATCTTTAGATACAGGAATGCAATTCTGGATGCAAATTCAATGAGGCACAGTAGCTTTGCTCAGTCCAGACTCGCAGAGCCACTTGATAACTGAAATGTCTCACCAGTTTCCTTCACATAAGGAAGAACTAAAGATCATTTTCCAATTACCCCTTTTTGAGCTGCACAACTCTTTGATCTCAGGAACTTCTCTTTGAAGATGGCAGGTCAGATACCCCTTTAAAGAACGTGATTACGTTAGAACAATGGTCTCCTACATCTGGTGATGGTGTGCAGTACAAAAACCCGATTAGATGAGCTGAGAGTATCTGAAGCTTATTAAAATACAATCAATCCCATGCTTTGGAAGGCAGGCATAAAGGGGGGAAATTTTCCCCCTGACACTCTCAAACATGATAACCATGAATGATAGGAAAGTCTTTTACACCTCAGTTATGTAAAATATAATGCTTAAGTAAAAAGCCAGTCAGGATTTCCCAGTGGCAGTGATTTTAACCCCTTACTGTCTGAACGAATGCTATTTGTATAATTTTATGTTAAAATAATTAAAAACAGGCACTGATCTTACAGTTTTGAAACTTGTGTTAAAACATTCCTGAACAAATATTTCAGTACAAATAGTGTGGAAATTAGAAAGAATCTCCATTTGTCAAAACTGAGGTACAAAATCCATGAGGCACAAAATCTTCTCCAATATCAATCCCGATTTACCCCTTAAAGGATTTTTGTGGTCTTTATCAAGTCCTTTATTGTAAACACAAAGCATTTCTTAGTTGCAGTCTCCAATCTACTTTCAGCTGCCTTCTTATTCTCTCCAGTACAGTGTTGTGCTCTCTTACTCCCTTCATTCCAGATGGTCCCATCTCCCCCATTCTTGCCCGACTTCATTGGCTCCCTATCCTTCAGAGGATCCAGTTCAAGATCCTGGTCCTCACCTACAAAGGCCTCCATGGTCTCACCCCACCCTACCTTTGCGACCTCCTAATCCCCTACCAACGCACACGCTCCCTCCGCTCAGCCGGCTCCGGCCTGCTCCATGTTCCCCGACCCACTCGCCCCACCATTGGCGGGAAAGCCTTCAGCCATTCTGCCCCCACTTCTGGAATTCCAACCCCCAATCATTCCGCCTCGCACCCTCCTTAGCCTCCTTCAAGTCCCGCCTCAAGACCCTCCTCTTCGACCATGTGATCGGCCAATCCCTTCCCCACCCCTCCCTTCTCCCCCCGCCGCTAGCTTGGGTCTGAAATGCTGTACACTGTCCAGCGCCTTGGGACACCCTCTCGACGTGGGGGACGTTATAGGCAGACAAATGGTGAACCAAGAACTCTGTACACTTCCAGGCTTGTTAGCATTGTCATTTCTGCTGGGGATGCTGGAAGACCACTAATATCATCCCCTGTACTAATAAACTGTTGATTTGTAAACTAAGTCTGTGAGGGTCCACCACATAAGAACATAAAAACATAAGAATTGTAAGATGAAAGAAGACCAAGGTCCATCCAATTTGCCTTCCACCATCCTGGGACTCGCATACACATGTCATGTCCCAAACTATATGTAGTTAATTACACAATGTTTCTCTTTTGCCTTTCAAACTACAGTATACAGTATTTGCAACAAGGAGACACAAATAGTGACTCCGGACAATTATTGGATGAACGTCACAACAATCTGCAAAAACCCCAATCTCCTGACAGATCACATTTGGTATGACGCTTATTCCATTACCTATAGGCATAACTATTAGTGACTCAGAGTACTATCTGGGATTCCTTGTTGGAAATATCAAATTTTTACCCCAACATCTTCTAAGACAATGAAATCCCTCCCTTTCCTTAATACCCATGATCTTTTCTTCTTTCTTTTATTCCTGATCTTCAGTGCCTCTTCTCTTTTCCCGTTTTCATGATGTCGCTTTGATTTTTCTCTTGCACTCTCTTTACATTTTCTTTGATTCCATGTTTTGTTCTCCTTTTTCCTAGTCTCCAGTCGATTCTCTGCCAGGACTAACAAAACAATATTCTCCCAACAAAAAGGGTTTACTATCCACCACTAGGTTCCCTCTGCAAACTCTGTTTGAGTGAACAGCAGATAAAGGTTGCGCAACTGAGTGGTCTGGGTCTCAGCAACGAAATTGCCGATTTATTACTTTTACACACACAACTGAATCTGTATCTGAATTATCAAGTTGTTCTCAAATGTGCATAGAAAGCCACAATTATAGCTACTCCCAACACATAATTGGCTAACAATAGATAGAAGGCAGAGACTGGAGACTTTATTTATAACAGAGAACACACTAGAGACTTTATTTACAACAGAGAACAGCAACCCCTGGTGAATGCAGTAATACAGTGTTTCAAGCCCCCCCCATGAGGCAGTGAGGCCTTGTAGTGCATTGAGGAGGAACAGGCATTGCACTGTAATGATAGGTGATTTAAGTTCAATTTGTTCACCTACTCTTGCAGAATCACAACTGATATATATAAAAGACCTGTGACTACAAGTCTTTGTGCAAGCCACAGTGCAGAAGAACATTATACTAAACACAGACTCCGCATCCTGACTGTTGGGAGTTTTTATTGGCTCTCTAAACAATATAAGCAGGAGGAAACCTCCAGGCGAACCCATTCAACCTAAGCTGAAGAAATCTGACAATAGGTAAGCAATTGTCGAAACAAAGTTAAGCTAAGTTATGGCAGGCATCCATGTTCTCTCCTACTTATGAAGTAACATGAGATTTTTTGGTCAGCCCAGTGGCTGACAAATCGTGAAACCTATCACCGTGCTCAAGAGCATGCAAACCAGATCACTGTCTGACAAGCTTCCCACTGCTTGTCCAGCTGGGATCATCCTCTCTATAACAGCTTTGGCTTGCAGAGTTAAGAGGAGTGAAAAGAATTCCTGCCCCAGAGCTAGGGATTGCCCTGTCCCTCAGTCCTTCTGATAAGCCAAGCTGGTTGGTCTGCAAGCACAGTGATTACTGTGAGCCTCGATTCCAACATAGTTTGCCTTCATAATTCCAAGGAGACACCACTTATTTTCCCCCGAAAACGTATTATGATTAAAATATACTGTTCACTGGGTACAAAGTATTTTGAATTCCGCACTTCAAATCAGTGATTTTATTATTTGCGCAGAATGCTCAATTGAGCTCTTTCTAACCTCCAAGGTTTTAAATCAATAATTTTTTATATTTCTAAAATGCTTTTTTATAACTCCACCTTGTGTGTGTGCTCCTTCAGCAGTCCTGTTTAGTTCTGCTATTTGACTCGTAAATAATTGCAAGAATTGTGATAATGGACTTATGATTTTTTTCTGTACTTTTATCTCAGGTACAGCAGGTATTCATCTAGCATCCAGGGTAGCAAAGGGTAATGGACAGGTTGTCAACCATCATCTACAGCAGCAAAGGATAATAAGGGCAGTCTACCACCACTACCTGTCATCACCATGCTCGTGATCGAGCAGAAGAGAATGGGAGGATATTGGAGAGACAGAGTATGAAGATAAAGAAAGCTACAATGGAACATGGAATGAGGTTCAAAGTTCAAAGTTATGTGACCAAGCTGCATGTTAAACAATCAAAGCTGTTAAGGAGGACAGAAAATTATGCAATATCAGGTGTTCTTTAATGTGAATAGACTGTATATTATAAAACTATTATATTTCAGTAAATGCAATAAATGAGGCCATTCAGCCCATCTAGCCCATTTGACTGCTTTATTAGATAATGGCAGATGTTTCAATCTTATTTCTCTGCTTTTCTCTATATTAAGTGTCAAACACCTTGGGACGTCCTCCTAACTTAAAATGCACAATATATCAATCAAGACCTGTATTGTATCCCTGCAGAGCAAGTACAACTTGGCTAGATGGCAGTCTTGGAAATGGTCGCTCCATCCCAATACTTCTCAACATCATTACATTCCTCAGCACAGGGTCAGGTATCTGGCAATGATGTTTTAGAAGAGGAAGGAGTGAGCTCACAGTGTAACCTTACGTGGGAGATGTCAGAAGTCAAGCTTTATTGCGAAGGTAAATAGAGGAGTGAAGGGGAGGATTCTGAAGAAGCAGGACTTGCAATACTGGCTTTCAAAAGGAAACACCTGCAGTGTCAGGATTCTGTGATATAGCTGGCATCCACATTGATGGATCTGAAGGCATAAGAATGATTTATGAGACCACACATATCAGGAAAGCCCAGCTTCGGGCTTTATTCCACCACATCCATTGAGCATGCTGGATATCCTCTCTGGAATGCTCCAGGAGATTCAATGGAAGTGCTGGAATTACATGTCCAAGAATCTTTGGGGGCTGGAATAGATTTTCAGGATAAGTTGCCCTCACTGGGATTTCGAAAGGAATTTCTGAAGCTTTGCAGATGTCCACTGGTCTGTTCTACATCACATCACGAAACACTCAGGAGTAGTGGAGCTAGCCAGGGAGAGTAGTAGAGCAGCAAATAGGGAGTCAGTGCACTCTCAGGTGTACACAAGGTCTGCAGCAGCACTGAGCCCTGGTGACGTGACCCACACTCTGGTGTCTGTATGTGACATAGCTGCAGTCATTCCTGTGCCAGTTTGCACTAACCTCAGAGACAATTGGCGCTACCAGGATCAACCTGTCAGCACCTGGAACAGCTCCTCATTCATAATAAGTGGATTGCTGCTGCTTGGAGGGGATGAGTTGGGGCCCAAAGCATAGGCTGGAGCAGCAGATGGAACAAAGGTGGCACTAGCACAGACTGGAGGCACATCACATGGCACTACATTATTTGAGTAAAATTGATTTATTGTGATTCAATTCAGTTGATAAATAAAATAAGTATTTCTAACCAGGCTTAATTATTTTTGCATCATGGAAAGCAAAAAAATGCAAATTTGTTAATTCTTTGTCATTTTTTAGGACCAGTAAAAAATGGATAAATAGGTCTGATGTTCTTTTTCCTCTCACTTTTTCTTGGGCTCCCTGAATATGTCTTTCCTCTCTCTTTTTCTGATCTTGATTATTGCTTATTTCCTGATTCTCCTATGTTTTTTGCTCTCATTCCCCTTATTTCTGTAAGGAGTCCTGTATCTCAATGGTTAGAGCACTTGCCTCGCAAGCAAGAGACCTGGGCTTGATTCCAAGCAGGGCAAAATGTTAGACAAGTTTCCTTACTTCAGATGCCTCTGTTTACCTAGCAGTAAGTAGGAACCCAGTTGTTAGTCGATTGGCGGATCACTTTTCTGGGGATAATAATTCCTTCCAAAAAATAAATAAATAATAATAAATTAATCACTTGAATCCACGACTGTTTGTGGGATACTGCTGTGTGTAATTGGTTGCCACGTTTTGCCCACAAAATAGACAGTCAATTCACTTTGCAGTATATTCTGTGAAGCACTTTAGGATGTCTAGAAGATGTGATAACGTGCTATATCAAATGCAAGGATTATTATTAATATTATCCCTGCTATCCCTATGATTTATTCTTCCCTCCACTTTTCCCAGTCTCCTTGTGTTTTCTGGTCTCTCCATTCTATTTTTCTCTCATTATCCTGAGCTCACTGTTTTCCCCTTTTTCCTTGTTTCCCCTTATCTTTTTCTCCTTTCCATTTGTTTCCGACGTATACTTCACTGTGTGTTCTGATTCCTTTTGCTCTTATTTTGCTGCATACTTTCCCTATTTGTTATTTCTAAGCTTTTTCCTCTATTTTTTCATTTCCTGATGACCCATGTACTTTTCCTCCCTTTTCCTGGTCTGCTATTTCCTATGTTGCTATATTCCTAGTTTTCTGTTTTTTCCCCTTTGTTCTGTATTTTTCCTGGTCTCCTTATGCTTTCTTTTTTCCTTTTTTATGGTGTCCATGTTCTTTTCCTTAATTCACCGTCTCTCAGTCATTCTCTCTCCTCTCCATTCTGTTAATTTTTCCTTGATCTCTCTGTATTATTTTTCTCCCTCCCCTTTTCCTTGTGTCCTTGGTTTCAATTCTTTCCCTTTTCCCAGTTTTCCTGTAATTCATTTTTCTCTCCTTTCCCACATCGCCATTCATTTTTCTTTCATCTTCTCCCATTTTAGCTTTTTTCCTTCCTATTCTTGGTTTCCTATCCTTTTCTTTACTCTGTTCCAAAAATCCATGACTGTGAGGAAATGGAGTGGATTTTACAGCAGTAGTTCTGAGAACGGGCACTCAACATGCTGTAGGTTGTGGGTCCCACATCTATTTTACTCATGATCCAATGTGTTGCATCAACATCTTGTATTTTTGTAATTTAGCTTTGCAATACAAAACGTGTTCTCAGAAATATTTCCAAAGTTACAGGATTAGCAGCATACACACTTGGACAGTATGCCGCAATGGGCTGTCAGCACCCAAGGATTACAGAGGATGCAAATCTTTATGCTTGTCTTCATGTAACTTGCACCATTATTGGCAAATTATTTATAGCCTTAAAATGGTAAATACTGCGAACAACATTTGAACAGAACTCTTACTTATCAGCAACTTTTGATTTAACTTCCATGTTTGTGTTGCTCTAGTAGTGTGTCAAACTAGTAATGCAGCATTTTGAATCGCCTGTATAGCCAGATCAAGCAAACTACCTGTCATCACTAGTGCAAAGCTACAAGAAACAACTATAGCTAGTGACAGTCTGGTGGTAGGATACAATTACATTCTAATCCTGAATTATGCGTCAGAAATGGGTGGGACATTTCCTCTGATATCTTACATCCATTACGCTGCCTCCTACATTTGAAAAGTCCAAAGGAATAAAAAAATAGTCCTGACATTCATCTCAATTACCCTCTCATTGTCTTTACATAGAAATGTTATCATTGCACAAAGAGCTGTTTGATTTTTTTTTGCCCATTGCAAATGAAAACATTATGAATGAGTACCAAACAGTAATTATTCCCAGCCAGTCAAAAACTGTTTAAGTTTCTGTTTCTAACAAATCAAAATATACTAGGAAGATTATGCTGACTACACAGAACAAAATTGCAACATTTTTTGTCATGTGCTTATAAATGTTAGCTTGCACAATGAATGTTCCCAGTTTTGCACCAGACTAGTCGGATATAAAAGAGGTACTGTCTGTAGCGATCAGCAAGGAGACTGGACATTGTCACTATTATAGACATGCAACAGAACCACCATTGTGTTCTAACAATATTGCTCGCAATAAAGCTACTACTATTCGCCGTGTCATCAATATCATTTAATGTCCAATTTCCCTCCAAACTAGACTAAATGATGGATTTTCCAGTTTCCTCTTGATTTGTATAAATTGTATTAACTGTAGTAAAGTTAATTTATAACAGATTTAAACTTATGAACAATGCTCATTGAGCTTGTACTAGTATATTACAGCAATTTCAGCAGTACTGGCCAAGAGGGCTGTGTCTGGAGATAAAGTTTAACTGAATTGTACAATTAGCCTCACGTAAATGCATACAAGCAGTTGGGGATTTTACTTGTCAGCAGTGCGAGTATTGAATTTCAGATGGCCCAACGTTAAATTGAAGATGTTAAACATGAAACCAACTTTAGATTTAGGCATGTTTTGATGTTCGAATTAAGATATCCCGACATCAGGTACTTTTACTGTATTTTTTTCTGAAAGGAAGGAACAATCATTTCCCCGGCTTGCCTTATCTTTGTACAAAATAAAAGCTTTCTCCTGAAAAAGATCAAGCATTTTAGTTTAGCATCTGGTTACATGCTAACAATGAGGTGTATTGAAGCCGGCTCTGAGAGGAGACATCGCCTAATAGGCATTTTTACCTATCATAACTACAGGATGGAAGAAAATCTATGCTGTGAAATGGGAAACAAATCAAAGCGTGGTCTGTAAACAAAGGAAGAATAGTTTAAATGTGTAGGGGATTTTTTTTGCTTCCAATTTTAAATCTTTTGTGCAGTCAGGTTTTTAAAGAGGTACAGTACTCTTCAGAGGCTGAATTTCAAATAACACACATTGACACTAACAATGTTTTTAAATGTAGCTATGGGGTTTAATCCTAGCCTTTTATTTCACACAGGTTCATTCATCACATTAAAATGGTGGCAAATTTAATTTGCATCCTCTAATGCCCCACTCTCGATTTATGCTGTGCTGCTTGTGGGAGGTGTCGAGCAGATGTAAGGCATTCCTCCATAGAAAGGGAAGCCGGGAACACCAGTCACCCAGTCAGGCCATTGCCAGTGTTACATACCTATTATTATACAGCTCAACAGTAAAACAGGCAGAGGCTGGGAGCAGATCACCAGTCTGAAAATGGAGTGTGGCACAAGAGAACACAAAGGTGGATGAAAATAAATGAAATGGTTAAGAAACGTACAAAAATAAAAAATAATAATAATCTTTGAATTTGATGTAGCATCTTATCACCTCTTCAAGACGTCTCAAAGTGCTTCACAGAATATACTGTAAAGAGAATCGAATGTATATTTTGTGGGTGAAAATAAAATAATATTAATGTTTCCCATTCCTCTCCGATTGTAATGATTTCAACATTGAATTGAATGTTCACAGTGCTTCACAGTGAATTGTGTTGGATTTCAGACTCACACAATGGCCTATTTACATGTGGTTAATAATGCCGGCTTCATTGTCGGTTAAATTAACCCCACTGGATAAATAACAAAAAAGGATATCCTGGCTTCCTTGCATGCTGTTGATGTTTTATTGACTACTGCGCCTTCAAAAGATTTGTCAACAACAATTCTCGGCAATATCGATACATGTCACAATGAAATATAGAATAATGGTTACGATGTTGAGTCTCTTTGCAGATAGCTGCAGAACAGTACATCTTTTATGTTCTCCCTCATTCAGTGCAAACAGTGGGCGTTCATTGTGAACGTCACTGTGCACATAGCAATCAAATCCACTGCTGTTGCACTGCAGAATTAGACCTTCAAACAAAAAAAACCTAAGCAATAAATTAGTCAATATCAAATTTGCCACGAAGCAGTACTTAATGGAATCAATGGATTAATACATCTCAAGACATGGCTCAATCTTGAGATGCAGAGGCTCACACATACTGTAAAGGTGTGTTTACACATTGTGAAGCTGGGGAGAGAAGTGTCAGAGGCTGGAATGCCAAGCAGAGAAGCAAATACCGGGAGGAACTTCCTTGGGGAAGAGGTAAGAGGTCTCTTTGGAGCTGAGTTGGTTCCAAGGTGACATGCTTGGCAATGGAAGTAGGAATCGAGTCAATCCTCTGTGGTGGCTTTGGTCGTCCTGTTTCTGAATAAAGCGGGCAGCAGTGATCCAAGGCACTGCCTATGTCAATCCAGCCAACCTGTCACAGGACTTGAGGGTCATTACAATCTATTGCACTCGGGCAAGCATTCTTCCTACTCAGCTACTGTTAACTCTGCAAGCCACAACCCTAACAGATTGGGTTGTTCTAGCTGGACAAGGAGTGGGAATGGCAGGCTATGTTATCTTAGCAGGTTGAACTCCAGCAATACTCACACACCCTGGGACCCCCAAGCCTTGGCTCTCGCCACCTTGTGTCTAACACATTAAACTTATTGATATGTTTCAAAATGTTTCAGTTACCTGGCTGACTAAACCCCCTCCCCATCCAGCAGTTCAAAAAGAGACCGAAAATCCCATTGATGGGTTGAAGGCCTATTATTAGTCCAAAAAAAGGGATAAGATTTTAATTTATTTCACCTCATGTTTTTGACTGGGAAATGACAGAGTTCTGTGCATGCAAATGTGGGGCTCTGCAATGCACATGAAGTAATTTGCTCACTGCTCTCTACCTGTCAGTAGCATTTGTAACAGTGAAAACAAGTGAATATGGTAGTTATTGCTTTTTAAACATTAGAAACGAGAAGATGGTCCAGTGATCAAAAGGGAAGTAGACAAATATCTGAAAGGAAAAGGTGTAAAAGGTTACTGGGAAAGGAAAAGGAGTGGGCGAAAAAGACAATTCTTACAGAGAGCTGACACCAGCACAATGGGCTGAATGGCCTAAAACTGTGCTGAAAAATTCGATGATTCTGTATACAGTGTGATTTTTTGCTGTCATGTTCAAATAATTACTGGAATGTAAAGCTAATTAAATGTGAAGCTAAAAATCTTGTTGTAACATGACGTACTTATCCTGTAGCCAATGTCCATCACTTACAATCTTTCTCAAGCAGCATCCCAAGCACCAATATAATATACATTGGTTTTATTTTGGGGTCGTCAAACTCCGCTGGCTCAAGACCTTTAGACTAAAAGAGATTGATAACTAAAGTGATGCTTATTGTGATAAGAATGAAGTTGGAAATGTGGTACTCAGAATCACAATCATTCGGAATCACTCGAAAAAACAGAAATCACAATTGGGGACAACATTTTTCTTTCAGGTTGTTTATCAGCAGAGAAAAGGCCTAAAGAGCCTGATGAAAGGTCAGAAAACACAGCACCAGCTCCAAAATGTCCCTTGCCAGACTTTAACATTCTGGTCAAGATTTTGCCTTTGAATTTTTTTNCTCATTTTAAAATGATCACATAAATTCATTGACAAACAGAAAGCTACAATTAGTGAGTGACTTCTGGTTTATGAATATCATATTTCAATCCCAATTTACTACCTATTAAAAGTAACATTTCAAAAGATCACAAAAAGAGGTTTCAGATGATAATCCTCTTCAGCCTTCTGGATCTTATCCCCCCAGAATACTCATCCTCCCTTCCTTTTTCACTTACCTATAAAGCAGGCCAAATAATTTTTCCTCAAGTGCAAAATAATTATTTTATGCTTCTATTTCTTGTAACTGGAATATTTCAATAGCTTTAGGATCATTTAGATTGGTTAATCCTTTGTGAGTTTAACAGTTGGATTTTCTTGTGCTTGGGTGGTCAGCAATTCCATTGCCTGCAGTCAAGAGTTACCCTAGAGCTGTTTTGCATTGTGGATGGCAAGATGTAATCTGCCAGTGATATTCTGATTTTCTGTTCATGTAAAAAGGAATATTACTGATGGATATAGAAAGGAAGGATTCCTGGAACACCAGCTGACACTGTCTCTCTTTCATTGTCACAATCTTTCCTGTCTCTATTTCATTGATATTAATGTGGTCATTACTCCTCCAAACGTTCTCTCTTATTCTTCCAAAGTGTCAAATGGGTCCGTCACACATCCTTTATCCTTTCTACAACCCCATTGGGGTTGTCACACAATGTCCAACTCTACAACTCACTATTCCCCACAATTAATCTCAAGATTGTTATTAATAACAATTCTAATAATTCTTAAATGCGATACAGGGTCTTTCACATTGGGAGGTCATCTCAAAGCATTTTGCAGGATATACTGTAAAGTGAAGTATTTGTGTAATTTGTGGGCAAACGGCTACAAAATGCCTAAAGGTATTTTCTTGGTATTAGGCTCAACCATTCAAGGTCAGTAAATTTAGCCACAATCACCCACACCCACACCCTACCACTCCCTATGTATTTCAGTAAAAGTCCTGTAGATATGATAGCATTTGATAGAATTTAGTCACCACAGTTTTCTTTCAGTTGATTAGCTTGGGGGCATCGCTTTCGATGTTGTTCCTTCTTGTACAATTTATACCTGTTATTCTAAGATGCCTGTCCAAAACAGACACATATTTAGCACTCCTGAGCTACTGGCATTTTTACCCATGGTAAAGTCATGGCATCCCCTTGTACGTAGCATAGCACTATGACACACACTGATATTGAAAAATCAATGTACTGGATATTATGAAATCTTAAAAAGAAATGAAGATAGAAATAAACACTCAGGAGCTGGTCAAGGCAACAATCTGATCTCAAACCTCAGATGTTAATAAATCACTGATCAAACTACACCTTTATTGTTTATGGCATTTAAATCATCAAGATTACAGGCTTATACCTCGCTCCAAAAATATGTTATTCTATATATTATAGCCTATGACATAATTTCTGGTCAACAATAACGGTGTGTGGTGGCCTCCGGTTTTGTGTCAGTGGATGCTAGTCAGTACATACTCGTCACACGACATTGCACATTGCATTACAACGTGACTGCATGGTATCAGCAAAATTCCTAGTGACAGCATAAAATGTCTGTCACATGACTTAGATGGAGGAGCTAATTATTACATTTGTTCATCTCTGAGATAGGAATTATTTTAAAAGATGAGCACTTTGAACTACAAAGTCATAGGATATATATTTTAAGCCTGCCAAAAATAAACTGTAGAACTGTACGTCAGTAAATTTGTCCTTCTGTATTGCAACACCTTTTGGATTGAAAGTAAAGAGTATTATAGCAAAGGTCACAGTATAGAGAAGGCTGATGCTACCCATTCCAGTTCAATACTGGTAAATGTAACTTTGACTCCCATTCATAGGCAGATATCTTAAGTAAGGCATAATGAAGCTTTAGAAATAAAAAGCAAAACTACAAAAGACGGAAATCTGAAATCTAAATTCTCCAAATAGTGGAAATGAAAACAGGTTGATCAACATCTGTAAGAGAAAGATAAATTAACATTTTGGGTAAACTCCTCAGAAGAACTCTTTGCTCCAAACTATCATATTATGATGAAGTGTCACACCCCAAACATTAGCCCAAATTTCTCTTTCAGATGCTGATTGATCTGCAGTAGATTTCAAGTCAATTCTGTGCTGTTTAACAGTTGTGAGTTGGCTTTCACCACTGGTAGGTGTAAATCTCAATTTCAACTTCCCTTCGTTCCATTTATAAGCAACTTGCTGTATTTTTGTGTAATAGTAAAAAAAATTGATTGAATTTTTGTAGGACTATTACAAGCATTAAAGTTGCATTAACAATGCCCAACTCGCATTATTGAAATGATTGCTATATTGGAAAGTTTTGACAACCTGAAAATATTTATATTGATTCTATAAAAGTCAAAACCTTTTTTTGATTAAATCTGTACTTTTGGGACCCAGTGAAGGTTCTCTGTTGGTCAGTAAATTTTACCGATTTTGACGATACAAGTTTATAATGATATGGGCTACGTTTTCCTGGCATGTTCAGTAAATTTACTGATGACTGGAGGATCACCACCAAGATTTATTAGAGTTTTATTGTAAGGGCCACTGTACACTCTATTTTTAACAGCTGTAAAATTATCTTACAAAATACAACCCTGCCAATTTTCTATCAATCATGTGTTTCTCATTTCATCATTAGTAGCTTTATTGTCAATCACAATTCGTTGCCTGATTATTTATCAAGTTGACTGCCAATCAAAATTAGCCCTTGCCCACTATGTAAGTAGAACATCATTCTTTTCTACATTGTCCTGAGAATTTTCTGGCATTGGACTTCAAAATTAGCTAAAAATATTTTTCTGTTGCCCTATTGAACTACTAAACTGACTTTTAGCTGGGTTAGTGAGCTATGCTAGATAGTACTTCCATATTGGGTAACACAAAGATTGTAGTGTATTGCAAGACAATAGTACATCAAAAGATATAGGGTAATCTCTTGGTCCAAAGGTAAAAATATTTTTTTCAATGTTATCTGAATTCAGTTGTGCTATCCCATTGAAACAGTGTTGTTCTTTATAATGCATAGAGCAGCAGTAAATGTATTATATGGCATTATACGGCAGCTGAATTCAAAGGGACGCTCCCACAAGTGAATCATGCCATTCAAGCTGAAGTGCTATTGTGTTGTGTAATATGAACTAGGTTTTATTTCAAACCATATGTTAAGGAAATGACATATCCTTCATATGGTAGATCTAATACTATATTAAAGGCAACTTACTGGATCACAACTCTTCTATAGATAAAATTTTCTCTCACCAATTTGTACAAAAATAAAGTACAGTAACCGATAACTTTCATTTAACCCAAGTGCCTTTGGCTCCTGCATTTATTCAGCTGGAAGTAATGCAGCATTGGTTCCAGCAGCAAGGTGATTCAGAGTAGGAAGCAGCATTCATAGTGAGGAGAATTCTCAACACAACTGTGACCCAATCTTCATTTTTCTTTAATGATATTAAATATCACGCAACTGTTTCTTTCATAACATTAAAACATTGTCCCATTAATGTTCTTGGGAAGCACTTTACTTTTAAGGGATCATTTCTAAGCAAAACCCAAATTGATTCACACTGCCTGCAATTATACTGCAGTGGTGCGAATCGGTGGAGTGCTCAAACCACCTTCTCAAGGTGGTCTCCACAGCTATGTGAGTCACTTTCAGATGGTACTGCTCAACCCCAATTTAGATGGAGTTTTTTTGCAGTGATTTGTTGGAATTTTTACGCTGAATCTCAGTATAAAGAGCAGTACAGAACGGCCATTAATCCTTTGACCTGGGATCTCTGCATTCACTCAACAGAGGGCTGTTTATATGCTCGTAAACCCGGAATGACTGGAAGTTATTTTTTGTTTAATTGATATCCTGTAATTCTGCATAGAAAACACAGCACACTGTTGACGTGAGTTACTATAATAATAAAGATTAACTCATTAAAAAAACTGCTTTCACGCATTCTGTAAATCAATACTGCAAAATCAACACATTTCCAGCAAAAAGAAAGACTAATTATTTATGAAACTCTGGTTTCTATAAATAATCAAAACTGGGCTGAAATCTAGCAGTGTGGCACAACATGGATACTAGAAACAGGGATATTTTAAAACTGCAACAAGAATAATGTGGAATTCTGGAACAATGCTGCACAATTGTATGTAATCCCATCAGAAACTTTAAAAGTACCACTGGATCTAATTTTTTTAATATAAAATTACCTTCAACTATCAGAAATTACAGAACAATGAAATTTTATTAAAAACCAGGAAGAATAAGAATTTGTTTTGGTCAACCGTGTGTCTGACACGTTTGGAAATCCATCATCGTGACAAAAGTATCTTAACCAGATGTAGAGTTCCTCAAGGACATATGTCACATGGGCATTTTCCTGAGTTTGGAATAGAGTGCGCTATCTCTCCTGGAAAGACGCACTTTGCTCTCCTAATTCCAGAGTAAAACCCCAGCTAGCCAGACCAATGGGTGGGAGGGTATGTCAAGTCTGGTGAGCTGGAATTTCCAGCATTTACCAGTATTTACTGGCTTTTTCCAGCTGCAAGCAAAACGGCGCCAAAATATGTGGGTAAAGGCCAGTGCTGGCATTGTTTGAATCCCGCAAGCAGAAGATAGTGAATAAACTATAATTTGCTCACAGGATTCAAACTGAGTCAAAGTGGATATCTCTGACCACTGAAGGCCAGCAAGCATGGTGAGGCGTGAGGCCAGTGGGAATTTTTTTTTCAAATTTCAGTTTCGGGCGCAGTCCAGTTAGGTATGAATTCCAGATAGCCAGAGTCCAGTGAGACAGGGGTTTACTGTATAACAACAACAACAACAACAACAAGATTCCATTTATAGAGCGCCTTTCACGTCAGGAGGACGTCCCAAGGCGCTGCACAGTTGGGTCATGACCCGAGCAGGGGGGAAATGGTCAGGGTGAGGGGAGGGAAGGGAGGGAGAGAGGAGGGGGGAAATGGTCAGGGTGAGGGGAGGGAAGGGAGGGAGCGAGGAAGGGGAAGAGAGTCGAGAGGGGAGCTGAAGGCACGGTCAAAGAGAAGTATAAGGCACAGGTTGTCAAGAGACAAGTCTTGTGGACACCACAGTGAGTTGCCATTGATGCTACTGTCTGTCAAGCTTCCCGCTGCCTGTCCGGCTAGGATCACCCTACCCTTTAGGGCTTCGGCTTGCAGGGTAAATAGGAAGAATCCCTACTCCCAATGAGCCAGGTTCGCTGGTCTGCTGTCAGCAGTGCCCTGGAGGACCATGGAACCGCCTGGCTCAGGAACTGAGTTCCCAGGACTGTCACAGATGGTTCACTGTTTTCCAACATTACCATGCTAAGCAGGTAATCTAAAGAGCTATCTTAGCATGAGGTAGACCCTGCTTACTTTACCCCTAGGGAGGAAGAGAAATATTACGTAAAGATGCTTTTTTTTCATTTAAGTTTACAAACCATTGTTAATTGGTGAATGGGGCTTGTTTCAGCATGCCTGTACTAGCCTATGTCTTTCTCCATGAATCTGCCATAGCCACAACCCCTAAACAGATAATTAATGATGACTTTTCAGGCCATTTCAATTGTTCTTGCATTGAGATCCAGTGCAATTTGCACTATAACAACTGGGCTGTTCTACATGTCCTGACTTGTTACAGCAACACAATAAATGAGAATCACACCCAGAGGTACACATGTGACAGCACTACTATATTATTACAAAGTACTAATTTGCCGCAATAATAAAAACTACCTACCAATTCAGAGTATTTATCTAATAACAGAAATAAATGTTTACATATCTACATTAAATGTAGTATTTTACATCTTTTGATCATAATCATACCTCTGTGTAATTCAACTTCTCAAAAGATCGTGTAAGCCAATAAACTACAATTTTCTGTACCAGGTAAAATGTTTATAAAATGTCATGTATTTTGGTAAGAGAATCACTAAATACATTACTGCACGACTGACATTTTCTATGTAGTAAATTGAAAAATAAATCCTGTGCATGCATTACCTCTCAATTATCAACAGTAGTGTGTGGGAAGAGAGATGGTCATGTTCAAAATTAATTTAAAGACAAGTTTAAAATTCTACCAGGTTTCTCTGTCTCACACACACACACCAGTGGAATTAATCTCATTGCCAAGGTTGAGTTATACTGTTGCGAAAGAGCCTTTGTAACATACTTGCGAATGTCAGAGGATGAAGGGGAATTTGGCAATCATGTAATAATTGCTGGAATGCATTTGTAACAGTGAGAAATGCATTATGCGTTGCTGTGTTAGTAAGATCTGCATTTTGGTATAAATGGGTAATCTCAATGTACAGGGGCACTTGGTTTAATGTTTGCTTAGCAGTCACCTGATGTTACAGGCCATTTGTTTAATCAGATAATGTACTTTTTTCAGGAATTTACCTGATCCTAAGTTTGAAGTTTCAAATCAAACTAACAATATTCTGAAAATGGAAATATTCCAACTTTCCATCAGAAACAAGGAGTCACTGTAGGTATATTAGCTTTGATGATGCTAATTGACATTTGATTGTCTCAATCACACCTTTGGAAGCTGTGGATACTGATTTGCACAAGAAGTGATAAGATTACTCGACAACACCCCACCCAACAATGTGTGCTGACACTTGGCAACTCTGTAACATGCATTGTTTTGTATCACATGAGAAAGATTAGGGGCTGGAGAATATAAGTGAAGGGCGTAGAGAGAGAGAGAGAGAGAGAGAGGAAAATTGAAAGATTAGAAAGCAAATGACAGGCAAATTTGAGCAAAAAATATAGCAAACAAAATCAATTTGAAAGAATAAATGTAAATATCAAACGCAAGGATCATTAAATGAAAAAAGAGATGCAATTTTTTTTAAAAAATCCAATGGAACAGCACAACATTTTTCATAACCGTTTATAGCACAACACTGCAAGTGAACTCACCTGAGGTGCAGTTTGGCTGTGCCAACTAGTGCATCCGGATTAAGCAACCACCTGCTTCAAACATTCACATTCGGGTGTCCCTCGGGTGGCTGCTTAATACTGTATAGCATTTCCTGTATAATCGTATTAAAAAGCTTTATGTTTAAATTATGTAAACTTTGTCTGTGCTCAGCATTTGTAGACAGGCTAATAAACTGACAAGAGAATATGTAGGTCACAGATGTACATTCAGTACCAGAAAATTATTGGCGAAGAACGGTATAAAATTACATAAAAAGACGTGAGGTACAGATATTTTGTCACCCTGCTGTTAAAAGGGTTAAAATGAATGAGCTTTGAAGTGCACAGTCTGTCTGAACCCTTCCATTTAACTCTGTACTGTAGTTGGGGTCCATTATGAATATGTGTCATACACATCAAGCCTAATGTGAATCCTTTTCATTTGGAAGTGACTACCACCTTAAAATGAATAAACATCCCCGTCAGGAAAACTGATCTACTCTTGTCTCAGTTGTTAGTCTCTCATGGGAACCAGCCGTGATACAATGAATAGAGCCAACCTATTGTTAAAGCTCCGCAAACTCTGGACAAACCCAGATTTATGCCTGTCAGGCCTGCTGCTCCCTTACACATCTTACAACTTGGTGTTGGTCAAAGAATTTTAAAATAGGAGTGTATGTGTGGGGAGGGGGGAATGGATTTTTGTTACAAACAGAGATTTTTCTCCTTCTCTAGCAGATTACAGTTATTACTTTAAGTTTTTTTTCAGCAAAGATTCAGCAATCCTGGGAACAAATGTTGAAAAAAAACTTCAATGTGCCTCTGAAGCACAAAATGAAAAGAGGTGGATAAATGAAAGAAAGAAAAAGGCGCATGAATCAGTTATAAAAGGAGGTCTACTCTGAATTAACGAAAGCTGATTGGAATTAAGATAGGCTTTGTTCATAACTCTGAGGTACAAGGAGACGACTTTTGAGAGGAACAGAAAAGGGGGATTTGGGAGTGTTTGGGGTACTCAGTGCCTCAGAGCCCATGTGAAAATTTGCTGCAAGCTATTAATCATTATTATTGTGCCCCTGCAAAGAAGCTGTTACAATGATGACTATATGTCATTATATTCCCACTGTAAGCAATGAATCAGGGAGCTGGGAAAGTTAAGCAGGAGTGACTGGCAAACTTTGGAACAGTAGAATCTATTTAAATAAATTTACATCACATTTTCTATTTTCTGTTGTATGGGAATCATACTTTAAAATGAAACAATATGTTGTGTTCATGGGGCATGGTCTTTTATTCTCCTGTCTCGGAGTCTTCTTTCCAGGTCAGCCTTTGCCAACGCTGACAGCACGCTTTTCTCATAGCCTCTCCTTCTCATAGCCTTTGGTTGCTTTCAAGTTCAATTTAGCACAATAAAGTTGTTATGCATGACAGTTTGGAGAGCAGAATAGGTGGTGTTTGAGCCTGCTGTGTTGCTACAAAGTGGGCTCATTCTCTGCAGGCCGGCTCAGTTACTGAAGCTGTGCTGGTGGGACACTGCAATGGACTTCCAGACGTTCCCATCCTGACGAAAACAATTAGCTTCAAACTGCAAGAAGCCCCCGGGTCGCCCTCTCTTACAATGAGACTGCGCCATTTAATATGCTGCAGTGAATTTCAAATTCAAGTTGATTTATCTAAGTTCTACTTTTCTTTAAAATAACAGATTTACTAATGTTTTCAGGAATATTACATTTTAGTTTACGCACAAATGGAGAGTTGGGGGAATAAAGTGGTTCTTGACGATTTGCTGTATTCCTAGTTGGGGAGTAGGGTGGAGGAGGTGGTGGGGTAGATGAAAAAAAAGTTGTGACATGTCAGAATTGATCGCATGAGACTTTACTCCTTACAACACTGCCCAAAGGTTTATCTTACAGATTTCAGAGAAAATGTCTCTTTTACTAAGTGTCAGAAACAAACTAAATAATAAACAGTCAGAAGACCAACATTGAAGCTGTTGACAAGTAGCTCCAGTTTTATTTGAAAAGTATTGGCTCAGATAAATAAGAATTTGACGTTGCTTAAATGCAACCGTTTAATTTTAACACATCTTTCATTGCTGGCAAAACAAAACAACCTCAGATTTTGTAGTTTTTCAGCACTTCCAGGCATTTTATTAAGTCATTGTGTTGATGACAAAGTAAATAAATACCATATTCATGCAAATCTGTTGTGAATTTTCTTAGAGCCTCTAGCAAAATGAAAAAAATGTGTTGCGATAAAGATGTCCTTTCAGTCTTGAATACAGCTGCATGTCACTTAATAATGAAGTGCTAAGGTACCATTTTAGACATAGGAATTGTTTCTATAAATAAAATGCACAATAATGATGCTTTTGCTGCCTGTGGTTCTAATAACTCTGAAATTCAATCATATAATTCCTAACTGGAACATATGCAGTTGCCATACTTTCTTTCTTGGCTATTTTTGGTGGAAACAAAAACATATCTGGAAACCTAAGATGCCTGTTGCAAAGATGATCCTCATAACCCTCAATTTGTAATGTAAGATGCTAGGTATAATTGTTTTTATTTTTAGCTAGGATACTGAGATATGTATTAACAGTAAAATTCTCCACAGCATAAATATTGACATAATGTATGACTAACAAAGTAGCTCTCATGTTATTGATCCTATCTCTTTCTCCCGAGATTCACTTTTATCGCAGCATCACTATTTATTCTCCTTTTACTTTGCATATATTTTCAAAAGAATGGGAAACCACAAAAAAAAGCTTCTTTGGGAAAAATGAGCATGGAACAAAAGAGAAAAAAAGGGAGTTTTGAGGTTCTTGTTCTTCTAGAGATGGAGAGGACTGTACACAGATTTACGCTTTGGAGAACCTCTATAACTTGTCTTCAATACAAAGTTCTGCCAAGCTCAGATAGATTCATTAGTGGTGTTTTCTTTGGGACCAACGAGGCTCAAAAGGGGCTCCAACAATGGAGCTAATCACAGTCCGTATCCTGACCTAGGCTTACATTTTACCTCTTTTCATTGCAAAGTCTTATATCATTTCTGAGCAATTTGACTTCCCTAAGGCCCTTGGAAAACTGCAAGTGGATAAATTTATCTTTTTCTTCTTTTTCATACTATACTTTTGTTTTGTGTGTATGGTTGTCTTAATGGCTAATGGCGGTACTTTTCGGGCAGATCTGCAAATGCCGTGGACCGTTTCATATGCGTACCGTTATCTCAATTAAAAAATGTTCTGAGCAACTTGAAAGTGCCTAGTGCAATTCAGCAAAGAAAGGTTATATTTTTGGTATGCCTTGAATGGATAAATGCTAAACAATTCCATCAGTACAGAGTTCCATATGGGCCAACAGTTTGTGTGCGCATGAAATGTAATGGTATCAATCGACTACTTCTTTGTGGCTACCATAAAGTACCTTTAAATGTGTCAATGGAGTGAAGACCCACAGACAATACAGTTCCTGACAGCTGAATGTCAGAGATGACCTTGAACCTTAACTGGTTTTGCCATTCCCATGGCTCTGGCGACAGTGAAGACATGCATTGCAGCTGGACTCTCAGTATCACTACAAACTTCCTTCTTGGGTCTCAACCATTCCCCCACTCCCCTCCCCCAAACTGCCCAACTTTCAATTTTGTTGCATTATTCAGTCTCATCTGTTAAGTGTAAATGAATATGTTTTTTCGAAGAGGGTTGTTTTTAAAAAATTGTCAGGCAACAACTGTCTAAGCAGTAACTGAAATAAAGTGCGGAGGGGGAGAAGGCAGTCTTAAAAAAACACAGTCAGCCATTGTGATTTATATTAAGCTCCACACAAGTGCATTGGGTGAAAGGTAACCATAGCATTGTGCAGTAGTAGGCATGTTCTACTCAAGGATTTTTTTTTCTCATTGCTTGCTTTCAGATGATGTATGTTTGTATAGCTGCCAACATTGCAATCAATGTGAAGTCTTTCATAATGATCAAGCCAAGAATTATTAAGCATACAGAACAGCAATTATCACCTTTCTAATACTATGCTGCATTCCCTCATTTGCATGCATGATATTCTTTTTAAATAAGCACATTAAAGGGGCGGACTGCTTCTTTTGAAAAAAAATCAGCAGTACAGTCATAAGCTGTATTCAGCCGTCACTGGAGAATTCTGAAGCCAAATAAGATTTTTACAACAGAAGATGTATAGCACGCACATTATTGCATTTGCCATATTCTGAAGGTAAAAGGGCTTATTAAAACGATGCAGCAGAAGGTAGGCAGAGCATTGCTGGTGCCCTGCAGTGGAGTGTCAAAAGAAGCACCATTGATGGTTGGCTTGCTCTCAAACCACAGCAGAGGGCAGGGCTACATTCTTAACTTTTCTTTGCTTAATTCTACACATATTTTTATGGCGATACATAGAAATACATGTTACCCGTTTAGCATATAGAGATCTCAGGTTAACTCTTTACAAGCAGACAGGTGGAAGGAAAAAGAAGGGACAGCAAGTTTGTCTTTCCTAATTAGCTTGTGGTCGATAAACACATTTATATTTATTGAAATAATAGCGATGAGCTAACTGCGCTTTATGTGGTAAAGTTCCATTACAATCCTGCACTTCATTTAATTATCAGATTGAACCTGTCTTATGTGATTCTATAACACAATCTTTCTTGTTTGCACTGCAATTAGTGGAATGTATCTTTTCCCTGGCAATTGTACCGATGAATGCTCAAGGAAGCCGATAAAATTTATTAAAAACTTTTTTTAAAAAATGAGTTAAAGTAATGCTTGAATCGATAACAAAGAGGCACAAGTTTACAACCGATATCACTTAGTGCTGTGACAAAAGCACCAGGGTGAAGTGTACAAGCTTGTGAAGGGGAATCAATGGTTGTATTCTGCCAGTAAAGAATGGGAATGTGGGTTTTAGTACACCAGGGAATGTATTGCCACGAGGCAATGTCAAATGCTAAAGTGGAGCATAGAGTTTTCAAAGCTAGATAAGCAAGAACCTTTTGTTTATTGTTGCCATTAGCTAATTTGTATATACGCTAATTACATGTAAACATTTAAAATGTTTAAATTTGTATTCCATTACTCTTTGTGATTTTCCGAGCCGCAGTGCAAGCAATTAATGTTTGAGTTGGTGTGGTCTGTGGTGAAATCAGAATTCTCAGCCAATCATGGTCAAACGTAAACATTATATACGTATTGAAAATAATTCATACTATCATCAATATGAACTAAATAATGCATCAGTCAAAAATGTGCTATAAATCCCTATTAATTGGAATCTAAAATTCTAGGATTCCAAGAGTTAATGTCCTATTTATGTTGAGCAAAAAAAGACAAACACATTGAAATTATGTGTGCATGGAGACTTGAGTAAAACATCGCACATAGCAATTGTTACCAATGTGCACATAATTTAAATTTGAAAAAGAAAACTTTTCCACCACATTACACATAAGGATATCCTGATGTGATAACGATAACCTTTACCGCAGTAAACTCTGGTATTGTGTGCTTTGCTTATGCCTTTCTTTCTCTAACATAATGTATTGCATGCCGTGATTCCAAAGAAAGCCTAATGAGAAGATCTACTTATCAGATCCGACTGCAGTATTTTCAGACATTCCTTTCCATTCATTCAAGCCCTATGTTGTTGACTTCTTTCTCACTGACTACCTTCCCAGGTTTGCTACTGCTCTCTGGCCCAAGCTCCTGTTCTGTTCCTCTCCAAAAACTCAAACTCTATCATCACTGCCGTGTCTTAGGATATCATCTGAGCAACCTAAAAATCTACTCTCCTCAAGAGCTCGTCTATTCTCCAACGTAAGCAAAACATAAATTAAGAAATCTCCAAAGTATCACTATGATCTCCAGCAAGAAGGCTTCTAATTTTTGATATATATATTACTTGGAAACTACAGTACTTGAATGATTTCTGTTCCTTCCCAAAACAAGTTTGACTTGAAAATCTTACTTCCCTGTCTAAATTCTAATCTTCCTTGATGGCATTGCACTATGTTCAAACAAATTTTTTTAAAAAATATATTCAAAATGTACTATGGAAATTTAATAATAAAATTACTGCTTTGAGGAATTTTTTTTATTTTCATGAAGTAACAAATATCCCTCACAATTATTTTACAGTTTACAATTGAAATATTTTGTTTGCAGGAAAATATTTCAAATGCAATCATTTTCAATGATTCTTTTGTTGTCACGTCTTTAAGGAATATCAAAGTCTCCACTGTGGGAACCTGGCTCCGTAAATGGCAGAAAATAATAATAATCCTTGCATTTTGATATAGCGCTTTTCACGTCTTCGAGACATCTCACAGCGCTTCACAGAATATACTGTAAAGTGAATTGACTATATATTTGTGGGCGAAACACGGAAGCCAATTGCACACAGCAGTGCCCCACAAGCAGTCGTGGATTGAGTGACCAAATTATTATTTTTTTAAGGGAAAATGGGGTCCAAGTGGGAAAGGCACCACCACATGTAAATAAAATGTGCATTTGTGAAGGTTGATCTGCTCCTATGTAGATGGAATCAAAAGATTCTGACATAGATTGTATGTAGGGATGCAGGTTCTGCTATAGCACACATTTTAATAACAATTATCATTTGTCCTTGACATGCCTGCTACATTGGTTTATTAGCATTATTGCATCTTTTGGTCGCCATGAATAACCCACACACCAAAAAATGCAAGGAAGAGAATTATCATGGCTGTTGTACTTGCTTGATTACAAGCATCAAGACGCAATGATGGAAGTTGGACCAATGTTTTATGCTCCATTCCAGTATAGTCTGTTGTTTCATTTGATTCCACAGTGTAATTTAAATTGCAGATCAGGAAATGCAATAATTAGTATTTAATATTTTCATTGTTTTGAAGGTTTGCACTGTTCTTCTTTTCTCACTAAGGTAAAAAGAGGTTAGAATACAGGTAGACTTGTGCAGAAAAGGCCCAAAATTGCAGATCATTTTGTCTTAAAAATTTGATATCGAGCTGAATTGTGGAATTCAGCCTCAATTTGGAAGCCAGTTTTTAAAAAGAACCACATTCCAAATTAAGACTGAATTCAAAAAGGTTCCACAAATCTGTATAATATGCACATACAAGTTAAGGTTAGGCCAATTTACAGGCCTTAAGACGTATTACTGAATTTTTTTTCACTTGATGAAAATATTATTTACCCCCAAAATAGACCAGGATGTTGGAGATAGAATCCCAGTGCAACATCTTTATAAATTAACAGGAAAAATACTTATTTTATGAAAAAGATTCCTTTCACTGACTAGACAGAATTTTTTTCGTTTGCTCAAAAATAAAACAGAAAATGGTAGCTCTGTAACCAAATGCACATCCGAAACCAGAATATATCATTTCTATGTCAAAACAGAATAAAATGTTAAATTCCATTTCCGACCAAGGTGTGATCTCTTGGTGCGATCTCTATGCTGAGATCACACTGGTGCATCTTAAACCATTACATCAGCTGCAACATACCACAAAAATTTATAAAATTGACATGTTGAAGGTCAAATTATTATTCAGGTTTTTTAAAAAAATTGGAGAAAAGATTTTTTAAAAAAAACAAGAATGTCCTTTTTAAAAAAACACAAAGGTGAGAATAACCTTTTGTGTCATCTATGCCAGGTGTTAATTTTAAGTGGAACCAAGATGATTTAGAACAGTGGTGATTTGCAAAGGTGTGTTTACTTGCATCTATTTTTATAACTTTTTTTAAAGAAACTCAAATTTAGTTGTGATTATATCTCTGCTCTCATAGATAATCATCTATTTCAGCACTTCTCTTATTTTTATTTTAAAGTAAGAATCTTATCAGGTTAAGAGAGCAATAACATTTTAAAATAAACATCCTTATTTAAAATACTTTTATCATACGTGCAATAGTCAAATTTCCTCCTTTTCAGGGCCCTAATGAATGCCTTTCTCATCAAATATTTTATGCTGTATTGTTGCAAAGTGCAAAGCATTCACTATCATACATAGGCATTCCAAGCACTTCACAGTGTATTATCTTCTCAAAGCACACTGATTCTGCCAACTAAAGTACACACTTGTTAATTTGTTAAGTTTATTCCACAAAAAGCTATTCAGTAATTATTTCAAACATTTGCATTGTGTTTGTATAGTTTGGGAATACAAAGTGAGCATTGAAAGCGCAGATTGTTTTTTTTTAAATTAATAATCACTGGTATTACTAATTAGATGCCATACAGTAAAACTAAAATTCTTTCCCTTGCCTGCAGGCAAAGTGACGATTTTCTAAAGCTATGAATTCTTGCAGTGACAGAGCAGTAGCAGACATCATCTTATGCAGATCACATAAAGGAAATGAACGCTTCTTTGCTTAAACTCCTGCTGGTACAGAAACTGTTCAGTGATAAACCTGATAAGCTGCACTTAGATAAGCTGAACCTAATTTAAATCCCATTAAAAAAATATTAACTATCTTCAGATTTTTAACTGCAAAACCATTTTCAATTAATCTGGCATTTTGTTGGACTGTTTTAGAAACATCTAAAGTATAAGCTTCATTTTTGTAACATAAGTACTTTGTTTTTCATCTGCACTCAACACATTAATTATAGGGTGTCCCAGTGTGTGACGTTGACTAATAGTTTCTGACTCAAAATTAATACATGAAGTAATCAAGTAAACATGTTCAAGCGTGGTGCAGTTTTGTTTAGTTTTTTTCTTTCCATGTTTCAACAAATGTAAATGTATTGCAGTTATAGGTGCGTAGCAACTTTAACAAGATCCTTTGCAAAAAAACCCACCTTTTTTCTTGAAATTTTGGAGCATTTCTCGTTTGTCTAAGTGCCTTACTGTCATGCTGCCTGATTCTCATGCCTTCTGTAGCTAAATCGGGCAACAGAGGCTACTTGAATCATGTAGCAGCATTGTAGCGTAAACAAGAAATGGGCCACACTGTATGTGTGTACAATGCAGCAATTGTACAGATGATCCGTTGCTTAAAAAACAATGAAACAATTTCATTGTAAGACACTGTCATATTTCATGGGTTGTTTGTTTTGAACACTAGGTCTGTGTGTCTTTTGTTGTCAGAGGGGATTTTTTAAGAGAGGTGTAGAGAAAGAAATTTACACGTACAGAATAGCTAAGACCAATTATTTATAGAATGAAAGTGCTTAGCGGAGTTTGCTTCAGATACTAATAATTCACAAAGAGGGAAAAATGTTCTGCAGCTCTGCCAGGTTATGCGTATAATTGATAATCAAAAATAGGTATAAAAATATACACGATTAAATAGCATTATTTTTACATGTCACTAAATTCTCTGTCAAGGAAACCATTGCTATTTGACTGCATATTTTAGACAAGTGGATTTGCTATGAACAGAAACAGACACAAAACCTGCAACAGACATGACAAAAAAAAGGAAAACTTTCAATTTGTTTTCATTTTTGAAGGGAACAAACATTAATTACTCTTTAAAACAAAAGAACACATTTTGCAAT